>NW_004444087.1:4252264-4319884 GCF_000243295.1 Trichechus manatus latirostris
GAATCAAAAATTATTTTTAACGATCTACCATTAAATGATGACTTGATGTGGCCCTTCTTCAGTTTTTTGAAAGGAAGAATTGGAAACCCCCGGACAACCACTTAACAACAAGGTCTACCTTCCCAAAAAGAATGATCAAATGAGTGGGTATTCTGGGCACTTGACCAGAAAGCATCCACACCACACAGAACAAGGTTTGAACTTTCCAGAGTCCACGGGAGCAAAGTGTTCTCACAGGATACTTGGCACTGTTTCAGCATTCGTACCTCAGGGTGATAGCTCAGGCTAGAATGTGTCACAGAGGTGCAGGGGCACTTATTTTACCAGATGGCCTGGGGCACGGACGCTGAAAACCCCATACTTGTGATCAGTGACAGGAAGGAAAAAAGAAGGGTGTACATATTTTCTGAGATGCCTTTTATTTCTTTTATGATAAAAGAGTGTCCCCCCTCTGTTTAAAAATATTAAATGGCCTAAGACATTTTAAGGAGCCCTGATGGTGCAGCGGTTAAGCACTTGGCTGCTAACTGAAGGGTTGGCGGTTCAAACCCACCCAGCAGCTTCAAGGACGAAAGGCCTGGTGATCTACTCCCATAAAGATTACAGCCTAGGAAACCCTATGGGGCAGTCCTGCTCTGTCAGCTGGGATCACCATGAGTCAGAATTGACTCAATGGCACACGACAAGAAGACCTTTTATTTCCTTTGTGCTTAGCAGTTTACTTTCTCTGTTGCAGGATGACAAAACAGAAGAGAAAAATTCCCGAAGTCACAGAGAAAAAGAACAAAAAATTGAAGAAGACATCAGCAAAAGAGGTACTGCTTGTGCCTGGAACCACGTCAGATAAAAAGGAAGTGCACCCAGAGGTAAGGCTGAGCTGCTCTGTTCCCGAGTCAGTGGGTCATCTGGTGGCTCTCTTTCCGGGTCTGTGGGTAGATGGCTAACCTGCCATCTACCCTCTCCACTGAGTCTGGGGGTTGGTCATGGCTGAGGCTGTGATCTTTGGAGGCTTTCTGAGCAGAGGAGGAAGCACATTACAGCTGCATATACTTCTTATTGGATGCCATGGAGTCGATTTCAGCTCTTGGCAACCCCATGTGACACAGTAGAACTGCCCTATAGGGTTTTATTGGCTGTAAATCTTTACCAAAGCAGATCACCAGGCTTTTCTCCCGAGGAGTGGTTGGTGGGTTCAAACCACCAACCTTTCGGTTAGCAACCGAGCACTTAACCATTGAGCCTCCTAAAAGCAAGTGCCAGACAGATGAGAAGGTCAGTTAATTTTAAGTTGGAACACCATTGTTGCCTTTCGTCAGCCACCAAATCTGTAGGCCTCTGTCTTGGCTGTCATGTTTTAAAAGGGGTTTTGATGAAATAGGTTGATCCAGTGAAGCCAGCCAGGAGAGTGAGGGGCCTGGAGCAGTCCTCTTGAGCAGGGTCTGAGGAGCTAGGTGGAGTTAAGCATGAGGAGAGAAGACACACTGCTCTCAAGATGACATGTGGGGCTTTTATTTTAAATAAATTACGTCCTGAAATCCTCATATCTAGCATAAGGTTGAGAGTTTGAAAATATAGTGTTAACGTCACTTTTTAAACTATATGCCAGTGATTTGATGGAGCTCTGGTGGCTCAGTGGTCAAGAGCTCGGCTGCTAACCAAAAGGTCAGCAGTTCAAATCCACCAGCTGCCCCTTGGAAACCCTATGGAGCAGTTCTACTCTGTCCTATAGGGTCACTGTGAGCCGGAGTCAACTCAATGGCAGTGGGTTTGGGTTTTTTATTTTGGTTTTCGATTTGATACCCACCATCGTTCATTAAAAATAAATAAAATATGTGAACAGTCTCTTTTCCTAGTGTGATCTCTTTTATGCTTGAATGTATTATATTGTTCATCCTTCAGTGCTATCCTGCCACAAAAATAACATATATAAATTCATATTTGAAAACTTAAAAATTTTCTGTTACTGCAAAGTTCTGAGTGTTAAATTTTTTTTCCATATTGAGCTATCTTTATAATTAGTAGTGGTATGCGTGAGCTATTACAGATTAGACAAATTAATCAATATAAAAGTGAAATTGGATTAGACATTCCTCACTAATGTGGCGGGGGCTGTTCATCTTTTGCAGTCAGCTCCTGTATCTGTGGGTGGTGTGCTCACTGCTCAGATGAGACACGCTCAGTGCTGGCTTTGCTCTGCTCTTGCTTCTGCATCTGAGTGCTGAGTCACTGATGCCCATAACCAAGTAAATGGAATGGGGGAATTGTGTTGTGGCAGTGCTGCTTAATTCCTTGAACTTTGAGGTCGTGTGGATTTTGGCACACATCATCAAAGATTATTATTATTTTTTTAAAATTTTATTTTGTTGTTGCTGTTGAAAATATACAGATTGGAACATATACCAATTCAACGGTTTCTACATGTACAATTTAGTGACATTGATTACATTCTTAGAGTTGTGCAACCATTCTTACCTTCCTTTTCTGAGTTGTTCCTCCGCCATTAACATAAACTCACTGCCCCCTGAGGTGCTGTTTAATCTTTCAAGTTGCTGTTGTCAGTTTGATCTCATATAGATAGTTCTTAAAAGAGTATAATGCTGAAGAGCTAAACTATTGTTTGGTTTTAAAATGACTTCAGGGGATATTTTTGGTTTAAGGTTTAAAGATTATCTCAGGGCAGTAGTTTCCCCCTCCCTCTCACCCCTGGTAACCACTAATAAACTTTGGTCTCTATAGGTTACCTTTTCCTTATCTTTATATCAGTGAGGTCATACAATATTTGTCCTTTCATGATTGGTTTATTTTGCTTAGCATGGTGTCTTCAAGCTCCATCCATACTGTAGTATATATTAAGATTTCATTTCTCCTGCTGGCTGAGTAGTATTCCATTGTATGTATGTAGCACATTTTGTTTATCCATTCATCTGTTGATGGGCATTTAGGTTGTTTCCACCTTTTGGCTATTGTGAATAGTGCTGCAGTGAACGTTGGTATACAAGCCTCTTTTTGAGTCTCTGCTTTCATGTCTTTTGAGTATATACCTAAGAGTGGAATTGCTGGGTCATATGATAGTTCTGTTTTTAGTTTTTTGACGAATCAAAAATTATTTTTAACGATCTACCATTAAATGATGACTTGATGTGGCCCTTCTTCAGTTTTTTGAAAGGAAGAATTGGAAACCCCCGGACTTGTTTGAAGAACTGGCTGCTGGCTTGTGATACTCACTTTTACAATGTAACACCTGGTTTTCAAAGGCCCCTTTGTCTGGTCCCCTGAGGTGGATATGCCCTGAGCAGTGTGCCAAGTGAGACTGGGGTGGTGGCAGATAAAGTGGGAACAGCTGTGGTGCAGAGGGAGGAAGGAAGGAGAGCCCAAGACGACTCTGTGACTCCATGCTGCTGGACAGCAAGCCCCCCTCAGCCTTTTCTAAGCCAAGTGGGGAGTAAGAGGCTGTGTGGAGGTCAGGCTCTGGAAGGCCCGCCTGAGACTGACCCTGCGTGAAGGCCCTGGACCGTCCTGGTGTATCTGGGTGTGTGTACTCCAGTCTGTTGACTGCAGGACCAGTCGCTGCAGCACCCCTTGTCGGGGGCTCTTTGTATGCTCACATCTGGCTGGTGATCAGGGGCCAGGAGAAGGAGCAGTGGGCAGGTAGAGCAGGTCGGGACATGTTCAGAGGGCAGGGTCTCAGCTGCTGCCTCCGTCCCCGGATGGAGAAGGAAGCCAGCAGTACCCAACGCCTCCAGCCTATCCTCTGTCCATCCTTTCCTCGGGATCTCTTTGGCTGAGCACAGCGTCTGGCGACCTGTTTGCTCGCCGGGTGACTTCACTCCTCAGTGGGGCGAGAGGTCTCAGGATTGTGCCATGTCCCCGTCAGGAGAGGCCAGCGTGGCCTTCTTGGTCCACTCTGCTCTGTGGAGTGGTCTTGGGGTTCATGCCGCATCCCCTTCAGGAGTGGCCAGTGCAGCTTTTCGGTCCACTTGCTGCAAGAGGCTGCTCTAGATTCTGGCCTTTCACAGGAGACCCCGTGCTTCATTCTCCAGCTCTCCACAACCTCCGCAGCTGTGCTTATTCTTTTGGGTACCGGGTCCAGATGGAAATGGCTTCCTTAGAGCCATTGGAGCTCTTTGTCAGCAGCCCAGTCACTCCATCCTCCCAGAACCTCAGCTTCACAGGATTTCCTGGCACCATTTCCATCAGCACTTCCTACTCTAATTTCTTCAGAGCGTCCCTTGGTGGCTGTCACTTTGGTCACAGGAGTCTGAGCTTTCCTGTCTAAGGGCCTCTTGCCCAGTCTCTGCAGGTGGGGACCCACAAGTGTGGGACAAACCTTGGCACTGGCTAAACTTCGTGCCCGAGACAGGTGGTGAAATTCTTTCTTGTTTGTTTCAGGCCAAGTAATTTTTAAAAAGTACGCAGTTGTTTTTCATTATTAAAGTGCATGCCACTTAAAAGAAATTTGGAAAATAAAGAATAGAAGAAAGAGGCCGTTTTTGACCTGTTTGCTCCTCGTCCCTCTGATGGATAGGTTTGTCTGGTTTGGAACATGGTGCCGGTCCTGGAAAACCCACCGACACCTTTGCTTGGCTTGCTGCTCTCAGATGTATTGGGTGGAGGCGCAGGCTCTCCCAGGTGAGTCTCAGGGAGCCGGCCCTTCAGCTGTGGGAGGAGGCGGCGCCACTGGGTTGGAGGGCAGGGAGGGTGCAGAGCTGCCAGTGGCCAGGAGGGGGCAGCAGCCTGGCCCAGTTCTAATTCTGGGCTCTTTGGAGTACATTGAGGTTGGCCTTGGTGAGTTAGGTGAGTGGCTGTGGGGCCCAGGCCCTTTCTGTCTCTCTGGGAGCCCGTCTTCAATGGAGGCTCTTCCTTAAGAGCATCTCCCAGCTCTGCTGGTGAGCACATTTCTGCTGTCTTTCCCTGGTGCTCTTGGAAATTATTATTCTTATTCTTTAATAATTTTTTTGTTATTGGTGAAAATATACACAGCAGAACATAGGCCAATTCAGCAGTTTCTACAGGTACAATTTGGTAACATTGACTACATTCTTCTTGTTATACAACCATTCTCAACTTCTTTTTCCAAATTTGTTCCTCCTCCATTAATATAAATTCACTATGCCCTCTTTCAAGTTGCTGTTGTCAATATGATCCCATATAGATAGTTCTTTAAAAGAGCACAATGCTCAAGGCGGACATTCTTTACTAATTAAACTATCTATTGTTTGGTTTAAAGACTACTTTAGGGGATAGTTTTAGTTTAAGGCTTAAAGATTATCTCAGAACAATATCATGGAAATTATTAAAAAGAGGTGCCAGCCATGTTTCTAAGGAAGTGTTGGAAGCTCTCCCAGATGTTCAGGAGGATCGCATGGCTTGGCCTGGAGAGCTGTGTCCCTGCCCAGGGAGCTTGTGGAGAAGTACATGCCTGTTCCTGCTTGTGGCCTGTGTCTCTGGCAAAGAACCTCTGGAATTCAGGGGAGAAGGATCAGTGTGTCCTCCCAGAAATGGTCATCTAGGGAAGATGCATGGTCAACTGGCCGACCGGGGCACAGACAGGCCCTTCCCATAGTATAGGCCTGCGCTTGTGCCAGGATGGCAGAGTGTCCCCAGCGATGGGCGCCTCACCCTCCCCTGGGAGGCCACTCCACAGTCAGCATTCCCACTTCAGGAATGTGTCCTTGGTCCTCTTAGCTGACTGGGCCTGGGCTATGCCAGGTCAGTGTGCCTGGGGCCCTTGTCAGAACGCCAAAGTCCTACTGACAGCCCTGGGGCCCAAGCAGTCTGAGGTGACAGGGAAGTAGGGGTGTGCTGTGTTCCCGAGATGGAGCAGGGGCGCTCAGGGTATCTTTCTAGTGTCCCAGGACCTGCGTTTTGTTCAGGTGCCTTCTGGCTTGAGAAGGGCCTCTCACCACCTGGAGTTCACCCCTTCCCTCTGCTCTGCTGAGGAAGGGCCAGGTTTTCTGTGGGGGGAGTTTTTGGGGTTCACAGGGCTCCTCTCTGGAGTTCGGAGTTGGACCTGTTGCTCCTCATGTCACAGCATTGGGGACCTCCCCAGAACTGGGGCTTCCCCTGCCTTCATCCCTTCTTAGCCCTGTGACCCTTCCAGGGCTAGCTTCCCACTTCAGAGGTTGTGAGGGTTCCATTTAGATAGCATGTGTATTTAAAGGAACTGTTTGGACATGATGACCCTGGCCTGTGCGCTCATCATCCATCTAAGCAGGCCGACATGGCAAGACGTTGGGGTGCTGACTCTGCAGGTGGTAGGCCCTCCCTCCGCCTGCTCACTAGAGGCAGTGGCTGGCACCTCTGTTTCTGCCCTGGACTCTGAGCCACACCAGGGGAGGACGCCATGTGTATCTGTCACACCAGAGCCAGCCCAGCGTCCGCGCACATTTGCAGGGCAGCTGCAAGGTCTGGATGGCTCTGTGGTGGCTGTGGATAGCTCCAGCCCTGTGGTGATGGCATGAGGGTCTGCTGAGGGGAGAGAAGAGAGAGCAGGCTGCTCAGTTGATTGTGGTGAGTGAACTCTTTGCACTTTCTTCTGTTAGGAAGCAGCCCTGTGCTACAAAGCACTTTCTGTTGACAATGCACTTTAGTATTGGTTCTCATGGCACCCTGAGGTACTCAGATGCTGAGGTGAGGGTGCTGTGCTCGCCTGACAGGTGAACCACAGGGAAAGCACATGCATTGGGTTTCCTGTCTCTGGTTCCGTAAAAGGAGAGACCCTGGGCCCTGCATGTCCCCTCCCCACTGTTCTTGGTGTAGAGTTGTCTGTAGTGGTGTCCTCATATGGTGGTGGCCCGGCTGTGATGTCAGTATAATGAATTACATGGGCATTAAGCCTACAAGTGCTTTATAAAACCTTCAAAAGGGGCTGTGAACTCTGTGGCCTTAAGAGTTGCTTGAGCCAAAATACTTCATACAAATGGTATTTTGCTCTGTCAATGGATGTTTTGTCATTGAAGTATTGGGGTGAGGGGTTGCTGGTCCTTACAACAGCTCCTTGGGAGCTGGAATTGCTCTCATCAGAATTTCCCACTCCATTGTGTTTGCTCTCTGCTCTGTGACTGCTGAATGCTAGGTTGTCAGCCATTTGGAATTATAAACTGATAGACTTTTAGGTCTAAGGGGAATTCAGAGATTCTAGTCATTTTGCATGTGAAACAACTGAGACCCAGAGAAGTGAGGTGATTTCTTGGATGCCATGGTAAATTGGTAGGAGAGTTGAGGTCACCCGTTTCCGAACTCAGTAATCTGAGTAATATTCCATTGTATGGATTTATCACACTGGTGAGTTTATCTACTCACCAATGTTTGGGCATTTGGGTTGTTTCCAGTTTTGAGTAATTACGAATACACTGAACATTTGTATACGAGTCTTCCTGTGTTTTCATTTCTCTTGGGTAAATTCCTAGGAGTAGGATTGCTGGAGCGTATGATTAGTGTATGTTTAAGTGTTTAAGAAACTGATAAACTATTTTTTCTTTTGTTGCTAGTTTGTGGTGTCATATCTAAGACACCATTACCTAATCTAAGGTTACAAAGATTTGCCTGTATTTTCTTCTAAAAATTTTATAATTTTAGTTCTTACAGTTAGATCTATGATCCATTTTGAGTTATTTTTGTGTATGACGTGCGGCAGGGGTCCAGGTTTACTCTTGCAGGTGAATATCCAGTTGTCCCAGCACTATTTGTTGAAAAGATTATTCTTTCCCCTATTGAATTGTCTTGGCATTCTTGTTTAAATAGTCTATTCTTTTTTCTCTTTTTCACAATTTTCTTTTATTGTGGTAAAATATATAAAACAAAAAGTTTGCCATTTTAACCATTTTTAAGTATACAGTTTAGTGACATTAATTACTTTCACCATGTTGTACTACTATCAGTACTATCCATTTCCAAAAGTTTTATATTACCCAAAACAGAAACTCAGTGCCCCTTCATAATTCTCTCCTCCCTGCAGTCTCTGGTAACCACTAATAAACTTTTGTCTCAATGCATTTGTGTCTTCTGGACATTTCATATAAATGGGATCATACAGTGTTTGTCCTTTTGTGTCTGGCCTGTATCACTCAGCATAATGTTTTCAAGGTTTATCCGTGTTGTAGCACGGATAAGAACTTCATTTCTTTTTGTGGCTGAGTAGTATTCCATTGTATGGCTACACCACATTTTGTTTATCCATTCATTTGTTGATGGAGATTTGGGTTGTTTCCACCTTTTGGCTACTGTGAATAATGCTGCACTGAACATTGGTGTACATGTCTCTGAGTCCTTGTTTTCAAGTCTCTTGGGTAGATACCCAGGAGTGGAATTGGTGGGTCATATGTTTAACTTTTTGAGGAACCACCACACTGTTTTCCATAGTAGCCTGTTTTTTTTAATAGCTACATAATACTCCATTGTTTGATATACCGTAATTTATTGAACAGTCCCTTACAACACTGATTAAGACTTTATTTTTTAATTTTTTATTTAATGTGCTTTAATATCCAACAGGGTAAGGCTTCCTAATTGCTTTTTTGCAGTGTGCTTGGTTGGCCTTTGTCGTGTATTTTCTTAGTTGTATAAATTTTGGAATCAGGTTTCAAATTTCATGAAAAACTCTTTGTGATTTATTGAGGTTTTCTTTCATGTCCTTCAGGAAGGCTGTATGGTTTTCTCTGTAGAGATCTTGCATGTTTCTTAAGATTATTCTTAGGTATTTTAGGGTCCACTTTTTCCTGCGATATAATGGTTCTTGCTGGCGTGTAGGAAAGGTATTGATTTTTTGAATGTTGATCTTATATCTGACAACTATGGTGAACTTTCTGATTCCATTATTCTGTCAGTGGATTGTCTTGGATTGGATTTTTTAGATCAGTGATAATGTCTACACATATGACAGCTTCATTTCCTTCATATTAATGCCTCATTCCTTTCTCATTTTGCAGTGACAGGACTTGTGGTGCAGTGTTGTGTGAAGGAGGTGATAGACTTAGTGTGCTAATGCCAGTCAGACTTCCCAAAGCTGAACCGCCCTGTGTTTCTGGGATAACCGCAGTCTGGCTTGTTAGCACTATTGGTGGATAAGCTAGATTGTACTGTGGTTTTCTCCCATGGCTCCACACATCAAATGAATTCTAAAAGAGGAATTTCATGCTGCTCTCTGTACGGGGCACTTGGTGACAGCCTGGACAGTGGGTCAAGGGCCTTGACAGGAGCCATCAGCAGATGGACTTCATGTGGCTGTTTCCTGATGAAAGCTGGTCTGTGAGGAGCTGCAGCATTACTGTTACCCCTAAGCAGGAAACCCCCAAGTAGGGAACTCGTGGTGCTACAGATTCCCAGCCCTGGCCACCTTCTCCATCCTAACAGGCACATGGGGTGGCCCTACCCTCCTTCTCTGAACAGATTTCATTCTGCCCCAAATTCCTTTCTGAAGTCTCTCTTCTTGGCCTGGCCAGCGTTTTAATTTTTCTTCTACTCCTTGTTTTCTCACATTCTCCGTTAACCCATTAACCCGACTCTTCTTCTGTGACCAGGGAAACTTAGAGCAGCTCACTGAGATCACGTGAGGATATTTTACTTACTGAGCAGATAAATATTAAGAATGGGGTTTTTATGCAGCTAAAAATAGAAGTTTGAGTTAATGTTGCATCAACTTATATGTCTTAATAGATGGTAGGTTATGGGAGTGTGAATTCTTAACATTTTTTTCAACAGATTCTATTAACCTGCCAAACAAGTTCTTCAGTTGTTTTATAAAGGAAGGTGAATAAGGCAAGATGATTTTTTTGTTGTTGTTGTGGGGATGGGGTAGGGACTAGTCCTGTTTTAGTAATCTGCACTGTGTATTCCAGCATATAATTTATAGCAAGTTTTACAGATATGTGGAATTTTAACCAATGTCCCTGAAGTTAGCTTCCCATTTGCTCCATGTCTGCACTCACAGTCCCATCATCCCTGTTTGGGTGGACGCGTTCACCCAGAATGAGAGAACTGATGGGTTCTGACCTGGGAGTGATTGCTGTTTTTCTCTGGTCTCCTCTCATTTGCTTTGGTTGCCATGGAAAGATAAGCCTGACCACTGGGTGGGACTTAGGTTGTGCGAGGTGGACAGGCTGGGTAAAGGTGGAAGTGGCTGCATCTAGGGCAGTTTTCCATCTTAATAAATGCCTGGGACTCACTTGGTAAAATTCAGCACCCAAACATGATTCAAAAAAAAACAAACTTCCCCCCAAATAGAAACAAAAATAATCCCTCTAAAAAACTAACAAAGGTTTATTATAAAATCAGACTTTTTTTTGGATCTTATTTATCTTATAAGGTGAGCATTTCTCAGGAAACATGAGACTTTAAAGTGATTCCACCAAAGCATTGGCTTTCAGATTTTTCTTGACTGCAACCTAGTATAAAAAATACATTTGATGTTGAGACCTGGTACGCACAAAAACAGCTCAGAAACTACTCAAAGTATTTCACGCAGATAGAGGTTTAATGCGGAGAATTAAGTGCTTGCACAGTTGTTGAGAAGGATGAAGGGAATCTGTGTGGTGAACTGCCACCCTCACGGGGAAGCTCCCCCCAGATTCTCCCCCGGGTGGGCCCTGGGCTTTGATTCCCACCGCTGCCCTGAGATGCCACCAGAGCCCACGCTCCATTCCCGGCATCTATGAGTAGCCTCAGGGCAGAATGGCCTCCATGGCCACTCGCATTTCTGGAGCCTGGTGATTCCTTACTGTTTTGTCAGCTCTTTGATGCTTTATGAGAATGGCTGGTTTTTATATTTTGGTCACCACCCTTTGTCCCCCGTCGGAGGGTTGTTCTAAATCAGGGTTTGGTAAATTTCTTCTGTAAAGAGCCAGATAATAAATATTGTAGACTTTGTGGGCCGTGTGGTCTCTGTTGCAGCTTCTCAGCCCTGACTTTGCAGAGCAAAAGCTGCCTCAGACATAATGTAAACGAGTGGATGTGGCTTCGTTCACATAAAAGCTCAGTTACCAAGATAGCTGGCAGGGGGCCGGATTTGGGCCAGGGGCAGCAGTTTATATCCCTCGGTCTAAGCAGTCTAGCCCACCACGACTGGAAATGGGGATTCCAGGCTTGGACGCTGATGGGGCTGGGCCTCAGCACAGTTTGTGGCTCCAAACCTGAGTTCATGCCCTTCTGCGGCACTGCCTGCCTGGTTGAGTGTCCGTCCCCAGGCTCTGCAGAGTGTCTGTCCCCAGGCTCCACCTGGATGTCTGTCTATAGGCTCCACCGGGGTGTCTCTGCAGGTCCTGCCAAGTGTCTGTCTGCAGTCCCTGCTGGGGTGTTTGTCTCCGGGCCCCACTGGGTATCTGAATCCGGGCCCTACCAGGTGGCTGTCTGAAGGCCCGGCCAGGTGACTGTCTGCAGGTACTGCCAAGTGTCCGTCTGCCTGATCCGCCAAGTGCAGGCCCCACCAGGTGTCTGTCTGGCTGCCCCTCTAGGTGTCTGTCTGCAGGACCCATAGAATGTCTGCCTGCCCCGCCAGGTGTATGTCTGCCTGCAGGCCTGGGCAGATGTCTGTCTGTCTGCCACACCGAGTGTCTTGTCTGCAGCCCCTGCCGGGTATCTGTCTGCCTGCAGACCCGGGCAGGTGTCTATCTGCCAGCCCCCACCGGGTGTCTGTCTGCACACTGCAGATCTTTCAGCTGAAGCTGCTGGTCCTCCAGTGGTTGCACTTTGATTGCAGGGAAGCAAGGCCTTCTTGGGGCCCATATCTGTACCAGCAGTCCCTGGGCAGATTGGCAGGACTTTGGGCTTCTGGTGGCAAATTATAAGGGCTGTGTGTCACTGCCGCCAATGGGAAAGCCTACCCTAGGCGCCGCATGGAATCACCTGGCAGCCAGTTTACATGAAGTGTAAACTGAGCTTCCATGTGGATAGGAAGTTGGACACCAAGAAATGTGTGCTCAGTGCCACCTGTTCTTGAGATTGGCACTTACCCCCACTCCAAGACTGGCCCTGTGGGTCTGGAGCCTACAGGTGGGGCCCTGGAGCCTGCTGGCCCGCGGCTCTCCCTGCCTCCGGGGCAGGCTGCTCACTGTTGCTCAGCTGCAGCTTGCTGGTTTAGAGAGCCTGAATCCACTGCTTGGGGGCCTGGAGGGAGACTGTCCCAGGATTTTCAAGGTGGCGATGCCCCTGGTGACAGAGCTTTGCATGATGGGCTTCTTGGCCTTTTGCTGCTCAGCTTCCGTTTGGGTGGCTGGGGGCTGCCCATCTGAGGACATTGCTGAGAAGAGCACAATGCTGGACGGTCGTGGCCGGGCTGTGGCAGGCACATGGCTGCTGCCTCTGCATCCTCGAAAGGCTGTCATGGTTTATAGAGGCCTCTGCTCTGCCCTCTGGCCTGGAAGCTGCCTTTGCATGAGGTGTGAGTTTACCTGTCCCTGGAGATGCCCATGCCGAGACAGGATAGCGACTTGGGGGCGCACGAGGAGTAGGGGTTCCTACAAAGTGAGAGGTGGGGAGGCACCTGGGAGCCCCCAGCACTCCACATTTCCTTCCTCCCATTGGCGTCCTCCTGGAGCCCTGGGTCCATCAGCAGCACCTGTCGATGTTGGGGGATCTTCTCAGTGTGATAGGTGCTAGGCTACAGATTGAATGAGATGCTGTTCCTGCCCTGGAGAACCTCCTGGGCCAGCAGAAGATGGACCCACGGACAAGGTAGTAATACATTGCCAGTTGGTGAGTACCAACCCTGGGGTGGGGCCCTTGCCTTTTTTTTTTAAATTAATAGACTTTATATTTAGAGCAGTTTTAGGTTTACAGAAAAATTGTGTAGGAAGTACAGAGAGTTCCCATATCCACCCCCTGCCGCCCCCCGCTGTGCACTGTTTCTGTTATTAACATCTGGCATTCCTGTGGTATATTTGTTACAATTGATGAGCCGATGTCAATACACTGTTATTACTGACATCCATAGTTTATCTTAATAAACAGCACAGACATTTTTAATTTTAATAAAATCCAATTTACCAATTTTTTCTTTCATGGACTGAGCTTTTGGTGTTGTATCTAAAAACGTCCTGCAAAGCCAGGGTCACCTAGATCTTCTCCTATGATATCTTCTAGAAATTTTACAGTTCTGCATTTTGCATTTTGCATTTTGCATTTTGCATTTTGCATTTAGGCTTATAATCCATTCTGAGTTAATTTTTGTGAAAGGTGTAAGCTCTGTCTATGTATATACGTGTGTATATATATATATTTTTCTTTCTTGGTATGTTGTTGTCCAGTTGTTCTGGCACCGTTTGTTGAAAAGACTGTTCTTCCTCCATTGACCTGCCTTAGCTCCATGGTCAAACGTGTTGCCTGTATTGTGTGGGTCCATTTCCAGGCTCTGTGTTCTCTCTCCAGCGCCACACTGTCTTGATCACTGTAGCTTGATACGAAGTCTTGAAGTCGGGCAGTGTCAGCCCTCCGACTCTTCTTCTTCAGTGTTGTGTTGGCTATTGTGGGTCTTTGCCCGTTCATATAACTTTAGAATCAGTTGTCAATATCCACAAAATACCTTGCTGGGATTTTCATTGGGATTATGTTGACTCTGTAAATCTAATAAGGGAGAATTGGCATCTTAAACATATTGAGTCTTCCTGTCCATGAACATGGAATATCTTTTCACTTATTTATCTTTGATTTCTTTCACTAGAGTTTGGAGTTTTCCTCATGTAGATGTTGTACATATTTTGTTTGATTTATATCTAAATGTTACATTTTTTAGTGCTAATGTAAATTTTATTTTTAATTTCAAATTCCAAATGTTCATTGCTTTTGACTTCTGTATATCAACCTTATGTCCTGAAACTTTGCTATAATTGCTTATTAATTAGTTCGAGGAATTTTTTGTCACTTCTGTGGGATTTTCTACCTGGACCATCCTGTCATCTGCAAACAAAGACAATTATATTTCTTCCTTCCCAATCTGTGTACCTTTTATTTCCTTTTCCTTCCCTCCTGGACTAGAAGGAGATGGACCCATGGACACAATAGTAAGCACTTCTCAGGGTGGGTGAGAGCGGAGGGGCCTAGTAAGAACCATGATGTTATGTACTCACTTGTTTTTCTTTTTTTGTTAAAAATTTTATTTTGAAGTTATTATACATTCATAGTAAGTTGTAAAAAATGTATAGGGAGGTCCTGTGTACCTACCATCCAGTTTCCCCCAGGGATAATATTTTGCATAATCAAAACCAGGAAATTGGCATTGATACAACCCACAGAGCTTATTCAGAGTTCACTGGTTTTACATGCACTCACGCGTAAGGTGTGTGTGAGAGTGCACGTATTGTGTGCGTGTGTGCACGTATGGTGTGTGTGGAGAGTGTGTATTGTGTGTGTATATGGTGTGTGTGTGAGTGCATGTATTGTGTGTATGGGATGTGCGTGAGTGTGTATATTGTGTATTTGTGTATGAGTGCGTGTATGAGGTGTGTGTATGGGATGTGTGTGCGTGCAAGTATGGTGTGTGTGAGAGAGAGTGCATGTATTGTGTGTGTGTGGTGTGTGTGTATGGGATGTGGATGTGTGTGTATATGGCATGTGTGTGTGAGTGTGTGTTTTGTGTGTGTGTACAGTGTGTGTGAGTGCATTTATGGTGTGTGTGTGTGAGAAAGAGTGCATGTATTGTGTGTGTATATATATGGGGTATGTGTGTATGAAATGGGTGTGTGTGGGGGTGCATGTATTTTGTGTGTATGTGACAGAGTGCATGTATGTGTACATGGTGTGTGTATATGGGGTGTGTGTGTGTGAGAGAGAGAATGCATGTATTTTATGTGTGAGAGTGTGTGTATTGTGTGTGTGTACATGTATGGTATTGTGTATACCTTAGCAATTTTATCACGTGTAGGTTTGTGTAACTACCACTGCAGTCGATGCAGAAATGTTGTCACCACAGAGCTCCCTCATGGTGTCCCTTATACCTACTGAAGGACATTTAGTTTGTTTCCAGTTTTTTGCTTTATGAGTAAAGCTGCTGTGAATGTCCATGTATATAGGTCTTTGTTTCTCTGGGATGAATGCTCAGGAGTGTGATTGCTGGGTCATGTAGTAGTTGTATATTTAGTTTTATAGGAAACCGTCAAACTGTTTTCCAGAGTGACCGTACCATTGTACACTCCCTCAGCCATTGTGAGAGATGGTTTCTCCACATTTTCGCCAGCACCAGGTGCTGCCACTATTTTATTTTAGCCATTCTGACGGTGGCTCACATTTAAAGAGGACACCAGCTATTGCCTGAGGAGCTAGGAGAGGCAGAGCGGACCCCTTTGCTTTTCCAGCGTTTGCTGATATTGTGAGGTGGCCGGGCATCTTGCTCTTTGGGGGTTTCCGGGCTGGAGTGTTGGGGCCTCTGCTGTGGCCCATGTGTGATGCTGCTGTTGTCCCCTGTCTGTGTGTGACGTCCTTGTCTCGTTCTCCAGGAGCTTCTTGGGGCGGCTGTCCAGCCACTTCACTGGGCACATTCAGAGTGAGCAGGTAGAGGTTGGGGTCCAGCCACACAGTTTGTATCCTTTCTAACCCTGCGCAAGCAGGTAGCCTCCCACCCTCTAAAGTGGGCTTTCTCAGCCTATTTGTCAAATCCGAAAAACTGCGGAACAGCTGGAGGCTGCCCAGCTTTCCTCACTGCTGTGGAAATCTGAGACTCCTCATTCTGGGCCAAGGAAAACAGGATCCACTCCCCGCCACCCCCTCAAGAAAAAAACCCCAGCTGTGCTCAGGTCAGGACCTAATGCTTTAATTGCGACTGTGGTCAGCCAGGAAGGCATCTGTGGGCCTGCTTCCTTGGGGTAAACAGAAAATAACTCAGCAAAATGTAATTTTAAAAAAGGATGTTTGTTATTTTTTCTGAGTAATACATGATCAATGCAAAAAAAATTAGAAAATGCATAAAAATACACAAAAGAAACAAGCAACACTGATTCGATCACTCTGAAACAATGCTACAATTCATACTTTGGAGTATATCCTTCTCCATATTTTTACAAGGGATAAATTTTCCTTTCCATGTATGAGCGTGTTTGTATCCCACATCAACCCTGGGTGCTACAAATTTTTTTTTTTCCATATTTTCCAGTATAAGGGGAAGACAGCGATAGCTCATAGCTGTTTTAATTTGAATTTCTTTGATGACTACTATGAATGGCTGTTTTCCACATGCATACTGGTCATTTGTTTTTCTTTTGTGAATCACCTATACATATTTTTTAATCAATTTTACCACCCCCTGTCTTTTGGTCATACTGTGGTGGCTTGCGTGTTTCTGTGACGCTGGAAGCTATGCCACTGTTATTTCAAATACCAGCAGGGTCACTCATGGTAGATAGGTTTCAGCAGAGCTTCAAGACTAGGACTAGGAAGAAAAGCCTGGCAGTCTACTTCTGAAAGTCAGCCAATGAAAACCCTATGGATCACAACAGAACATTGTCTGACATAGCACTGGAAGATGAGCCCCCGAGTTTGGAAGGTACTGAAAATACAGAGGCCACAATGGACTCAAACGTACCAACAGTCCTGAAGATGGCACAGGACCGGGCAACATTTTGTTCTGTTACATGTAGGTTTGCCATGAGCTGTAGCTCACTCAGTGGCAACTAACAACAAAATTGGAAAGTTTATCATTTCTTTATTGGTTTGAAAATATACTTTTTATACTAAGAGCCCTTATCTTTCCTTTATGTTTAAGATATCTGTCCATTTGTCCAGTTTAGTTATTTTTGCTTATGGCTTTGCCCTAACACATAGGCAGCCCCACCGCAGCCCCCAGGCACACTGCTCTCATGCTTCTCTGGCTCTGCCGTGGCCCTCCAGGCCATCTGCACAGAGGCCTCGGATCCCTCTGCCGCAGCACCCCTGTCTGCTCTGTGGCCTTTTAGGAGTTACTGCTCTGTTCAGTATAGAAAGGTGGCAGGGCGGTGCAGTGATGGGCACTCTGACTGCCCAGAACCCTGACACCCCTGATTAACTTAGTTTCTAGTGGAGATGTGCATTCTTTGACTTCTAGTGTCTCCAGAGGCATTTAGTGGGAAGCCGGGGACAGCAGCGTGGGAATGACTGGCAGGTGGAAATCCTACCATAGACAAGTATTTGACTCAATGCTTGTGTTTTGTCCTTGTTTTCAAGGAGTCTTGGGGCAGTCCAAGTTAGCCTTGTTGGTTGGTTGTTCATTTCAGTTGGCCTCCTTGCCAGGGTGCCAAGGACCAGTGAGGTGTCCAGCACTGACCATGCTGTGTTGTGTTTGCTTGTTGACATGTCTGCCTGCCCGCATCAGGCTTGGGCCCATTATTGGAGCCTAGGGCCCTGGTGGCGCAATGGTAAGCACTCAGCTGCTAACCAAAAGGTTGGCAGTTTGAGCCCACCAGCAGCTCTGCAGGAGAAAGACCTGGAGGTCTACTCCTGTAAAGATTACAGCCTAGAAAACCTTTATGAGGCAGTCCTGCTCTGTCACATGGGGTTGCTGAGTCAGAATTGACTAGCCAGCACCCAGCAATGATGACAACAGCACCTAGCCCAGTGCTTAACGATTATTCATTCTCAGTAGGCATCTGTGGATGAATGGATGTGGTTAGATTCCCCTCACATGCAGGTAGGGAGGGGAGCAGTTGCCTGGTAGATGGAGGATAGCAGAGCCACCTGGACCAGAAGTCCAAACTCTGGGCCTAGAGGTAGAGTTATGAGTGGGAATCAGGAAGCCGGTCTAGGGCTGGGTGTTGGGGAACGGCAGCAGTCCCAGGCCCTAACCTGGGTCTGACACCCACTGTGATAGAACCACTGCAAACCAGGTAAACTTTCTCAGCTTTCACACTTGGAAACTCTGCTCACCATACTCACAGGGACTAACTGCTGATATGGAACTCAAAAGGTGTGTTAATGAACTGTAATTAAAAAAAAAATTGTGAAAGCATATTTGCTATTAATAACCAAATGGAAATTAGCAGAGAAGGCCTCAGGTTAGTTTCCAAGGTGACTTTTAGGGATCTGAATAACTTGAAGAATTAATTTTTTAAAATCAGATTAAGATATTTTAAAGCAATAAACACATGCTTATTCTAAAACATAGAATACTGAAGAAGTATAGAACTTCTGTCAGTATGGTGGGTTGGTTGACATGGGAAATAGTCCCTTCTGCTTCAAACACATAAAGATACTGGAAGAAACAAAACAGCAAAATTACTTAACACAGCTAGCTCAAAAGCAAGAAGCATGGAAGAAATAAAGAAGAGACTACTCAAAGCCAGAGTTGTGTGTGGAAGCTGATGCTTGGTGGCCCCAAAGGCATCAAAATTGGGTATACACAACAGCGGCTGATGTTTTAATAGCCACATAGTAATTGGAGGTGAACACAGACCCTCACGTGGCAGATAGCTGGAACTGAGCTCCTGGCTAAAGCCACGAGCCACTGTCTTTAAAATGTAAACAGGAAAATTCCACCCACTGGTCCAGAGACATAGCAGGGAAACTGGGGTGGGTGGAAAAAGGAGTCGTTGACACAGAGTCGGAACCCCAGGGAACAGCATGCACAGGTACCAGATCCAAATTTGCACTGCGCAGATAGTGTGGGAACCCTCAGTCGAGAAACTAACACACAGACATGTTGGGAGCAGTGAAATTCATGGAATCTCCAGCACAGACAAATGCAAACCCCACTAGAGGTATTCTCAAGGGTGATAGCTCTCCTGAAGGTGATTTCACAGTAGAAAAGCTCAATCTACAGGAGGGAAAGAACAATCATGAAGGTCAGCAAGCAAAATCAATGACAGAATTCACAAGAACCACAAGTAGTAGGAAATCTCAAAGACTTTAAAGTGTTTGGAGGGTTAAAGGAAAGAGTGACCTATATAAGAATAGGTAGATTTGAAAAGAATTCAAATTGAAATAGTAGAAGTAAAAATATGGTTGTGGAAATTAAAAACTTAGTAACAAGTTAAATAGTAGGCTAGACATAGCTGAAGAGAAAATTAGAAACTGGAAGATAGATGTGAGGAAGTGATCCACAATGTGGCACAGTGAGGTATGGAGATGAAAAATATGAAAGAGAAGGTAAGAGAGACAAAAGGGAGAATAAAAGATCCAACATGCATTTAATAGGAATTTTGTGAGGACAGAATAGAGAGGATGGAGGAAGGGCAGTATTTGAAGAGAGAATTGCTGAGAAATTTGTGGAAACACTGTGCTTATCTTGATGGAGCACATCCAGTCACATCTAGACACGGTGCAGGAAACAGCAGAACATCACAAAAACAAAGAGAAAATCTTAAGGCTACCAGACAGGAAAGGATGACAGTGAGGCAGTCCTCTAGCACACACCAGCAGAGCAGTGTCTCGTTTGCCCACCTGTGATGTATGTGTCCCTGGGCTGTGTGTGCTGAGTAAGCATTGGCTTCATGGGGACCTGGTGGCAGGCCAGGGAGGGAACCTCGTGTTCCAGTGAAGGCTGGCTCTGATGGGAGGGATGGCGCTTTTGACCATCAGCACGGGGAGCTCAGGGGCAGCTTCTTGGTGGTATTTCTACAAGATATGATTGTGTGTATCTGATGCTGGGTGGGAAATGTGCTTCATGGAGAAAGGAACCGTTTTAGTGATGAGAACGGCTTCTAAAAGTTTTTGGGTTTCTAAAAGCTCTGAAATAGGAAAGTGTTTTTTCAGTATTCTTTTTTTAATGGAAGACTGAGCTGGGGGAAAAGATGAGAAATAAAATCTTTGCATCTTCCTTCCATGAGAATTCTATAGTGTACACCACAGAAATGAAACGACTAAGCACTGTCTCTGTCAGAAGCCTGAGAATTGATTGGAGCTTGTTCCTTATTGCAGGGTCTGCTCAGGTGAGCAGGAATTCAAGGTCACCAGAAACTCAGTGCTGGGGCCATTCTTAATGGTGATCAGAAGGCCTCCGTGACTTGGTGCAGGGGCTTTAGATCCTTGGATGATCTATCAATGGGATTCAGGGAAGAAACTGTCAACCAGATGTCACGTGTGTGTGGTTTTTGGGGGAGAGAATACCTAGTTTCCACCCGATTGTCAAAAAAAGGCCAAGCGTCATCTCCAAGCAGTTCTATGCCATCGACTCTGGATTGTCTGAGGGCGTAGGGTGGTGGGACAGAAGCACAGCTGACTGAGAGGCAGAGACCTGGGTTTGACACCCAGTGCTGGTGGCTGTACCTGCTGAGCATCTTCCTTGTTCTCTGTGAACCAGGGAAGGCTGCCAACTGCACTGGGGCATGTGTGGATTGAGCAGAACCGTGCACAACAGGCAAACTATCTCAGATGGCGCCGCCAGTGCACGCCTGGAAATGCTCTGCCTTCCCATCTAGGGACTGGATGAACAGCATCGAATAGTAAAAAGGAAAGGACTGCCCCCCCCACCCCCATTCTACCCTTTTAGCATTTCAGCTGCCCCGTTTCAGCGTGCTCCTTCCCACCTTTTATATGGCCATGTCCTTCTGATGCAGTTGGACTCCGTGAAGATTCGATTTGTAGGTGGTGATTTTTAGCATCATTCTTGGTTTCAATTTTTTAAACAATGCTCTTTTTTTCTCTTTATGAGAGTAAAACCAACCCGTTGTGAAAACTTCAGAAAGAATGGAAATGTGTGGCGCATTTTAGCATATTTGTAACATTTTCTTAAGGATCAAAAAAAAATATAGTTGGCTTTCAGGTTTTCAAACTTAGCTTTATCATAGGTGAGTTATGAAATAACTAATGATTCGACTGTCACACTGGTTTTTTTTTTTTTTTTTAAGTACTTTTGCCATTTTTGAGCTTGCATCATACTTTCCATGGCAAGGACAGTGGAATGTGGGTGGCCTCATCCTCCTGTGGGTCCCCAGCAGGCCCAGGAGTGTGGTCTCCTCTGTTCCCACGACAGTCCTTGAGGCCAGAGGCAGGACGTTGCCCTTCTGTGGTTGAGGAGGAGTCCCTGGGTGGCAAAAACAGTGAATGTGCTTGGCTGCTAACCAATAAGTTGGAGGTTTAAGCCTACCCAGAGGTACCTTGGAAGAAAGGCCTGGTGATCTACTTCTGAAAGATCCAAAAACAAAAATCAAACCTGTTACTGTTGACTCAATTCCGACTCATAGCGACACTATAGGACAGAGTGGAACTGCCCCATAAGGTTTCCAAGGAACGCTTGGTGGATTCGAACTGCCGACTTTTTGGTTAGCAGCCTTAGCTCTTAACCAGTATGCCACCAGGGTTTCCATTCAGCCATTGAAAACCCCGTGGAGCCCAGTTCTACTCTGACACACATGGGGTCGCCACGAGTCAGGGTCCACTTGATGGCAGCTGGTTACTGGTGGTTGAGGAAAACTTGTTCATGTGTTGGATGGCAGAGGCAGGCCCAGGCCCAGGTCCCCTGACCAAACCTCTATCTCAGTGGCCCATTCTCTCTCTCCTTGGTTTTAGAAGGGCATGTCGTGCAGTTGACTCAACAGGTTTGGTTTTTTTTTTAACAGGTCTTGCAGTCACTATCTTGAAATTATTGGTCATGATATAAATAGGATATTTTAAAGCTTAAGTGAAATTTGCTTTAGAAGTACTAAGAGCTTATTTGTGGTTTTGTGCATGTTCCTTCCTGGGTAATTTTACCCAGTGCTATGATTTTTTTCCCTTTATTATTACTGTCTAACATTGTTCTTCCATAAGATTGTACATATTAACAAAAGAAAATGCTAATGTGCAGGCTTCCTGTTGTTGCCTGTCTTCTGCCAAGATTATTTCCACTTCCTGCCTCTTCTAAGGAAGCCTCCGATCTGTTCTTGGTTAAGTAAATCGACACTACATTTATTTACAGATGCTTATTTCATTCTAGCATTCACTAATGTTCGTAAGGAGCGTTAGTCACTGGCTAATCAGACTGCACACTCAAGAAGGTTCTCCAGTTTGGAGTCTAAAATACCAGAATGGACAAATCAGGCGGAGTATTTGTACAGTCTTTTCAAAATTATTTTTGTAATGGTATGAAAAGATTTCCCAGGGTGGAGTATTCACAGCTGGGAAAACAGTTGCTGCTTTGAAGATGGTTTTCCCAGGCACTAAGCTCATGTCTCCTGCTGTTAGAGCATAAACAGTGTGTAGTTTAGACTTACCATTCTTGTGGTAATTTTAATGGCACAAGGATGGCCTATTTTTCCACATAAGTGGCACTGTCCCCTCTCAGGAATACACTTTTGTTAACTTGGAGGAGATAGTACCTCATTTGCCCAACTACATGTGTGAAAGCATTTGCGAAGACACGTGTGTCCGAGTGTGTCCGTACAAGGTGGGGACCGTCAAGCTCTCAGGTATGGGCTAGATTTCATCCTGTGCTAATGGGTCATATTTGTGAAGATGGATGAGTGAACGTGGAGGCTAGGCCTGGCCTCAGTGCTGGTGGGCAGGCTGGGTCTGCGTGAAGTCTTCCTCACCTCCCCTGTTCATTCTTGAAGACTGAGCGCAGATGCTGCCTAAAACCACGCACTTGGGCCCACCAGGTCGCCTGGCTCAGAAGTACAGGGTGGAGCCCCAGGCTCCCACCCAGCAGGTGTCTGGGGTAGGGCCTGATGTGCATGACCGAAGGATGTTGACCATGTTGACTGACCATCAGCACCCTAACCAGGGGCACAGGCTTGGGCTGACCAGCAGCACCCCAACCAGGGCAGGTTTGAACCACCAATAGTAGTTGAGCACTTAACTGTGTGCACCACCCAGGGACTCCCTGTTTACTTCACTACTGTAAAAACCAGTAGATGTTTCCTTGATTATTGTCAGAAAATAGTAAGATGTGGTAGATAAGAGTTGTGGCTGTAGAGGCAGGTTGCCTGTTTAGCTGTGGCTCCTCAGGCAGGGTAACCCCTGTCAGCACCGGATTCCTCGTCTGTAAAGTGAGGTAACCATTGAGCCCACTGCAGGGCTCTCAGCATCCATGGGACAGTACATGTGGAAGGCGTGGCACAGGGCTCTTAGCGTCCATGGGACAGTGCACGTGGAAAGTGTGGCACAGGGCTCTCAGTGTCCGCAGGATGGTGTGTGTGGAAGATGTGGCACAGGTCTAGGCTCATAGTAAATGTGCAGTCAATATTAGCTGTTTGTCTTAGTTACCCAGTGCTGCTGTAACAGAAATAGCACTCATGGATGGCTTTAACGAACAGAAATTTGTTGTCTTACAGTTCTGGAAGCTAAAAGTCCAAATTAGGGTCTGGGCTGTGTCAGTTCCTTCCTGTTTGTAGCCCTGGGCGATCCTTGGTTCCTCAGCTTGTAGATGATCTTTACATGGCGTCTGCCTTTACCTGATGTGTGTGTCTCTGTGTCTACTCTGGTCTTTATAACTGAGAAGTGATTAGGACCCACCCTGCTCTGGTATGACCTCATTAACATAACAAAACTATTTCCCAGCAGGATCATATATGCAGGTATAGGGGCTAGGATTTCAATACATATTTTGCGGGGATAAAATTCAATCCATTGTTGCTATTATCATTATTTTTTTAATGTAAATGTGGCCTGAGTTTCTGAAGAAGTCTTGGGTTTCATACCAGGAGATCAAGCTTTGTCAACAGTTTTACCGGCAGACATCTAATGATACTGTTGAGTTTGGGTATTGAAACAAATACAAGGACAGTCCATTAGAGGACAGTCTTCTCACCACAGAGGTTCCAGAACTTTCCATGTTTCTGTTTGCTAAAATGTCATCCTAATGACTATTGTAGGATAAGCCCTGATAGCTTGTTTGTCTTAAATGAACGTAATGAGTTCTGCCTTCTTGCATGTAGGCCCTACATGGTAATTTTTCACAAAGAGCTGCTTCTACCTTCACATTCCACCTGAAGGACACCTTCAACCCAGGGATGATGCTTTCCTCCTGATCCAGCGTGGATACGTGGGCTTTGCCTACAGGTGTCCTAAGACACCCAAGCCAAAAGAGCCATGGCTCTAACCTTGAGTGAGACTTTGAGTTAGGAGTCCCTGGGTGGTGCACACAGTTAACATGCCTGGCTGCTAACTAAAAGATTGGAGGTTCAAGTCCACCCAGAGATGCCTTGGAAGAAGGTACTGGTGATTTACTTCTGAAAATTCAGCCATTGAAAACCCTATGTAGCACAGTTTTACTCTGACACACATGGGAGTCTCTGTGAGTCAGAATCAACTCAATGGCAGCTGGTTTGGTTTTGATGGAGCACTGTTCCTGATTGGAGATGGGCTCTGGAATGTGTTCTGTTTTAGTGACCACTTTCTATGTGTGCCCTCCCAATGATGGTGGGATTCGCCCCCTTTATGTATGAGGGCATCCCCTCCACCTCCCCAGGCTGAGCACTCCTGGACGGTGGGCTTTGTTGGCACGGGGGTCCTAGATCAACCAGAACCAAGAGGGGAGTGACGGGCAGTGTGTGGGCGTACGGGCTAGAGTCTTGCACCTGAGGGAGAATGACCAGAAGCCTTGCTGGGATCCTAGTACACCTGTGGCCCCACCCCTGCAGGTGTCTGCATCGTGCCCCTGGAGGTGGAGAAAATGTCTTACCTGTGCCAGGCACCTGCCAGTGATCAGTAAGCTTCCCCAGCATTGGCAGCCAGCCACTGACCAGGTTACTACGAGGTGGTGTTGGCATGTCTGTGCGCCTGCATTGTCTGTCGGTGTGGGTGCTGGATCGGGAAATTGGTGTTGTCTGCGGCTGTGACCGGCTCTCCCCTGTGACATGCTGTCTCCAGCATGTCTAAAGAGGGACGTGATTTGTAACTGGGACTGAGGCTAGAGATGTTTCCATGCATATAAATTGAGTTTCCCTGTCGTTTATGTTGTGTAAGAAATAAAGTATCTGGCACCTTCCGTCTTTCTTACTGCCCCCGCGTTCTCTTCCTCAAAATAAACAAGCCCCCTCCCACACCCACGACTCCTATGTTATCAGTTTCTCCAAGCAAGTTATTTGAAAACCAAAGCTACCCTAGGGTTTACACAGCCTTATGAACTTTGCGTTTTTTAAATGCAGCCAGAACTTTAGTCAAGAAAATAAATAAGGGAAATCGTTGCACTTTGAGAACACAGACCTGTAGGGCTCCTGTCCCAGGTGGGTGCTTTGCTTGAGTAATAATACTATTAAGCTAGGAGCCTTGCATGAGGATTTTGGGATTGAACTAACTCTGTGAGTACTGCAGTCTTGTGAATGTGGCTGAGGCCCCCACTGGCCCCAAGCCCACCAATGGCCCCGTCCCCACCAGCCTCACCCTCATCCCGATGGGACACGGAGCTCCAGGCTTGGGAACATCATCTCATCGGGCATCCCAGCTTGTCTTCCGGACATAGCAGGCCCCTAGCGCTCATCTAGCTTAATCAGAGGAGAAGGGAATTTATCTCTGGCAGGCAGGTCCATTCTTCAGGATAGATTATATTTGTAGAAAATTCATTCTTTTTTTCACAGTTTGCTTGTGTTCACTACTGGCAGATTAAAGCTTACTTAAGAGCTTTTAAGGCAAAATTCTGGAGCCTTCTGTGTACTTCTGGAGGCAGTAGGTAGCCAAAATGCTTCTAGGTGTTTGGGGGAGTCAGGCCATCTAAGCTCAATGAGGAGCCCCATGAGGAGAGGTACAGTTCCTGTGCTCATCAATGCTTGTGGAAGCATTGTCACAAACGTCCAGGAGAGCACAGAGTGTGGGGAGAGGCTGAGGAAACATAGGCCCAGCCATGGCTCACATCACCATGGGGCTTCCTCTAAGGGAATTATGAGATGTTTATTTATGGGGTTAAAGTATTTGGGGATTATAAATTTAGGTATCTTCAGAGGGAAGAGAGAGTTAGGTTAAGTAAACAGGCTACCCTGCCCTGTGTACCCCCTATTGACACATACCTTTTCTTTCTTCTCAAGCTTGCCCATTTAGGGGATTTCTTTTTTTCTCCAGTAAATGAATTCTTTTGTAAGGATCAGCACAAAGCTGGTTCCTGTGAGGTGGAGGTTAAAGAAATCCCAAATGTCCAACTTTTCCAAACTGCTGTGCCACTCCATCACCTCTGACATTTACTCCCTCTCCCCTCCGTACTCTCGCTCCTATCTTTGGGTTCCCTAATTCACTGCAGCATCTCACAGAACTCACGAATCGTGTAAAACTGAATAAACCATTGTGGAGGCTGGCAAGTCCCAAATCCGTGAGTTGGGCATAGCTTCCCCCTATTCACATGGCTGCAGGGGCTGATGAACCCAAACCAGCAGTTCAGACCACAGGCTGCTGGCTTGAAAGGCTGCGGAAGTTGGCGAATCAGGTCAGACAATAGACAACCAGCCCATGGGGTTGTGGAGGCTGGTGAATCCCAGAATCAGCAGGTCAGACGCCAGACCTCTGGCTCAGGTCCCAAGAAGTGAGGTCAGCTGATCATGAACCGGACATGGAATCCAGATGCAGAGACAGAGAGCCCTGCTAGGCCATACACACATACATTTTACAGGCAGGCCACATCCCAGGAAAGGGCATAACTTGAGTAAGGATGGGACTTGAGTCACACCCTCCTGCAAGGCTTCTACCCAAGACATACCCTACACCAGTCCTGCCTCATCAACATGTAGAGGTCAGGATCCACAACGCATAAAATGGAGAACAACCATACAATATTGGGAATCATGGCCTAGTCAAGCTGCCACATAGTCCTAACCATCATGTGTTCCATGTACCTTATTTGCATAGTCCCACTCAGTCATTGTGTGTGAGTCACAAAGACCCTATCTAGAAGGGCCATGTTAAGTAATTCATTACACTGCAGGCCACCCACTGGCTCTTCTAGCCATTGACCCTTTCATACCTGAAGGATTAATTTCCCCCTCCCAATCATTTTACCTGTCCAGAACAGTCATTAACAATCAATCCTTCGGTAGGGCAAAAGAGTCCTAAGGGTGAAGTTACTCAGATACCAGCTATTCAGGTCTCTTGCAGATGTCCATCTGATTTGGTTAGGTTCTCTAATAGTTCGTTTCGTCTTCACCCTTTCTGGCATCTGATAAAATTTAACTGAAAGAAGATTATTCCCTTGTTCTGAGTCTCTCTCAAGGTATTAGCGTGATGTTCGGTTTCCCCTGCTGCATAATTCATTTATTCATTCCTTTACTTCCCTAGCTGTTATTTCTTCTTTCTTCCATTTGTCATTTATTTTTACCCAAACTTTTCCACCTGAGGAAGGGACATCAAGTTCAGCTAGTGTGCTAGTCCAGATTTCTGGTAGCAAGACCAGTCTAACAAGTGCTTTCCCCTCAGTCCACTCCCATTCATGTTGGGTAGGGTTGTATAGGTACACTGGGCTATCTCACCCACTAGGCAATACAGCAGTATTCACTGTCAACCTCAATTTTTCCAGATGGAGGGAAGGTACAGTCCATCCCATCAGGCCCTTGGGAATTCTGGCATACACATTCATGGGTATAGTTACAGTTTCTTGCTTAGGGATCACCCCTGCTTCCCAAACCCGCAGCTATGTCCCTGGCCCTGGAACTGCAGCATCCAGCAGGAAAAAAGCAATTTTAGGTGATGTGGGGAAGAACTGTACAATGGCACAAGCATCCTCCCCCATCCCCTCTTCCCTAGATCCCCCAGAGAAGTGTAGGAATCTGTCCAGTGGTGATCTTCCCTTTGTTGCCCTCATGTTGAGTGTGAGCACATACTCATGAAGGCATGTGAGCCAACCCTTCATGCCTTTATCTTCCCCCATTTTGGATAACAAATGTTTCAGTTGCCCATTCCAATTCTCTATCAAACCATTACTCTGAGGGTGGTCTGCAGCATGGTATGTCCATTTAATATGATGTTTCTTGGCCCATTGCTGCACCCTGTGGGCTGTAAAGTGTGTTCCTTGGTCTGATTGAAATGTAACTCGGTGGCCCAAATTGGTACAGTACCTTTTGTTCCAATCCCTTAATGGTGTTTTTTGGCATTTGCATCTGTCACAGGATATGCAAAGCCCAGTCTAGAGTAAGTATCTATTCTTGTAAGGACACATTTGTAGCCACCTGGTGCCACCGGCATCATTGGTCAACTTGCCTTCTCCCTGGGGAATCTGCCCCATGGCCGTCTGCAACCTCTGTCTTTCTTGCTGGCAGGCAGAGCACTCCTTATTGGCATTTTGTGCCTCACAGGGTGCAAGGGGGATGTGTCTAGATTCAGCCCATCTCTGCATTGCTGCAGCATCCTCATGTCTGCTCATTTCATGGACCTAATTGGCTGCCTCAAGTGAGAATGCCAACAGGTCCACTTGCTGATTCCAACCACCTTCCAATCCAGGAAGGGGTTTTTCTGATGGGCATCAACATGTTGTACTCCGATGCACCTCTAAGTTCCCAGAGTGCTTTCCATAGGTTCAAGCCCGACATGGGTGATCCCTCAATAGCCCAGTTTTCCATTGCCTATATGGCTGATCATATAGCCAGGCCATTGGCACTGCCCATGAATTGGTAAAAATCCAAACGTATAGACTCTCACCATTGGGCAGTTCTTCCCTCACAGCTAGGAAGACAGCATGTAGTTCAGCCTACACAGGCTGCTGGCCCACAACGCTGTGAACGCTGGCGAATTAGGTCAGACAACAGGCCGCCGACCCACAAGGCTGTGGATGCCACTAATCCCAGAATTGGCAGGTCAGACAGCAGGCCTCTGGCTCAAGTCCCAAGAACTGGAGATCATTTGATCATGAACCAGACATGGGATCCAGATGCAGAGAGAGAGAGAGAGAGCCCTGCCAGGTCATACACACATATATCTTAGATGCAGTCCACATCCCAGGGAAGGGCATAACTTGATTAAGGGTGGGACTTGAGTCACACCCTCCTGCAAAGCTGTGACCCAAGACGTACCCTACAGTAATCCTGCCTCATCAACATGTAGAGGTCAGAACCCACAACACATAAAATGAAGGACAACCAGACAATATTGGGAATCATGGCCTAACCTAACCTAACCCCAGCCATCATAGATTCCATCTACTTTATTTGCATAGTCCCACTCAATCATTGTATGTGAGTCACAAAGACCATGGCTAGAAAGGCCGTATTAAATAATTTATTTCACTGTATCTAGACTATCTATCTGTCTGTCTACCTGCCTACATATGTATATGTATATATGTGTGTGTGTGTGTGTGTGTGTGTGTGTGTGTGTATTTCTCTTCTCCTTTTTTAAACCACTTTTTAAAAAATTGCGATAAAATATACAGTTCCTGCGAAAGCTGGAACCTATGTAAGGCGGAAACCTGTCAGAGAAGGAAAACAAATATTTACCACTAAAACGAGTGATAGAAAAGTGGTAAGACTGTACCCTGTAAAAGGCAGAAAGCTTGCGAGACCCAGAAAAACAAGGCAGTCCCACCGAGTTTCAGCTCTCACAGATTTCACTGTATATAACAAAACATTTGACATTTCAGCCATTTTAAGTGTAAACTCAGTGACATGATTACATTCACTGTGTGCTGTAACCATCCCCACTGTTTGTTTCCAAATAATTTTCCTCTCCCCAAACAGAAACTCAGTACCCCTTAAGTAATAACTCCTCATTTCCCCCTCTTCCCAGGCTCTATGCGTTTGCCTGTTCTGTAAACCCAGAAGTATGTACTTTCGGTTTCATGTAAGTGGGGTGGCACAGTATTTGTCCCTTTGTGTCCAGACTGTACTTTGAGGGAAGGAAGAATTGGCTATATTTCTTCTCCACTGAAGTCACTGATTCTATGTCTAATGTTACCAATGTCACCTCTAATTTCCAATTTTTATTTCACTTAAGTTTCAAGGTATATGGAAGGTGGGCAGGGTTTGAAATACCCCTTTGGTTCTACTGAAGAAGTGAGATCATTCTGGGAATTGCTTATGACTTTTGGGATTAAATTCTACATTGGGCCTAGAGTTTTAAATTTAGCAGTTGTGATTAAAGTAGAAGAATTTTATTTATGGCTGCAGACAGGCGTAATATATGGTAGGTTTCCTTCCTTTCTCCCACTCCCCCCTTTTTTTTTAATTGTGAAGTATGCATATAGAAAAATACATACAACTTAAATGAAATCGTACCCTGGTCAAGAAGTAAATCTATGCTGGCTCTAACTGCAATCAATCCTTGCTTTTCTTCAGCCACATTCCTGTTTCTTCCAGGTGTGCCTCCCTAAACAGCACAATTTCCAAGGGTCAGGAACCTGGGTATGGCTAACTGGGTGCTCTGGCTCAGGGCCTCTCACAAGCTGCAGTTGAGCTGTCGGCCGGGGCTGCTGTCTTATCTGAAGTCTCAACTGCTTCCAGCCTCACCCTGTGGTTGTTGGCAGGATTCAGTTCCTCACGGGCTGTTGGCCAGAGGCCTCCCCTAGTACCTTGCCACGTGGGCCTCAACGAAGGGAGCTCACAGTGGGGGGCCCCTGGCCTCATCAGGAAGAGAGAGAGAGGGCAAAACAAGTCACAGTCTCCCATGACCTAGTCTTGGAAGTGTCATCCCATCACTTGTGCTGCATTTTCTCTGTTAGAAGCATGTCACTGGGTCCAGTCCACACATGAGGGCAGGGATTACCCAAGGGTGTGAGTACCAGGCAGAGGGATCACTGGGAGCCGGTTAGAAGCAGCCCACCACACCCCCCGTGTTTCCAAAAGTTACCAGTTTACTTTCCTGCCAGGAATGCGAGTCAGTGATGCACCTTTTCCTTGATAACAATTAGTATCACTTTTTAACAACTTGTGAACTTGTGAGTCTGTGGTAGCATGCCCTTGTAGGTTTTTTCAATTTTGATGTTTACTTATTTTTCAAGGTGAAATTGACACACAGTGAAAGGGCAGGTTGTGGGTATACAGATTTGAAGAGGGTTGGTGGATGCACAGAGCTCTGTAGTGGGGGCCGCGGGCCTCGTGCACTGGTGTCGTCTCTTCTCTGTCTCTGCTCACTCCCACTCAGAGTAACGGCCTTAAATGCCATTGCCAACCATGCTGACACGGCTTCAGCCCAGAATTTACTCCTGCACTTCAGACTTAAAATCCATTCAATACTCAGGGTCAACGCTCAGATTCAATGCTTGGGTGTCTAAAAAAAAAAAAAACGTTGCTGTTGAGTCGGTTCGAACTCATAGCAACCCTATAGGACAGAGTAGAACTGCCCCAGAGGGTTTCCAAGGAGTGACTGGTGGATTCAAACTGCCAACCTTTTGGTTAGCAGCTGAGCTTTTTAACCACTATGCCACCAGGGCTCCATGGGTGTCTAATAGAGGACTCAAAACTTAATTGTCCAAAATGGAGATCCCTATTTTCTCCCCCAAATGCCTTCCGTCCACCGCCTTCTCCACGTGCATTAATGGCAACACCATTGTTCCATGGCTAACGCAAAAATTCTCACACTAATCCTTGACTCCCCTCTGTCTCTCACCCCCGTGTCCAGTCTACGAGAGGACCCTGTTGCTTCAGCATCTATCCAGCATCTCTACATCTCAGCATATCCATGCTCACAACCTGGTCCATGCCACCCCCCTCATCCAATGATCGCAATAGCCTCTTCACTGGTCTCCTACGTCAGAGTGATCCACTGACAATGAAGTCAGCTCACAGCTCTCTGTGTTCTGCTGTGAGCGTGCCAGTGGCTCCTCATGACACCATACTCCTTCATGCGCTCTCAGACTCAGGACCACGGTGGCTTACAGGCCTCTCTATCTTACATCTCTGTCTCCTTCCACACAGAGTCGATGCTGTTTGTCAACTTGAGGAAGTTCCCCACCGTTCCTAGTTTTCTGAGAGTTTTTATGGTGAATGCATGTTGAATTTTGTCAAATACTTTTTTCTGTATCAGTTGCTATGACCGTGTGATCAGTTGCTATGACCGTGTGATTTTTCTTCTTTAGCCTGTTGATATGCTGGATTACATGGATGGGTGTGTGAATAGTGAACCAGCCCTGTATCCCTGGAATAGACCCCACTTGGTCATGATATATACTTTTTATATGCAGCTATACCCTATTTACTAATATTTTGTTAAGAATTTTTGCATCTATATTCATGAGGGATAATGGCCTATCATTTTCTTTTCTTGTACTGTGTTTGTCTGGTTTTGACATCAGGGTAACAGTGGCATACAGAATATATCAGCCAGTGTTCCCTCCTCTCCTATTTCAGAAAGAGATCATGTAGCACTGGTGTTCATTCTTTAAACTTCTGGGAGAGTCTCCAGTGAAACCATTTAGGCCTGGAGATTTCTTTTTCAGGAGTTTTTAAATAGGAATTCAGTTTCCTTATAGGGTTGTTCAAATATCTATTTCATATGAGGTGTACGTTGTGGCAGTTTGTGCTTTTCAAGGAATTGGTCTGTTTCCTAAGTTGCTTTTTATAGCTTTTGTGTTCCCTGCAGATATTTTTGAGTTTGTCATTTGTTTCTTTAAATGTGATAAGTAACGATGTCTTAAAATCCAACACTGAAGTTTGAGCGCTTGTCTCTGCTGTCTGTTGCTTCTGCTGGTTTTTTTTCCTGCGGTCTCCTTGTTTGCACATTCACCTGACTGTTTTTGCCTCGTTTTTGGTCACCGCTTCTGGAAAACTGTTGATGGGCACGTCCGGAGGCCTGGGACAGCCGTGTCCTCATCCAGGAGGGTTTTCATTGGCTTCTGCCAGGTGTCAGGTACAGCTAGCGGGACTTTCTCCAGTTTTGTCCAAGGTTGAGGTCCTGGCCCACCCAGGCTCTTGGCACTTGGGTGCAAATCCCTGTGAGGACCTGCGTGGCCCCACAAGAGCTCAGAGACAGATTTCTTCTTGTTCCTCAGAACCAAGGTGGGCTTTCCTCCAGTCTGCTACAGATAGGGGTATGTGAACGCATATGTGTGCACGTGTGTGCACGTGTAGGTGTATGTGTATGAATGTGTGTGTGCATGTGTATATGTGTATAGTGTGTGGTGTGTGTGCTTATATAGTTGTATGTGTGTATATGCATGTGCATGTACAAATACATGTGCACGTGTGTATATGTGTGTGGTGTGTGTGCATGTGCAGGTGGGCCCATGTGCATGTATGTATGTGTTTTGCTTGTGCATAGAGGGTGGAGGGCAAAGGGTGGGAGCTCTTATCACCTGTTTTTCAGCCCATTGCTCAGAGAGTACATCCCTTATGTAGGGAACCTGGCATGGTTAGGTGTCCTCGGGCATACCTGGCTTTGGTGCTTAGCTGACTGCTCACCTCCCCTGTCGCAAACTCTCCTTGAGAAATTGGTCTGGGAGGTACGCCTGTCCTTTCAGCTCACCCATGCTTCCCTGTGTAGGTTTTCATATGTGTTACCCAGTCCAGCATTCCCATTGTTTTCAGTGGGAGGGCTGGTTGGAACAACTAACTGGTCATTTCCAGAAGCTGGAATTCTGAATGACCTCAGGGACTAATAGAGTTGGGGGACTGCCCTGAAGCCTCTCCTCTTGGGAATAGAGAGGGCCAAGTGAATGGATGCAGCTGGTGATTTGAGAAGGAAGGCCGCTCTTATTTCCTTCATTCCTGGGTCATCTCAGCAGAAAAGACTAGCATCCTGGAATGGGCTTGTCTGTGTGTCCACGCTTTCTCATGGTGCGGCAGCCGGTTCGCTGCTCCCTGAGGCAGCACGAAGATTCCTGGGGCTAGGGCGTTCACCTGTAAATCCATGAGACAGAGTTGGAGGCTGCATGGATTCGGGGGCCTCAAGGATGAGAGTCGGGCCCTATCTGTCCAACCCACAGGCCTCGGGGAGGAGATCAGGGCCACTTCTGCCCACCCCACAGGCCTCAGGGATGAGAGCTAGGCCCCGTCTGTCCACCCCCATAGTCCTTGGGGACCAGAGCTGGAGCCCGTCTGCCCCACAGGCCTCAGGAACTAGAGCTGGGCCTGTCTGACTATCCCATAGTGCCTGTCGAATGCCACCTCTGCGACCCGTCTTCCCGTGTTGTGGGAACTAGTCCATTCTCCAAGGGAAGCTGGTCACAGTGAGAAGTCAGACTGGAAGGTCGAGGTGGAGCCAGCACTTTGGGTACGCAGGGGGAGGAGAGAGGGGAGAGAAGCAACAGGCGCTTCACATGAACACGCATGATTCAGCTGCATCTCCCCCTGAAGAACCCTCATGTTGGTAGGTGTTTGCAATGGGCAGAGCCAGGGCTCTGGTTAAGATGAGGTCTCACCTCTCTGTAACTGCTGAAACCTCTCCAGGTGCCCTACAGCTGATGTCCTGAGATAAAGCCTTTGTTCCCAGACTGGATCCCCCACCCACTGGACAATGGCAGAAATCAGATTGACCCAGAGTGGCTGACTTTCTGACCACACGGAACTCGGTGGGTGTGACATGGGGCACACGGCGCGCTGGCTGCTGGGGTTCACAGCAGGCTTGGGGTCTTGGTGGGCTTTCGAGGTATCCCATCCCTGTGTCCCGGGGGCAGTGCTGCTTCCACCTCACCTGACCTTGGGTGGCACTGATGGGGCCAGGCCTGGTCCTAGAAGGGCCTTTCCGGGTCTCCCACCGCCAGGCAGCTGGGAGTGGGGGTCTCCAGCCCTGGCCCACCTGCTCTGACAGCCACGTGCATACCCACCTCCCTGGGGTCCCTGTCTCTCTGCCCTGAGCCTATTCCCAAAGCCTCTGGGGCTGGCTGACTTTAGGCCTTGTCCTCTCAGGGACTGTGCCTCTGCCTGTGGGTGAAATAGACTCAATCACCCAGGAAACATCTGTACTGAGGACCCCAGGGCAGTACGAAAGCTGCTGCACCCGGGGAGTGAGGGTGGGGCATGGTGGGCTGCACCCCCCCTAGGGGAGTAGGGGCTTGGGCATGGTGGGCACCAGTTCCGGGGGCAGTGGGGTATTGGGCGTTTGGGGCATCACCCCCCCGGGGAGTAGGGACTTGGGCATGGTGGGCATTTCGCAAACAGCTCCTCCCTTCCTCTCCCTCCTTCCTTCTTGCCTTCTTCCCTCCCTCCCTCCCTTCTTTCCTTCCTCCTGCATTTGCTCCTCCTTGTTTCTAGTATAAGCTGGGCTTCCATTCTCATCCCTCAAAAACCTAGGCACACAGAGTGCTGGTTAAATTGGAAATAAGACAGCCTAGCACCCTGACGCTTTCTGCAAAGGTGCTCACAGACGCTTCCCAGCTGATATCATTTAGGAAATGCGAGCTTTTCTTCCCCAGGTCTTGGTCACGATTGATGCAGAAAGCTGGAGCTAGCCACCTCACGCCTACGTGTCTCACCTGGGCGTCTTACCTGGTCTGAAGGAGGGGCAGACAAGTACCTGCCGCCTGCATGTGCATCCACACAGCACTGGATGTTACTCACCTGTGAGCCTCCGAAGTTTTCCAGGCGGGAAGTAGGCAAGTTCATCACAAATTGAATATAAATAGCTAAAGTGACATCACAGCATCTTGAGGAATAAAGCTTTTGTTTCCAGCATTCTGAGCTGATTGCCCAAGGACAGCACACAATGAGATGACCTCTCTGTCTCCTTCCTGCATGTGTGTGGTTCTGTGCGAGAGTCAGACCAGGATGCCAGTTCAGGCTGATTGACAAGGGCTGCTGAGCCTGGCTGGTAGGTGGGCCCAGGCATCCTCAGCCCCCTGTGATGTACCTGCAATAGATCTGCGATATTTACAGCGATACACGCCTTTCATCACTTTGTCATGATCCCAGACAACGGTGTGGTAAATTCAGCTTTACTTCTAAGTTCTTCTCTACTTTTAATTTAAAAGCATATCAAAAGACACCCCAGATAATTAGTTTCCAACTGTGGAAAATAAAATAAAGCTTGATTTACTACACATGAGTAAGAAGGGAGCACTTTAATTAGAAGACTTACAGCAAGTGGTAGAAGATGGCTTCCAGGATTCAACCTGTGCGTTTCCAGGCCGTGCTTTGTGGCTGCGCGTAGGGGGCCGCAGAATGGGGACTTCAGCTCCCCCTGTGGGGTGAAGCCACTAAAGAGAGTACGGTCGCGGCCGCTTGGTCGATGGATCGGCAGAGACTGCATGTATCTGCTGGAGGGATCTCTGTAGGAAAAATGGTCCAGGGCTTGAGAGAGAGTTTATATACCAAGTTCACCCATTAAAGTGTACAGTTTGGTGGCATTGAGTACATTCACAGTGCTATGCAACTATGACCACTGTCTAGTTCTAGAACTTTTTCATCCCCCCAAATGGGAGCCGTATACCCATTGAACCTATTCTGGTCATTTCACACAGGATTTGTCCTTTTGGGTCAGCATCATGTTGTCAGGGTTCATCCATGTCATAGCGTGTATCAGGACTTCATTCCTCTCCATGGTGGAATAATACTCCATTGTGTGGATTGGCCACATTGTGTTTATCCATCCCCTGCTGATGGACACTTGGGTTGTTTCTACCTTTGGATATTGTGAATAGTGCTGCAGTAAACTTTCTTGTCCAAGTTCTTGTTTGAACCTTTTTTCAAGTCTTTTGGGCATATGCCTGGGAGTAGATATTGCTTTGTTAACATTTTGCCCCATTAGCTTCCATGTTTGCATGCATGATTGTGCTCACACGTGCTCTCTCTCTAAATATGTAAATTAATGTATATATTTGTATGCATGTCCCCCTCCCAGAACCATTTGAGAGTAGGTTGCACAAATCATGCCCCTTTACCACTAAGGGCTTCAGTGTGCATTTGCTAAGAATAAGCATATTCTTTTATATAACCACAGTGCAGCTGTCAGTAGCAGGAAATGTAACATCGATGCAACACTTCTGTCTTCCAAGGTATTCCAATTCTGTCAATGGACCCAGTAAAATCCACGTGACATTTTTTCTACTCATAGATCATCCCTCTAGGATCACATATTGCATTGAGTGGTTATGTCTGTTTGTTGTTGGTGGGTGCCATCCAGTCGATTTTTGACTCATAGCAACCCCATGTGACAGAGTAAGACTGCCCCATAGGCTGAAATCTTTACGGGAGCAGATCACTAGATCTTTTTCCTGTGAGGCTACTGGGTGGGTTCAAACTGCCAACCTTTCAGTTAGCAGCCGAGCACTTAACCACTGTGCCACCAGTGTTTATGTCTTCATGTCTCTTTAGTTTCCTTTAGTTTGGTACAGCCCCTCACCTGTCTTAGTCTTCTATGACAGTGACATTTTTGGTGAATCCCGGCCCCCATCCATATTTTGGGTTTTTCTGATGATTCCTCCTGATTGGATTCAGGTTACGCACCCTTAGATCAGGCCAGCGATGTCATGTCCTTCTGGAGAGGGGGAACATCATATCTATGGGCGCACTGTGTCCATTTCCCTGTACCAGGGACGCTAATTGTAGTCACCGGAGTAAAGATTGTGCGATTTCTCCTTGTGCAGTGAACAAGCACACGCCCTGCGCCTCTCACGGCGCCCTCGAGCGGAGCAGCCATGCAGGCTTCTCACTTGCCCTTCTTGGCTGTGGAGCTGCACAGTGGTGGCTTTCTAACTCCAGCACTTCCTCCACCTTTGCTGGTCAGCGATCAGCAGGACTGTTCCCCCACTCATTCATTCATGCATTTCTATATTTGTTATTTTACTTTGTTTGGCTTATTTATTATTATTTAAATTATATTTATACCTGTTTATTATTGAAATGAACTCATGGATTCTTTTTTTTAATGTAAATTATAATTTGTACTCTTCTTAATTGTTTTGGTGCTCAGATTGTCCCAGATTTGGCCAGTGGGAGCACTTCCGGGTGGCTCTGGTGTCCTTTTGATGTGGTCCCATCATTTTTTGAAGCTTTTCTTGTCCTTTGGCTCCAGAGCTCCTCTTGTACCTTCCTGCCTCACTCTAACCCCTCCCCCTTTTGTAAGGTGCCCTGGTTCTGTTCAGAGGGGACTGGTATCAGAGACCAGGACTTGGCACCAGGTGGGCCCACAGTGCTGACATCTTTTCTTCTAGAACCTTTGGGCAGACAGACCTAGGGAATCTATACAAACATGTGCGTGTGTGTGTGTGTGTGGGTGTGCGCGCGTGTGTATGTGTTTCCATACACATATGAATGTGCACATACACACATCATACATTCTCACTGTACGCATACACATACATATACTTACACTAGTGCACATGCACTGTAGGTAGACATACACGTCCACGTACACATTGTTGCTCTAGAAATCCTGGGTTTAAATCAATACCCCTGGTTCCCGCCCTTTCCCACAGGGTTCACTTGCTGCCCTCTGCCCCTCTGTATCTGCACCCCCTTAACATCGTGAGGACCCCGGCTCCGACGGCATCCACACAGTCAGTAATTTGCTCAATTCTTGGTACAAAGACCAGACCTCCTAAGAAGGTTTGCCAGTCATTCTGCCCCCCACCCCTCCCTCTAAGACCGCAGGTACACGCGGATGAGTCTAATAAGGTGAATGGTACCTGTCCTCACCAGGGAAGAACACGTAGTCTGGGAGGGGAGGAAGGGCTATGTCGCCTTCGTATAATCAAGAGTTAATTATTAGCACAAAGAAAATGATGGAGTTGTACTCTGTGCTAATGTGCTGTCCTGCACTTACAGTTATGCACTTTTAAGTGGTTTGTGGGATTCAGAAAGCATGAGTTCGAGGGGAGAGCTGGGTTACCAGGAAACAACAAAGCAATTAAAATGCTTTGATTTTATTTTATGGTGTTCCTTCCCAGAATAATTAGATTAGTCACAGCTCTCAGACAAATGCTTTTCGAGGGCATGTGCTTGTGCGAGTGGGGCAGGCTGGCACCGGAGTCGCGGCCCCCTGGTCTCGACTGTCTTATACCCAGTGGCTCGCGATGGATCTCAGGGTCAAAGGAGACTCCAGTGGGTGCCAGGTTCTCAGAAAGAACTCCTCGCTTCTTTGTGTCATTTGTAGTGTCCCCCTTGTCACTGCCTGCCCTACACCAGCCCAGTGCTCATTGGTGGTCTCTCATTGACCCCAGAGCAGCTCCCCACCAATCTCACAGACCAGGAAACCAGCTCTGAGGGCTGGTGGCAGGGGCTGCTGTATAGCCCTGTGCTGCCTGTGCCTCTGGCAGCGCGAGCAAGGGTGCCCCCAGTGAGATGGCTGTGTGTGCAGCCCGGGGAAGTAGGTGACACAGGAGACAGAAAGATGCTCTCAGGTTTTCGAGGGCTGCCTGCATATGCAGGAAGGACAGGCACTCTGCGACCTCAAGGTGGACCAGGACCTGGGGGAGCCCCTCTGTTCTGCTAGGGATGGGGGCTGCCTGAAGAGGCATGAGTGGCTCTGCCCTCGGCTGGTGTTTTGGGTCCTTGGTCAGATATGGTTTCCACCCAGAGGCCCAGGAGGAGGTTTTCCTGGCACCCCTGCACTTCCTGATGCAGCTATGGGAAAGAATCGAGGCCGTGGCCTCGTTGGACCCTGATGCTCAGGGCACCTCATCTCTACACAGCTCCTGCGAGGTGGGGTCTGGCCTGATGGACCCCAGGGGCTGCCTGCGGAGAGTACAGTTGAGGAGGAACGTGGGCTTGGAGCTTGGAGACCCAGGCTCATTTCCTGTCAACGCAGTTCACTGTTTAAGATTTTGAGCATTAGTTTCTTTATCTGTGTGATGAGGATAATGTGCCCCTCACAGGGTTATGTCAGGACTCAACACTATAACACACCCCTCATAGGGTTACCGTCAGGACCTGAGACTAGGTCTTGTTCATTCTCCTCCACACCCCAGGAAGGGTTGACCGTTAAACATATTGGGTCTCCAGTCTCGGCACGTCTGTAAAGCAGCCATCCAGTGCTACTTCGCACTGGGACAGGAGCAGTGATGGCATTGGTGGATGCCTCGGTGTCATTGGGGGTCATTGGGGGCGCTTCAGTCCCACGCCACACACTGTGATTCGGAGCAGAGGCCCTTCTCCTTCTGTCGACGCTGAGGTCGGGGGACTGCACACCCCACATGCATCTTGTAAAAAAGTGTCTCCATTGAGGTTCACAGCCACAGCGGTGGGCTCTGCTCCTGACAGGGGTAGCTCCCAGGGCAGCAGCACTGGGGCAATTTCCTGTCCTGCACTTAGACCCGCTCCCCCAGGAACGCAAGCGTGGTGTTTGTGCCCTTTGTGGGTGTCGTGACTTAGGGAAGTGCTGGAGGCAGGGGAGGAGGGGGTACGTAGAGTCTCTTCCAAGAGAGCTGCTCCATCATCTTGATGCTTCTAAGTACACACAGGTAGAGGCGCCATGTCCTGAGGACGGCGCCACATGGGAACCTTGTCTGACCGTGTATTACACCCCTGTGACCACCCCCCTGACCACCTCCGTGGATACCCTCATGACCACTGTGACCACCCCCGTGGGCAACCCCCTGACTACCCCCTTGGATACCCCTGTGACCACCATGACCATGCCCACCATGACCACTTGACCACCCCTTGGCTGCCCCCGTGGACACCCTCGTGGGCACCCCTGTGGATACCCCATGACCACCCTGTGACCACCCCAGTGACTACCATGACCACGCTGTCACAGGCCTATCTGCTGTGGGAACTGTCCTGAGAAAATCTGTTATTGTCTTGTCCTTGGATTGAGTTGAGCTGTTTATTTAGAAAGCAGGTCTTATGCCAAGTTCAGGGTTGTGTAAATGCAAATATTTACTTGGGAGGACACTGCTTCTTGGAGATTAGCACCTGTGGTGACTGGGTCAGAGGGGTATGCGCCTCCAATGGTTGTCCGACCTGGCTTCCTCTCCCCAGAAGCACAGTTGCTTCCAGCATGAAGGGCTCAGGGTGGGGGGTGGGGAAGAGGCCTCTTTTCGGTGCACAGCATCATTGCTTTTAGCCTCAAGAACGGGTGAGCCTGTGTACTGGGCTGGGCAGCACCCGCAGCACCCTGCTTAGTGGGCTCATTCCTCAGCAGCCTCAGCCCCAGCCAACCTCAGAGCCCGGGCGGCCGGACGTGGCCTCCAGGCGTCAGATGGGCTTCCTGTCACCCCTGAGCTAGTCTGCACAGTCGTGCCATATCCATGACCATCTAATCTCTCCCTAAATGTTTTCTCTAAATTGGCTCACCTTTTTCTTTTGATTTATAAAGGAAACTTTGTCATTATCATAAATTAAAACAAAACCCAGCATCATAGCTCTATATGGAAAATAGCCATAGAAACTATCAAAACTAAAAATGGGGTTCATGTCTCATCACTTAGAAAGTTTCTTGTGTTCTCCCAGGGAGACCTTGCCCGAGGTCCCCACCTGGGTTGTTGCATCCTGGCTAATTGGTGGCAGGTGGCGGGCCCTTTCAGGGGACAGCCTGCACAGGTGCAGGGCAGCATGAGCAGTCCTTGGGACCCCTAGGGTCAGAACAGGCAGCCCTCACAGCTAATGCCCATGAGCATGGTGGACTGCAAGATACCACGTGGAACCTTCTAGAAAAGGGGAGTCATGTTGTGCAGAGTGGGGCCTGTCCTCTGCTTCTGTGGTAGAACTTGCTCTGGGACAGAGGGAGCATGGCAGGGGGGCCAGACGATATCTGTTGGGAGTCCGAAATGCCAGGCTCGAAGAGAGAGCCCTGGCTACGGGTGTGCCCTGGCACTGGGGAAGGGGAGGCTCTGCTGCTGTGCTCCACCTGGGCCCCACTCTGCTCAGGGCGACCACTCAGAGAGTGGAGAGGAGCCGGCAGCTGCCTGTGTCTCACTGACAGCCTCACCGTCTGTGGGTTTCACACCGTAAGGAGCAGTTTACACCGTTACCACCATCGCCCACTGCTGTTTTTGTGGGGGCACATTTTGTGACCAGACACCCCTACTGCTGTCTGAATGGGGGCACACTGTGTGACCAGAAACGCTGGAGCCGTCCATGCAGTGTTCACTTGCCCCCCCCCTGCCAGCTCTCACAACCTTATCCCATACTAACTTAGCTGCAGAGACTGTCGCACACACACACAGCGAGCAAGTTAGCATCTCAGAGCAGGAGGAGAGCATTTCACTAGAGAACCTTGTAACTGACGCAGCCAGTTTACACACGTCCTGACTCATAAGGTGGGGCAGGGTGACCAGGAACGTGGCTGATGACCATCTGAGAGACAAAGAACGATCAGTGTGTGCACGAGCGAGGGGCTGCTCTCTCTTTCTTTTTAATAGTAAACTTGTCAGCATGTACATTGTAAAGTACAAACCACAAACATGGAAAATAACTGTTACACATCTGAGCTTCTTCTGTCTCCAAACTTCACTTTTCCCCTAAGATGGCAGATTCCTGGTGAATTTCATTCACAGACCCCCTGCTTCCTCTGTCTTTGCTGGTCATCAGTATTCATATCACTTCGGGATGCTGTTCATGTGGACAGGAGCAGAGGGCCAGCAGACGTCCAGTGGCTTTTCCTCACCAGGTTCAGATGACCTCCATGCCAGCGTTTGTGGGTGAAAGCAGCCAGTGGGCAGGCAGTGCAGAGCCAAGAGAGCCTCCATGCAATTTCTCTAGTGACCAAGGGCCGCTGGCTGCACGGCGCTGGCCGAGGCACTGCGGAATCCCCGGGTGCTCGGACTGAGGTGGCAGCAGGAAACGTCCTGCCCCACCTGCCGACCTGCCCACCTACCCACCTGGCCCAGCTGCCCGCACATTCCCATTGTGCACAGATGCATCTTGGGGGAACCCTCTGGCCCTTCACACTGCACTGCTGAACTTCGCGTCTGACGGCTCCGTGCTGTCCGGCATCACCGACTTCAGGGCAGCATGGCAGAAGCGGTTCAGGGCTGACATGTTTGTCTTCTGCTCGATGTACAGCCTCAGCTTGTCCCTGAAGGTCTCCCCGAGAAAGCTGTAAATGAGGGGGTTCAGGCAGCTGTTAGAGAAGGCCGCGAGGTTGACAATGTGGCCGGTCAGGGGGTAGGCATGGCGGAAAGACTGCTTGCAGGAGGATGCCTCCGCCTGCGAGTGCTGCAGCAGGTGCACGCAGATGAAGACATTCTCCGGCAGCCAGCAGATGAAGAAGACGAGGACCACCGCAAAGATCATGCGTAGTGCCTTCTGCCTCCGGGGCCGTAGGCTACGGTGTCGGTGCGCGCCCACAAGCACCCGTGCGATGAGCGAGTAGCAGAGGCCGATGATGGCCAAGGGCACGAGGAAGCCTAGGGTGACCTCCAGCCACTGGACCTCCCGCATGTCGGCGAAGCAGAAACAGGCCTCCTCTGTGTGCTGCAGGTGCACGGCTGTGAAGGGAACCAGCGTGGCTGAGGCCGAGGCCAGCCAGATGAGGCCGCAGCTCAGCCGCGCATGCTGCTTGGTTCGGAAGAGGCTGGCGCGCATGGCCCGCGCCAGGGCGACATAGCGGTCGAAGCTCATCCAGGTGAGGAAGAAGATGCTGCTGTACATGTTAATCTGCAGAAACAGCGACATGAAGGTGCAGAGCACAGTGATGTCATAGTACTGCTCGTCCAGATTGAACACCTCAATAAGTGAGTCGGCCACCAGGATGAGGTCAGCGGCTGCCAGGTTGATGAAGTACAGGTCAGGGATGGTCATCTTCTCGCGGAAGCTGATGTTCACCACCAGGATCAGGATGTTGCCCACAAAGCCAATGGGGAAGAGGAAGATGGTGTAGAGGCAGGAGAGGAAGAGGCCGATGACGTACTGCTGGTGCTCCTGCAGGGCGCGTGAATGGTTTGCCAGGGCCACATCGTCCAGCAGGCGCTCCGCGCCCAGGTCCGTGAGGGTGCCGTTGGGGATGGTGGGCTGTGCTGTACCCAGGTACCCCTCCATGTCCGTGTCTCCGCCCCACGGGACTCTCAGGACTGGCCGGAAGGCTCACAGAAATCCGTCTTAAGCAACAAATCCATCTTTAGAAAGAAAGGTGGTTTTTTTGGAAGTGAGTCAGACATTTGTGAAATCAAGAAAAACTTGGCACAAGTAGTGTGTGTAGCTATCTGGGCTTGTTAATTGCAGAAAGTTGAAAAAAACTGGATGTGGTGGTTGATGTCCCAATGGAAAGACTTTAGTTGATAGCTGACTGTGGCGCCTTCAGTGCTCTTTGGTAGCCTGTTCCCGGTGACCTCTAGCCTCCTTGTCCAAAGCTGCCCCTCTGGGTTCCCTCGTTGTCTGGGGACCTGGGGGAACAAGCAGAAGGGGGTTAGGGCTGGGGATGCCTCTGGTGGGTCCGTGCAGGGCCATATGGATGATGGGAAAGCGGGGCTTTGGTGGCACTCTCTCAGAGACAATGATCACTGAATTGAAGTGGAAGGACCAAGTGTAGAAAAGGTGCCACTGTCTCCTTCTAGGGCCCCATTGTCTCTCAGGCTACATTGGAGCTGGTCAGCGAGCTGCTGGCCTCCTGTGTGGGATGCTTTTAAAAAAGCGAAATAGCAGACTTATGAGGTAACATGGGTGTGAAAATCTTAGAAAAGTACTGTTTGTCCAGAGAGGAAGTACAATGTAGCCCATCATCGTTGGAAAGAGAAAAAGATGGGGAGGAAAAACCAGCTTTCTGGAAGGTGGTGGATATGGAAAACTTTGTGGGAACTGGGGCAGAATCTCTTCTGCTGCAATAAAATCGCTGAAAGAAATTTAGCCCTTTGCTAATCCTAGTATTGAGTTTGGGTGCCAAAAACAAAACTGTCTTTCATGATCTAGAATGAAAAAGAGAGAGAATGAGGAATAAAAGTAGTAATTATTTTAAGAAATGATATTTAAAGTTTTATCCAGTGTTTTAACAACTGATTGTGAAGCCTGGTGTATTTTTTGCAATGCTTTTTGTAACCCAGAAGCTGGGTAGAGAAAGTTGGGATAGAGGAATCTTCCAGATTTTTGTTTGTTACAGAGGGGTACAGGAAGTGGCAGTTCATCCCCCCGTGGGCGGGGTTCATCAGCTCTGCTGGAAGCGGGTTTCTTGTCATTTGGTTTTGCCATGCTCCCCAGAGTTCTCTGTGGAGTCAGCCCGAGATTCTCAACCTGGGGCAACTGTGACCTCCCGGAGGACACTTGGCAATATCTGGAGACATTTCATGATGGCCAGGGCCAGGGTGACTGCTGACCAAACACCTCACAACACACAGCACACTCCCAACAAGACCGAGCGGCCCGGGGGCGGGAGTATATGAGTCTGTCACACTGGCATGAATCAGAATTGTCTCCTCTGCGGGTTTTCATTTTACCCTCTAAGACCATGAGGAGTCATTTGAAAGTGTTGCCAGACTAGACTGGAGATTTTTTTACCTATTGCTTGCAAATACTGCTTAAAGAGAAAAAAGGAAGAAAAAAAAAAAATTACTGCTTTGGTGTCAATTATGGTTGTAAAAATATCCAATAACCTTTGCTTAGCTGGAGCTGACAGATGTGATTTTTATTGTTATTTTGCACTCTTTATTCACCTTTGGTAGATAATGCTGATTGAACCAGTAAATGTCACCGTTCTCTAGGTCTCTTTGCAGCATCTGTGTTTAGCCTCTATATTTAATCTCTTTTAAAAAACTGCTCAGAGCATTTATTTTGTTCTTTAAATGTAAAAATTTTGGAAATGATTAGACTACAATTTTAGAGGAAAGTTTAAAAGGTGAGTAAAAGCCCTCAGCATATATTTGTTCTTTGTGCTTGTTAAATAAACTACGAGGGGAAACTGTTAACAAGCCCGTCCTTGTTACAAGTGGAGTCATTGAATCCTGGGACAAACTCCGTTATTCTGTAATGGTCTAACAGAAGGATATAGGAACCATGGATGAAATTTACTTCTGACAGAGGGTCCTTGTTAACGTTGGCCTTGAACTTACACATAGAAGGCTGAGCGTGGAATAGATTTCTTCAGCTTGTCCAGGTCAAGGAAACAAGCCCACACTCTTGTTGGATCTGTTGTATCGTAAAGGACTGTCGATGCCCCTGTTGCCCTACTGCTGGGCAGCATTTTCATTGAAAGCAATATGACATAGAGCCTGGAGACCTTATTTTCTACAGTGAGATGTATCCTTGCTTGAACAGAATATGACAGGCTACTGGATGGTATTATTTCGGCATGCGTTACAAGACATGTCTACACTCTCGGCCTCCCTTCTGGGGTCACACCGAAAATCTCAGAGCGTTCGGCTTCCTCAATGGGGAGTGGTCACCCCTGGCAGTCTTCACGGCTGTGCTGCTGCTCTTACCAGAGGGCACCATGTCCACTCATGGCAACAAAGGAGCAGCAATTAGCTTAAACTTATGGCAACTTACGCGGAGCCCCTGCTCTGCCAACCTGGACTGCCTCCCCCAGCCCCCATGGACATGACCCATAGGGGAGGGCGTGTCTTACCTGCTCGGCCCCCATTGCTGCTCCGTGCTGGCCGCTGGCAGCCCGTGTTCATGGTCCTGGGGCCTCAGCCGGCCTTGGGGGGCTTGCCCATGCCAGAATGCAGGTACATCTGCAGTTTCCCAGTGAGAGGGCTCTGGACTGCCAGGTGAACTCAGCCTGTAGGATGGTCGTGGAGCATCTTGGGAACAGCAGGAGGAGAAAGACCCCGACTACTGCAGGGAGCCTGATGTGACAGGCCACCCTCAGAGTGTGGTTCTGCTCTCGGGTCTGCAGCCTCCCTCCTTGCTGGGGTTTTATAGGCTCCCAGGCCCCTCCCGAGTCTTCTCCAGGGCTGGGCGCCTCCTCTCCTGGCCAGCATTAACCACTTTTTTGCTGGCCCTTTTCTGTCACACTTTGGTAACAAGTTAGCCCCGCTGAACATGCTTTTATGAGTTTCCAGTTTAACTGCTTTTCTTTACCTGCTGGTACAAAACTTTTTTAAGTTTAAAGGGATTGTACTAGATACTGTTTATCTTTTAGATAATAACGTATTCATTGAAACTTAAATATTCTTACTTGTTTTAGCAACTGACTGGTTTTAAAACTAAACACTACATTTCATAAATTTAGATAGTAGCATGTGAGTAATGCACAGAGAATTTAATTATGAATTTTACAAAGACACTTAAAACCTAAGAAGTAACAGACATTTTTGGCAAGTAAATTGGGTATCAAAGTAGTTTCTCTGCTGTAAACACTAACCTTCCCCTTCCTTTTGCTCAAGAAAACATCCGTGTGTTGGCGAAAGACTGAGGGGCCCGTGCCCTGCCCCGCCACCCTTCGCCCGCATAACGAGCTTCAGGCTCCCCCCAGGCAGGCAGAGTGAATGAGTGAATGGATCTCCAGGAAGTAGCCTCGAGCTGAGCCCAGCACATTCCCACGTACCCCACCTGCCAGTGGTTAGTGTCGCCAACCCCGGTGCAGAGAGGCTGGAAAGGCAACAAGGGGCAGACGGAGTCCCTGGCGGGGGTGAACTTGGGCCAGCATGGGGCCTAAGGGCCAGGCTGCTTGCATCTTGAGCCAAACAGTGCCACTTTCATAAGGACCTGCTGTCTTCGTTGCTCTCACTGGACTTCACCTGGGTCTCTTCTGCCGCTCTTTAGTTTTGGAAGCAGTAAAACTGAAATTTCATTGCCGCAGCCTTGAGGAGCCTGTGGGAGCCATTGTGTACTCCTCCCCAAAGATGGTCTTCATGGACTTGATCAGCTGGGGAGGGGCTTGATCAGCCCAGGGTGCGTGCCTCGAGTCACCTGACTGGTCGCTCATTCCAGGTCTTTTGTTTGTAACCAGCCTGCTGCAGACGAGTTTCAAGGTGTTCCGTGTGATAATAATTTAAAACCTTTTTAATACGTGTTTTGGAAAATACACATTTTTGCAACAGAGACTTCTGTGTTACATTTTTTTATGGAAAAATACTACCATTCAGGGTTCCTTCCAGCTTTAGATATTCTTCGATTCTGATATTGTAGCTTTTATATTTTATTTTTTAGTGACATGATAAAATAAATGAGGCTAGTTTTACTTTGGACGTATCTTTGGCCAGCTATGAACTCAAGATGATTTCAACATTGGCAATTCCCGAGACACTGCTTTGAAAGAAATGAGTCATGAGAAAACATGACTTTCTTGGATGAAATACATAAATGAAATTAAAAATCAAAACCTTGAGATCGCCAGGACATGTCGCCTAAAAGTAGCACCCACGACTTCCTCAGGGTAAGGCAGAGCCTTGGCCCCCAGCCCACCTGAGTGCACTCTGGGGGGCGTTAGCCATGAGGGCTCACAGGGCAGATGCGTTCTGATTTCATGCTTCTGGCTTACTCTTAGCGTCAGACAGCTGAACTGGGACCTCACGGTCTAGGATGCAGCTCCTTGTCAAAGCACTGGGGTTTAGGTAACTCGTCAACCATCGCAGGACTAGTTAGTGTCAGGGACAGGCCCAGACTTCAGGGGTTCCCATCCACTGCACCCTAGCTCATGTTTACTGGGGCAGGGGGAGGAATGTTGCGCTAGAAGTGTTTGTGAAGCTTAAAGAGCTTTTGTAAGTGCTAAATGAACATGTAATATAATGAGCGCTTACTCTTGTGCTGGACCCCTGTAAAGTGCTAAGAGCCCAGTGGGCGGGACTGCTGGCGTCTTATTCATCTTATTTGGGAAGAGGGTCGACTTAACTGAGGCCCCTGCTCCAGTTCATGCCCTGACTGCTCTCGGTTTGCTTCACTGCTGAATTTGATTTCTTTAAGAATTAAAAATAAATTAACTTCTATTTCTGCACATCCCCAAATAGGATAAGTGGAGGGAACATCAGAGGGAATCCAATCTGATCAGCTTTCACTTAGATTTGCAAATACTGGATAGTGCAGAGAAAGCAAAACTACTGAGAGAACAAGGCTGCCCAGGGAAGACGGTCCCTCACACACACCTGGGTCAGGAGCTGCAGACCCCAGCACAAATGGGGACGGCCCCTCACACGTATACCTCAGTCAGGACCTGCAGACCCCAGCCCAGGTGAGGTGGGCTCTCACACACACCTGGGTCAGGACCTGCAGACCTCAGCCCGGGCCTGGGGCTCCCCTGCCATCCTGCATTCTGCCAGCACCGCAGAGCTTCTCTCTTCTCCCTCCCTCCCTGCCTCACTCCCACCCAGCTCCCTTCTGAGGCATAGAACTGTCAAGGCACTTCCCACAGGTAGCCAGGTGTGATGAGAAGTGACATTTCTGGGTCCTTCTCAACTCTTCTCGGATCTAAACCTCCCCTGACTGTGGGGCCCTGCGGGTGATCTGAATGTATCCTGGTCTTGGGCCTTACCACATCCAGCCAATTCCAACTCCACTTTGCATTTGTCTGCTGTGTGATCTGAGCCATTCACTTGACCTTCCTGAGCCTCAGTGTCCCCATCTGCAGAGTGGGGCTGCAGGGGTGGCTTATTTATGGAACTCGGCAATGCATATAGATGCCTGGGCCTCAGTGCCCTGTAAATGCCGCCTTCCCATCTCTGTCTCTGCCTCTGGGTGGGGCTCTGCCCCCCCTCACCGCAACCTCTCGTGGAGGCTGCGGCTCTCGAGGTGTGTCATCGCATTAAGGATGGTTAGGGCGTAAGCAGGTCCTTTGCCTGAGATGACTGCCAGTGACCTCGGCTCATCTGTCCTTTGCATCTGTTCTAGGGAGATGGCGTGTCAGTGAGAACTACAGGGCTTAGGGCATGACCTAGTTCACAGTGGAGACATCAGGCCATTCGAGTAAGACATTTTAGAGCTGTTCTAGGATGGAAACCAAGCCAGATGTGTGTGGCAGTGGATGGGAAGAGGAGAAATGTGATCCACATAATAATGTGAGCCATTAGGAACCGGTAGTCCTGAATTTGAATTGGAAATATTAGTATAAACTTGTGTTGTATTTTACCTCAAAATTCATGCATACACACATGCACATTCATATACTTCCCAGCTCTGAACCAAACCCATTGCTGTTGAGTGGATTCCAAGTCATAGTGACCCTATAGGACAGAGTAAAACTTCCCCATAGGGTTTCCAATTCTGTAATTTTTATGGGAGCAGACTACCACATCTTTCTTCTGCAGAGCAGCTGGTGGGTTTGAACCACTGGCCTTTCAGTTAGCAGCCTAGCACTTTAACTGTTGTGCCACCAGGGCTCCTCCAGCTCTGAAAGGGACTGGAAATGGCCAGCCCAAATTCAGTGAGCACCCCTAGCACCCAGGGTTGTCTGTGGTATATGGAGGAGTCCCTGGATGGTGCAAATGATTAAGCACCTGACTACTAGCTGAAAGGTTGGCAGTTTGATTGACTTGTGAAAGGTCACAGTCTTGAAAACCCTATGGAGCAGTTCTACTCTTGTCACATGGGGTCGCTATGAGCCGGAATTGACTGGATGGCACACAACAACAAGATGGTATATGGTGGTGGTAGTGGTGGTGGTGTTAGTGCCGTCAAGTTAATTCTGACTCATGACTACCTTGTGTGTGCAGAGTAGAATTGCTCCTTAGGGTTTTCAAGGCTATGGAATATGGTATATGGTTGTTGTTATTAGCTGCCATTGAATCAGTCCCTGACTCGTGGTGACCCCATGCACAACAGAACAAAACGCTGCCCGGTCCTGCGCCGTCCCCATGATGAGTTGGAGATTGGACCCTTGTGATCCATAGGGTTTTCATTGGCTGATTTTCGGAAGTAGATCACCAGGCCTTTCTTCCTAGTCCATCTTAGTCTGGAAGCTCCACTGAAACCTGTTCATCATCATAGCAACACACAAGCCTCCAGGGACAGACGGGTGGTGACGGTGCATGAGGTGCATTGGCTGGGAGTTGAACCCAGGTCTCCAACATGGAAGGCGAGAATTCTACCCCTGAACCACCACTACACCCATGTATGTGATAATCACGTGGAGTTGCCACGACTCAGAATAGACTCAGCAGCAACTGGTCTGGTTTTTTAGTTTATGATATGTGGTAGTCTGTGGTATATGGTAGTAGAGGTATATTCATTTACCTCATCTCTTGTTGGTGTTCACTTTGTTAATGTTTTATTTTGAAATGATTCTAGACTTATAGAAAAGTTGCAAAAATAGTAGAGTTCTTGTGTACCTTTCACCCAGCTTCCCCTAATGTTGACACCTTACACAACCATTGGATAGAAATTAACATTGGTGCATACTGTTACCTAAACTACAGATCTTACCCAAATTTAACCAGTTTTCCACTAATGTCCTTTCTCTGTTCTGAGACCCATTTAATTTGCTGTGTCTCCACTGTTTCTTTTCAGTATGTGAGAGATTTTTCATCTTTGTCTTTGCTGCCCTTGGCCCTTATAATGAGTACCGGTCAGTTATTTTGTGGACTGTCTCCCCACTTAAGTTTGTCGGAAGTTCCTTGTATTGTAGTGAGGCTCCGCATTTTTAGTGAGCACCAGGTTGGTGCTGTACCTTCCCAGGGCGTACCATCAGGAGGTACCATGTGGATGCGCCTTATGATGGCAGAGTTGACTTTGACCACTGATTGAGGTGGTGTCTCCATGGCTTGTCCACTGAAACGTTACTGCTTTTCCTTTTGAATTAATTACTGTCTTGTGGGGATACTTCCAGACCATGCAGAAATCCAACTTCCACTACTGGGTCTAGCATCCATGGTGGGTTGTGCCTGCAGCAGTTATTACTGTGGTAATTTTCTATTTCCTTCATTTCTTCAACATTTATAGAGATTCTTGTGTGAGGAAAACTGTCCTTTATTCAGTTGTTCATTTAAATGACAGACTGTTATTTATTTAAGTCAGTTTTTGTATAGTGTCTTTATTTTCAATGCCCTTTTTTTGTTTTTTGTCATTTGGTTAGGGTAGGGTAGAGAAAGATACCAACCAGTGGTCAGACCAGACTAAAAATGGAGTTTCCCCCCACCCTCCCCCACCATCTGGGAAATTTCCATCCAGATAAGACATATGTCTGGCTGGCTTTGTGTCCTTGACTTGCTGGGTCTCCCTTAGATGTGACTGTGGCCTGAGGCCAGGTATCACTGGGCTTTTTGTGTAAGTGGAGTTGACACCTGAGAGCTCATGAGTGCCTTCCAACTAGTCAGGTTTGACCAGGTGGATGTGAGGCTCAGCACATGGAGAGTTTCTTAAACACCGGAAGGTTCTTTCCTGCCTGTTTTCTTATGCCCAGCAGCCTGGACTCAGCCCTGGCTTCCTGCTCCTTTTAAGGAGATGCTGCCGAGGGCCGCTCCCCTGTAGCACCTCTAGGCGAGGCTCTCCTGAGCCCTCAGAAAGGCATACCTGCAGGGCTGGTGGAGGAACAGGGTCTCCAGGGATGTCATGCAGCTCTCTCCTCAGCAGCATTCACGAGGAGCTCATCCTGGGGCAAGCCAACGGCCTCCTGCAGCTTCACGCTGGCCCTGTGGAGCGGCGTAGCACTGTAGAAGAGCTGGCAGGCAGACATGGTCAGGGCAACGGTCAGCACAATGGGCATAGCCAAGGTGGTGTCCCTCTGGGGGGGCAGCGCCCACCAGGCCCGTGTGACCAAGAGCAGGACACAGAAAACCAGCTCCAGTAGGAGGGCCGGTCCAAAGCCCAGGCTGAACGTCACCACCGGCTACTCAGGCCAGGCAGTCAGCAGGTCCATCTGGCACTGAGTGGTTCTGTGCAGCTCCCTGGAGGTGCCCAGCAGGGCCGCCACCCCAGGGAGCTGCAGAGGGAGCAGACCAGGATGGCCACCAGGGCTCGGGCTGGCCTCAGAGACCCTTGGTCACCATGGGCAGACAGGGTGGGGAGCCTGGTAGCAGGAAAGCAAAGAGCATGGTCACCTGGAGGTCCTGGGCGTTGAAGCAGCAGGTGCTGGCGCAGAAGGCAAGGACCCTGCAGTCCAGGTTGGTGGTAACAAGGTAGTCTGGCCTGGTGACAGCCATCAGGGACAGCAGGCTCACCAGCATGTTGGTCATGGTAAGGTCCAAGAGGAATGTCTCCAGGCTCCCCAGCCAACTGCACCCTCAGAGGAGTTGAATACCCCCGCCACCAAGCCCAGGGGGATGAGCAGGGCCAGGTACACATGTGTGAGCTTTGAGATGATGCTCTGCAAGGCGATGACATCCTCCGTGGCCAGGGACACGAGGCTGGGGTATCGTACCCACTATACATGGGCAGACATCAGGACCAACTCTGCTGACCTGTAAGGAAGCAAACCTACAGGGGTTACTGCAGGCTCCGTCAGGAAGGCCAGCCCGTGTGGGGTGTCGGGGGAGAGGGGGCAGTGACAGCTTTAAAGGAGGGACTTTCCCGAGAGCCCAGGCAGAGATTTTAGGACAGGGCTGAGTGGGGATCAGGGCCTGTATGAAGTGTCACTCGTAAACTCAACTCAGATCTGATGGATTGCTGGTTGGGGGAAGGGGGGAAGTACCTTGGGGCGGTGGGTGGAGGAGTGGGCAAGGCCTGGGAGTGGTAGGCCAGGCTCCGGAGTCTCCATTTAATAGCTCCCCGCATGGTTCCAAGACAAACTCAGGGTGAGAGCCGAAGGGACAGTGGGGTCCCTGGTACTCTGAGGGTTGGGAGGGGAGATGTGAAGCCACAGTGGTATGAGAGCTTTCCTAGCATTTTAAGCGTCCTCTCCATCCTCGCCCCACCCCTAAAGGAACCTCACTCATTCAGGTCACTGCAGGTACAGCCCCATCCAAGTGTGGGCTCAGTGTGCACCCTCCACGCTGGCTCCTCCAGCGTTTGCACTCGGGTTCCCAAGTGCGGGGTCCTGCCTGGGTGCACCCAGTTTCCCAGGAGCAGCGTCCTGCTGGTCTCGGAGGAGCCCTTTCCACTGAGGAGCCGGAGGCCCAGGACCTGCGTGTCTGGAGCTGAGTCTGGATTCAGAGTCCAAGTTTGGGACCCCTTCATCCTGAGAAATGCTGTCCTGCACTAGGGGATCCTTACGACTTTTAAAAACACAGAGACCAAGAAGGTGGTGTTAATTCACTGACTATCGGAGGGTTATGGCGGCTTCTTCCCTCTAGCCTGGGCTAGGGCATCGTAGATGGCAGTTCCAGGAGTTAGGGCCTCAAAAGGCAGAACAGTCTCAGAGCTGTGCTTCCCATCTTTTATCACTGAATTAACTTTGTTTCCATACAGATGCCTCCCCCCGCCCACAATAGCCTGTGAGGCTGGGAGACATTTACTCAAAGGAAATCCACAGCAATAAAGTTAGAAACACTTTTGATGGCAAGTTGGGGGGTGGCCTGGCTCCCCAGCCCTTTTTCATCTTCTCTGTAGGGGAGGGAAGCTGTGGCTGAAGGAAGGGCCGATGCCCCGTGAGGGGTAGGCCCTGCAGGAGGGGTGTGCATAGGTGCTGAAGCAGCCCCTTGCCTCGGGCCAGGCTGGCAGACCCCACGGTGTGATCAGACGGCAAACTGATAGCTCTGAAGAAGAGAGCAAAGGAGAATGACCAGCTTCCTTCCGCACCTGTGACAGCTAGAGTAGCTTGAGGTATACCCCAACCCCGGTGTGCACACAGAAAAGGGTTCACTGTACATGCAGGTGGGGGTTTAATATGCAGGATCTTCCTATATGAAGAGTTCTGTCATTGCTTTTTTCACTTAATGTAGCATAGGCATCTTCCTGTGTCTATTGTACTTATCTGCACCTGTTCCACTTGCTTTGACAGCTACGTAATAGTCTGTGTCCTAAACAGAGCCCTGGTGACGCTGTGGTTAAGCATTTGGCTGCTAACCAAAAGGTCGGCAATTCAAATCCACCAGCTGCTCCTTGGAAACCTGTGTGGCAGTTCTACCCAGTCCTATAGGGTCGCTATGAGATGGAATTGACTCGAAGGCAATGTTTTGTTTTGTTTTTTAAGAAAAGGTTACTTCCAAAATCTCTTATCAAAGTCGAACAGTAATCAATAGCTACCCTCCTCCAGGACAATATAAGGACTTAAAAACTTTAACCACATGTAACCCTCTTCCCAAATCATATAATATTGTTTGGTGTAATTTTTCATAACCAAGAAGGCAGTATTATTGTTGTTGCATGCAATCAGTATTTATTTAGAACTACCCACATATTTACCACCTCCTTTGCTTTTCATTCCTTCTCGAAATTCAGCTCTTCTACTTAGAATAGTTTTCCTGCTGCCTGAAGTGCATTTTTTAGAATTTTCTTTAGTGAAGATCCTTTCGTGTTGGCTGGTGGTAAATACTCACTTTTTGCTTGTCTAAAAATGTGGTAGTCTTGCTGGGCTGGAATTCAAGAATGGCTGTTAGTTTATCTTGCTTGGGGTTTGCTGGGCTTCTTGAGTCAGTGGCCTGATGACTTCCATGAGTCAAGCTTGTGTGTCTTCACCTGTTGCCTCTGCCTCAGTCTCCCCCTCCCCACCAGGACTCTAACCAAACATTATGTCACAGTTTCCCATGGACTTACCTCTTCAGACCCATCTTCCAGGTCACCATTTTCCTCTTTAGCTATAACTGATCTGGTCTTAAAACTGCCCACTTAGTTTTAAAATTTAATGTTTGTTTTCTTATTTCTAGAGGTTCTTAAGGTTTTAAAAAGCCTGCTGACATTTTCCTAGATTCCTATTCCTTGCAGGTATCTTCAAGCCTGTCTTTTGTTCCTTTAGAGGTGGCATGACCATTTTATAATCTGGTCATTCCTGGAGTCCTGTGTTCTTGTATTTCCGATCATTTTTGAGCAGGGTATTATTGGCTGTGTACTTGAAAAGTTACATTTGGAAATAACTTGAGGCTTACAATGAAATTTACTCCAAAGAATACTCGCTTTTGCTTTTACTAGATTCCTGGAGGCTCACCAGTCTAGGACCACTGGAATCCCTGAACATTCTGGAATTTGAAAGTAGGCTGTGCTTCTGAGAGAGCGCGTACACTTCCCATTCTCCCTCACACCGAGGGCTGCCCCAGGGTCCCCCGCTGGGTGTGCAGGGGGCTCCTGTGCGTTTCCCTCCCCAGCCAACTGGCTGTTGATGGAGGCAATCCCTCTGAGGCTCCATCCAAAATCAGCCCTTACTGAAGATAATCAGTGTTCATAAGGCCACACGGAGCCCTTAGTAAGGCATCCTTGAGCGGCCGACCGGGCTCACTGGGGAGGGGTCTCTCTCAGACTGTCCCGTAGCTGGCCTCTCAGGCTCCTCTCCCTTCTGCCTGGCGACTCCTTGCTCTCTTGTCCTCTTTTTTTTTTTAATCTTCAGTTTTTTGTTTTCTTTCTTCCTGCTTTTCAGTAGTGGGGTTGAACTGAGTACTGAAGCCTGTTTATGACCAGAACCAGAGGCAGCCCCCTACCCTGGAAACAGCCTGCTGGCTCTGGGGTTCTGGGTAGTGAGGAGTGGGGGAGTCTGTCATGTTGGGTCACCTACCTGTAAATAGCCTGCTGGATCTGGTGTTCCAGGTAGGGAAGTGGGGTTCATGGTGTGCATCCCCTTGTCCTGTAAACGGCTTGCTTGTTCTGGGGTTCCATGTGGTAGAAGCGGGGCGGGTTCATGGTGTGCAGCCCTACACCTTGTAAATGGCCTGCTGGTTCTGGGGTTCCGGGTGGTGAAGGGGAGTGGTTGGTGGTGTACAGCCCCCCACCCTGTAAACGGCCTGCTGGCTCTGGGATTCCGGGTGGTGAGAAAGGGGGTCCGTGGTGTTGGTTCGCTCACCACCAGTGTGCTGTTATGCCGGGCCCCACTCACCCACTCCAGCCTCACTGGCTGCCTCTGTAGAATGGGGTGACCATGCAGCCCCCCAGCTCTCTTGCATGGGAGGGCTAAGTGCAGAGTGGGTCCCATGAGACCCAGGGTGATGCTGGCTGGTCTGTGTATGACCTGCGTCTGTTCATTCTGATCTGGTGCTCCTGCCCACTCACGAGTCCTGTCTTCCCTTCACAGGCCCACACCAACGCGAGGGACCCACACGTCCTCCAGGTGTGTCTCAACCCGGTGAGTACTGTGCCCTCTGTGGGTCACTAGGACGCCGTACACAAGAGCATGAGGGACAGTGGCAACTGAGAGTGAATGATTGGCAATGTTTCTTTCATCAAAGCCAGTGGGGAAGGAGGTCTTTGCGCCTTTGCCCAGCCTGCTCATGTGTGGCCTCCGCCAGGGTTTGGGCCCACAAGCTGTGGTGCTGTGGTGCATTCACTGTGAGGTGGCCCTGACGTCCAGCATCAGCTCTGCATTTGGTCTGGAAGTGGTTGGGCCCTGGGCCACCCTGCCAGGCAGGGCATGTATGTGGTCTGAGCTTGGCCGAGAGAGGTCCTTGACCTGTGAGCCTGATGGAAAAGGTGGTCACTTGCTTTCTTCCTTAGTCGTGCTTTCCTGCAGAGGCGCACGACGGCCCGTACTGAGGGAGAGAGCTAAAATGCCTTCTCTTCTCCCCTGCAGGCTATTCAGGAGGTCCTCGTCCAGCTTTACCTCTTACTTGTTGTGGGCGGGTCCCCTGTACCCTCGAGTCTCTATCTCCCCGTCTGTGAAGTGGATCAGACACCACTCCCAGCCTGGAGGCTTCACCCTGCACGGCTGGGGGGCCGAGTGCCGGGATCCCTGCTCCACCACTGACCCAGCTGCTCAGGACTTGGTCCCCGCACTGGCCTCATATGCTGTGTGAGCCTGGGTCTGCCGTGTGGGGACGTGGGGATGGTTTCTCAGGTAAAGACCTAATAGTGGGATTGCTGGTTCATGTAGTGTCCATTTCACTCTGCATGAAGCTGCCACTGCTGTTTTCCTCAGTGGCTGCACCAGTCTGCGTTCCCACCGCAGCCTAGACTTATAACTGGGCTCCCTGGGGACAGACATCCGTCCACGCAGACCTGGGAGTTGTTTTGGTGACCAGTCTGAGGCCAAGAACCAGGGGCTTCTGGGACGTTCCGCCAGGGCCATGTAGAAGGGCTGCCAAAGTCCGGGCCTGGGGTCCCCTGGGAGCTCCCCAAGGCCAGAGCCCTGAGAGTTCTGTGTTCCACACAGCAGCTTTTGGCTGCAGCTCCTTAAATAGTCCTTTAGGATGCCTCTAGAAGTCTGGGCCCCAACTCCCTGGGTCACTTCCCAGAGTGAGAGGTGGGAGATGTAGCAGCCCCCTACTACCAATAGTGAGGGTGAATGTCTCCCAGAGCCCCAGCGAGGGGCATTGGCCTCTGGAAGTGCGGCCTCTTGTGTGCTGGGTGCCCCGCCCTAGAGGCTTCCAAGCCCCTCCATGCGCATCCCTGCTCGAGCGATCCGGGGCCGACCTTCTGCACAGACGTGTCTTTGTGTTGGTGCAACATCGGGAGTTCTGCGTATTCTGTCTCGCACATTGTTATTAAACGTTTCCCATGGTTCTGCATGGTTTTTATTGTCATTCTTGGTGGCATATAATTATCATGGCAGTGATAGTGATGTACATACTAAACTGTCCCCTTACAGTGGACACGTAAGTTATTGCTGAACTTTTGCCATTATAGACCCTCTCCTCTCCTGTGTGCTTTACAAAATGCCCCAGAATGGCTCGCAGTTGTTTTTCTGTGCAAAAAGAGCATATGCCGTTGAGACCAGGCTTCTCTCAGGGTAGTTCTGCGTGTCCATTTGGCGCATAAACTCACCATAGTGGGGTGGCTTGGGGCCTCAGCGGAGAGCTCCTGCAAACGCGTGTCCTTGAGGCTGCCGTGTCCTTGTCCCACGGCCCTAGATGCCCAAGGCTGTTCTTAGCCTGACTCTCTCTTCTGGGAGTTACATTGTCGAATTTCATCATATAAATGGACACAGTTTGTCTGTGGCCGTTCACCTGCTGCCCACTCATGATGTTGAAGGTGTGGAGAACATGGCCACTGTGCAGGGGGCTGCTCACGTGACTGGTGGAGGGACGATGGTCCCTCAGAACACAGCCCCTGCTCTGTGCTGTGGGACCTAGTGCCCCCCCTCAGAACATAGCCCTGCTCTGTGCTTTGGGGTCTGACATTGCCCCCTCCCACCTCAGAACACGGCTTCTGCTCTGTGTTGTGAACCTGATGCCCTCCTGTGCCCCCCCTGCCGCCCCGCCCAGAATATGGCCCTGCTCTGTGGTGTGGGATGATGGCCCTACTCTCTGCTGTGGTTCTGATGCCCCCCTTCTGAGCGGCCACCCCTTCACTTTCTGGCAGGCCTAAGCTCTCTTAGCACCTCTGGTCTTGGTTCTGTAGATGTTTCCATTTTAGTCCCCTTGCTTCTTCCAAACTCCAGGTCCAGTGACCCTGTGAATAATCTTGTCTGATCTCCCTACTCGAAATCTCTTTGAGAGCTAGCTGCTAGGTGCGAGGCCAGTTCTGTGCTGTTGGGCTCTTGTGGGTTTGTGGCTACAGATGGCCTGTGTCGCCCCTGAGCTGGTTGGTGGGGTTTGTGTGGTCCAACTTTGGGCCTGGTGTCTGGTGGTGTGTGGAAGCCAGCGCAGACCTCCGCACCTGTCCCTACCAGCCTTTCCACCTGGGGTGCTGGGGGCCAGGGTGCAGGTGGCCTTACCCTAGGGTCAGCTGGCCCCATCTATTCCGGCTGCTTCTTGGAGGAACCCCATGTGTGGAGGTGCCATCAGACTGACCAGCTCCGTCTCATCCCCTACCCAGTTCAATTCCAGAAACTATTAGAATGCCTCTTTTGAGTATTGGGGAAAAACAACGTCACACGCATGTAAGGATAAAAGGGTTTCCTGAGTCTCCTGAAGCACGTGTACCTTCTCCCGTTCTCTGTCTCTCTCGCTCTTTCACAGTTGCTACCTCTTGCTCACACGCCTCCCCAGGAGCACAGAGCTCTCTGGGTGTGAGCATACTGGGTCGCACACAGCCTTGTAGTGGGCACAGTGCTGTCCTCAGCAGCCTGATGGCCAAACATCACTGCTAAGGGGGTGTTTTTGTCTTACCGCATTGACTCCCAGACCCGCAAGCAGCACCTGCTCCAGCCCTCGCTGTTCCAAGGCTTGAGGGGAGGACCCAGCAGAGATGGGGGAGACTCTTGGTCTGGTGATGGTCCATCCGTCTCTGCGAAACCCTGTGGAGTCTGTGCTCACCCACACATGGTGAAGTGTCTATGTGCACAGCACCTCCTCCCCACACTCGACCCGAGGCTCTGCAGCTGTACACAAGCCCTGATGTGGAGATGCAGCCCAGTCAGCCAGCAAGGCCGGCCACTCAGCTGGGCCAACAGCTTCCAGCACGGTGCAGCAGGGTTGGACCCGTGTCTTTGGGCGTCAGGCACAGAACACGCCAGGGAGTGACAGGCTCATAGGGCAGTGGCAAGGCCCTCAAGTCTGAATGAGGGCTTGCCATGAAGGCTATATGGGCAGAGACCCCTTAACCCCAGATCTTCTTCCCACTGGAGACAGGAGAGCCATGGAGAGCAGGGCACAGAAGAAGGTTCACTCTCGGATGACCTCTGCTGGGCCTGAAGTACCCTCTCCTGGAACCACTGGGGCGTGTGGCCAGCCCTGTCAGCTGCGAGTGTCTGCAGGCAGACAGAGTGGTGTCACTGTCAGGTCTATGCTGGCAGCAGAGTGGGCAGCCACGAACACCAGTGCCATTACGGAGAAGAACTTCTGTGAGGTTACATGGAGCAGGCGCCTCCACAGGGCGCTGGGGAGCCTGGTGCAGGGGCGGCAGTTAGCTCTGGTCTGCTCCCGGGCCCATGAGACCCCCCGCTTTGCTGTCTGAGCAGTAACAGGAGTGAGCCTGGTGCCCCATTGCCCTCCCCTTTCCCACCTTTCTCTCCCTATCCCATCCCCCCACCTGCTACTGGAAGAATCCTCCATTTCCAGGGTTCAGGCCCCATGAAAGCACGCAGGTTCCAGATGTGGCTGCTGTAAAAATGGTCACTGTACCCTGCAAACCCCAGCTGGCCAGCTCTGGCCCCAGGATGAGAGTCCACTGCAGGGATTTATCTGGTGCATCCTCTAGTTCCCTGTGTTTTCTGATGGGACAGACCCTGTCCCTCCCATCCTTGGGAGACAGAGCTGTAACTGCTATCCATCCTCTCCTAATGCGGACACCCTGCACAGTTTACATGGTCATTCCTAATCTAATGCTGGGAAAACAAATTGTAAATTACATATATATGTACACATATATATGTATTTAATGGAACCCACCTGTAGGATAAATAAGCTTTGGTTTTTGGAGAGGAACTCCCCACGATTGACACATTGCCCCAGCCTCCCTATAGCTCCTCGTACTGATCAGAGACAGATTTGGGGGGTGGGCAGCATGGGGGCATTCACCTGTGGAAGACCCCAACACTGCTCCAGGCGAGGATGATCCGAGGACCTCTCCCTGCATCTGGCGCTCGCCTCTGCCCTCCTGGCCCAGCTTGCACCTTCCACCTCCTCTGGGCTCTGTGCGCACTCGGGATGGCAGGCACAGACCCTGCAGTTTGAGCAGAAAAGCGGGAATTTGGGCTTAAGTCGCTCCAGCTATATGCATTGCATTTTTAGCAGCTTAAGGCCATGGGACTCAGAAACATCCATCAAGGCAGCTGAGCACTGCGCCCGGTTGTGAGGGCACCTCGGTTTTCTTGCCAGTGAAGCCCACAGCTGTCCTTCCCACAGTGGCCCCTCCCAGCAGACAGGCAACATCTGCAACCTAAAATAGGACCTGAAACTCCACCCTGCAACAAGGGAAGAGCTGTTCCAAACCCTCTAAGCCAATGGAAAATTCCCCAGAGCCTCCCCTGAGACGTCAGCGACGGGCCGGCTGGCTCTGCTCCCAAGTCGGTGGTCTCCACCCACTGTCCCAATAGCAAGGACCTGATATGCAGGGGAAGCACTGGATGGAGGTCACCCCAGACCTCGCCCCAGTCCCGCGGGCTCTCCTCATCCTGCAGGCCCTGCAGCCCAAACCCTCACCCCAGCAGCACACTGAGGCACCGTAGCCAGCCGTGACCCCTAGAGAGCAGCTCCCCCAAGTGGCATCGGCCTTGCTGGGACATCTGGAGGCCCCTGCAGGTGAGGTCTCTGCAGGCAGTGCACTCAAGAGGGTCTGGAAAGCCTAGAGTAGCAGGGGAGGTGGGGAGAGGCCCCAGGGCCCCACATTCCTGAAAGGGGAGAACTTGGGATTGACGCTTCCTTCGGAGCTATGCCTGGCCAGCAGGCTGGGTAAGGGAAGTACTTGCTGCTCACTTTGACACCCCCCTTGTGGGTCTTATGGGCAGAGCCCACCCATCAGGGGGTCCCATATGCAGAGCTCACCTGTCAAGGGCTCCTGTGTGCGAGCCTGCCTGTTGGGGGAACCTCGGGCTTTTCATGCCGTGCTCGGCCCTCTGCAGCCTTTGGCACGCCTTGTGCTTGCAGCTCACGGGGGCAGGAGCAGGGCTACCTGCCCAGATCCCTAGGAGGGCATCCTGCCCCTGAGAACCCCTAAGATGGAGGGTTCAGTGTCGGACATGTGGTGACCACAGGCAAGACGCTTCGTCTTGATCCTCAGTTGTTATCATGATGTGGTCCCCTGGAAACAATGGAGCACGTGGGCCTCGAGGACAGGGCCTTACCCCGTGCCTGCAGGGCGCCTGTGTTGCATGGGATCACGGTGCGGGCTGGCCTTCCGCTGGGGTAGTGGGGGGCCTTTACCGGGGGTGAGGGGCTTTGGCTTCTGAAGGCCAGCAAGCCACCTTCCCTCCCAGAGTTGGTGTTCTTGTGTGAGAAGAGAGGGGATGGACAGATGCCGAGGGCTGCCCTTTGTTGAGACAGATCCTGCCCCGGCCCTATCGGCCCCTGGGGCCAGAACATGGCTGTGGTGGGGAGCTGTTGTGGGACCTGGAGACCTGGGAAAGGGACACTTCTGGGTTATGCTGTGCTGCCATTGTGCCCTGTCAAGCTGCAGCCCCCCTAGGCCTGTGCCCTCAGTTGTGGCAGCTCCCCCAGTTCTGGGGCATGGTGAGGAAGGTGGGCTTGTGCAGGCAGTGGCTGTGGAGGTGGACACGCAGCTCATGTCTGGAAGGAGGGACAGAGTGAGTAAGTGGAGTGCCTGGTTTGTCCCCACCCCATCACCCCCTCGTGGGAGCCCAGGACGCCCACATTCAGGCAGGAACTCTGGCAGGAAGGACTGGTCCCTTCACTCCCCGGCTCCTCCTCTGCAGGTTCCAGCCCTGCGCTCAGGAGCAGCAACTCTCTAGTAGCAAGAAGGGCAGCAACGCTGCGCCCTGGGCTGTTTGCACTTAATCTCAGTGGTGACTGGAAGGGGCCTCCAAGTAGGCTGCAACCCACTTGAAATTGTGGCTGGCGGTGAAGGAGCAGTGGGCCTGCTGCCACCCTGCTTGTCCTGCTGCTGAGTGTTGGCCAGAGGAGGGAAGAGCAGCCGGCTGGATTCCTTCATCCCAGCCCCACGCAGGTGGCCACGCAGCACTTTGCTTTGCAGGTCACTGTGGAGAGGAGAGGCCAACCCAGAGGCAGGGTGACCTTTCCAGAGGAGTTCATGTGGAGGTGAAGTCAGCCTCCAAAAGGAAAGTTGCCTCAATTCCCTAGATCATCTTAAGATGAACCTGGCCTTGACTTAGCTGTGTGGCACAGACTCATGGCTGGTTCTGAGGCAGGGCATTTATGGGTCCTTGGACAAAGGATGGAAACCCTGGGGTGTAGTGCTTAAGAGCAGTTCAAATCCACCAGGCGCTCCATGGAAACTCTATGGGACAGTTCTACTCTGACCTATAGGGTCACTATGAGTTGGAATCGACTCAACGGCAGTGAGTTTGGTTTTTTTTTGGACAAAGGATTTTCTGAGAAGAATGTCTAAGGTTATTTCCATGCCCTACGCCCACTTCCAGCCCTCCCACCTGCTGTTCCCTCGCCCTCAGCCGTAGTTGTGACAAGCACCGAGCACTGCCTATCTACCAGGTGTCGTGAGATGCCATACGCTGTCTCACCTTCTAGCCTGTGCAGCCCACTGATGGGTCTGTTATTTTTCTCTTTGGCAGGCGAGGGGCCAGGGTTTAGGAAGGTGAGGTGACGTTGAGACCAGCCAGCCAGCCATTTGCGGAGGCCAACTGCCTCCTGCCATGGAGAGTTGAGGAAGGGACTGGGTCACTTGCTCCTCCTGGGTGACTGGGATGTGCTGTGTCCTGCTCATGGAGTGTGGAGAAGGGGCCAGGGTCATGGGGCCTCACATCATTGGGGACTTTGGAGCAAGTGGTGTTCAGGGTGTCATCTGTTACTTTAGTGTCACCTCTTGCATGGACGAGAGCTAAATACCAGAAGGGGAGGACAGACGATGGGGGATGGGACAGTGTGTTGGGGTGATAGGGAGTGGTCTGAGACACTGGTGACTGTGGACTGCTGTGATAGCCAAGGCCTTTGGGATGGCAGTGATAAGGGCTGGGAAGCGCTTAAGTCTCAGGGTGTGTGAAATCAGGGTCTGGGAGCCTTGAGGCCTACCAGGTGGATAGACAGGTCCCAGCCTGCTTTCCTCCAGAGCTGTTTGCCTGTAGTCCAGCCCCTGGGCCGCTTGGGGCTAACTCGGGGGCTTGGCAGAAGGAATCTCCCATGATGGTAGTCCTAGCGCCAGGACAATTGGGAGGGGTCTGTTTGAGTGGGACTATCCCTCCCTGAAGTCCTGTGCCCTCGTGCCCATGGGGCGGTGCTGCTCTGGCATCGGGGGCCTCCAGGACTGGCCCCCGGGGGCCAGAGCAGCACTGAGCCCACACCCAGTAGTGTTCTCTCTCCTTGTGTACCTATTCCTTAGAAACCTTGAGCACTCTCATGTAAACCCACTCCTCTGTGGACCTTCCAGTTTGTGTGCCTGTACCCGCTAGCTCGCGGAATTGTTTCAGGAATACGTGGGCAGTTCTCTGGGTCCCGGAAGCTGGTCTGGGGGTCAGAGCTGTCCACAGGAAGCTTCAGCTCAGCCAGCTAACTCAACCCGGCCGAGTTGTCTGCTGTAAACACTGTGTCAGGGCTACCTTGCTGACCCCAGCAGGTTCCTTCTGTGCTGTCATGCGCTCCCTTTCTTGGCCAGGCTCCCATTATATTGGGGGCTTCCTGGAGGGGCCAGTGTTCATGTCCTCTGGTCTTCGCGTCCTCCTGTCATGAGGCTGGGCCTCCCAAGACATGCAGGCTTGTGGATAGTCACTGGGTGGAGCTCCTGAGCCGGCCTGCTGTGTTAGCCTGTATGACCTGGAAGATGGCCCTACCTGGAGCGCTCTGCCTGAATCTCGTCCTGGGCTCCACAGTGGTGCTGGGAGTGCCCTTAGACAGCCTCTGGGCTGGGGGTCGTAGAGGTGGAACTGACATGTGTGAGATGCACAGGGTTCACATGTCCCAGCGGTGATCCTGATGGGTACATGACTTTCCGGAAAGTTCTCTGCGCTTCTCCCTCACCGTCCCCCACCCCATGCTATCATCCATCTGCTTCCTGGCCCTGCTAGCTCACCTTCCTGCCCCAGAACGTCTGTCTTAGAGCCTCACTGTGCACATTTGTTTCTGTCTGGATGCTTCTGCCCAGCGTGATGGCCCGGGGCTCAGCTATGTGTTGGTGTGTCGATGACATCCTTCCTTTTTACTGCCAAGTGGAAGTCCACTGCTGGACAGGTCACATTTGGTTTATCTGTCACTTGTTGATGGACAGCTGGATCATTCTCAGTTTGAGGATCTTAAGAATAATAAAGCTGCTCTGCAGATTTGGGCCCAGGTGTGTGTGTGTGAGCACGTGTTTTAGTTTTTCCTGGGCAAACGCCTCAGAGCTGAAGGGCTGGAACATACAGTAATTGTGTTTACTTTATAAGTAACTGCCAGATGGTGGCACCATTTTACACTCCCCCCCCCCTTTTTTTAATTGTGCTTTAAATGAAAGTTTACAGTTCAAGTTAGTTTTTTTAAATTTTTTCTTGTTGTGCTTTAAGTGAACGTTTACAATTCAAGTTAGTGTCTCATACAAAAATTTATACACACATTGTTATGTGACTCTAGTTGCTCTCCCTATACTGTGACAGCACACTCCTCATTTCCATCCCGGATTTCCCGTGTCCGTACAACCAGCTTCTGATCCTCTCTGCCTTCTCATCTCGCCTCTGGACAGGAGCTGCCCATTTAGTCTCATGTGTCTGCTTGAGCTAAGAAGCACACTCTTCACGAGTATCATTTTATGTCCCATGGTCCAGTCTAATCTTTGTCTGAAGAGTTGGCTTCGGGAATGGTTTTAGTTTGGGGCTTCAAGTTAGTTTCTCAACGCAAAACTTTATACACACACTGCTATGTGACCCTAGTTGCACTCCCCAAACTGTGATAGCACACTCCTCCTTTCCACCCTGGATTTCCCGTGTCCATTCAGCCAGCTCCTGTCCCTTTCTGCATTCTCATCTCGCCTCTGTACAGGAGCTGCCCATTTAGACTCATGGTGTATCTACTTGCACTGAGAAGCACACTCCTCACGAGTATCATTTTATGTCTTATAGTCCAGTCTAATCTTTCTCTGAAGAGTTGGCCTTGGGAATAGTTTTAGTTTTGGGCTAACAGAGAGTCCAGGGGCCATGTCTTCCAGGGTCCCTCCAGTCTCAGACCATTAAGTATGGTCTTTTTTACTAGAATTTGAGTTCTGCACCCTACTTTTCTCCTATTCCGTCCGGGACTCTCTGTTGTGTTCCTTGTCAGGGCGGTGATTGGTGATAGCCGGGTACCGTTTAGTTCTTCTGGTCTCAGGCTGATGGAGTCTCTGGTTTATGTGGCCCTTTTGTCTCTTGGGCTAATATTTTTCTTTTGTCTTTGGTATCCTTCATTCTCCTTTGCTCCAGGTGAGTTGGGACCAATTGATACATGTTAGATGGCCGCTCGCCAGCTTTTAAGACCGCAGATGCCACTTAACCAAAGTGGGATGCAGAATATTTTCTTAGTAAACTTTGTTATGCCAGTTGACCTAGATGTCCCCTGAATCCATGGTCCCCAGACCCCTGCCCCCGCTACTCTGTCCCTTGAAGTGTTTGGTTGTATTCAGGAAGCTTCTTAGCTTTTGGTTTAGTCCAGTTGTGCTGACTTCCCCTATAGTGTGTTGTCCTTCCTTTTACCTAAGATAATTCTTGTCTACTGTCTAGTTAGTGAATACCCCTCTCTCCCTCCTCACCCTCTTAACCATCAAAGAATATTTTCTTCTGTGTTTAAACCTTTTCTTGATTTCTTATAATAGTGGTCTTATACAATATTTGTCCTTTTTCAACTGACTAATTTCACTCAGCATAAATGCCTTCCAGATTCATCCATGTTATGTTTCATGGATTCGTTGTTATTGTTAGTCGTTGCATAGTACTCCATTGTGTGAATATACCATAATTTGTTTATCCATTTGTCCGTTGATGGGCACCTAGGTTGTTTCTATCTTTGCTATCGTGAACAACTGCAGTGAACATGGGTGTGCATATATCTATTCGTGTGATGGCTCTTATTTCTCTAGGATATATTCCAAGGAGTAAGATTGCTGGATCATATGGTACTTCTATTTCTAGCTTTTTAAAGGAGTGCCAAATCAATTTCCAGAGTGGTTGTACCATTTTACATCCCCACCAACAATATATAATGTTCCAGTCTCTCCATAACCTCTCCAGCATTGATTATTTTGTGTTTTTTGGATCAATGCTAGCCTTGTTGGGGTGAGATGGTATCTCATTGTAGTTTGGATTTGCATTTCTCTAATGGCTGATGATCGTGAGCATTTCTTCATGTGTCTGCTAGCCGTGTGAATGTATTCTTTGGTAAAGTGCCTGTTCATATCCTTTGCCCATTTTTTAATTGGGTTATTTGTCTTTTTGTTGTTGAGGTTTTGCAGTATCTTGTAGATTCAGAGATTAGACGCTTATCAGATTTATTGTAGCCAAATTTTTTTTTTTTCTCAGTGTGCAGGTTGTCTTTTTACTCTTTTGGTGAAGTCTTTTGATGAGCATAAGTGTTTGATTTTTAGGAGCTCCCAGCTATCTAGTTTCTCTTCTGGTATTCGTGCATTGTTACTTATGGTTTGTATCCTGTTTATGCCACGTATTAGGGCTTCTAGTGTTGTCCCTGTTGTTTCTTCCATGATCTTTATCATTTTACATTTTATATTTAGGTCTTTGATCCATTTT
>NW_004444087.1:4321479-4345432 GCF_000243295.1 Trichechus manatus latirostris
GTTGTTCTACCTCTGTTTGTGTTAGTTTAGGTAGATAGTGTGTTTCTAGAAATTTGTCCATTTCCTCTAGGTTTTCAAATTTGTTAAGAGTACAATTTTCCATATTATTCTGTTATGATACTTTTAATTTCAGTTGGGTCTGTTGTGATATCGCCCATCTTATTTCTTATTCGGGCAATTTGCTTCTCCTGTTTCTCTTTTGTCAGTTTGGCCAATGGTTTATCAATTTTGTTGACCTTTTCAGAGAACCAGCTTTTGGTCTTGTTAACTCTTTCAATTGTTTTTCTATTCTCTATTTCATTTCATACTGCTCTAATTCTTATCCTTTCTTTTAGTGGCCGAAGGCTTCTTTTGCTGCTCTCTTTCTATTTGTTCAAGTTGTAGGGTTAATGTTTTAATTTTGGCCTTTTCTTCTTTTTAGACATGTGCGTTTATTGCTATAAATTCACCTCTGAGTGCTGCTTTTGCTGTGTCTCAAAGGTTCTGGTAGGATATGTTATCATTCTCTTTTGATTCTGTGAATTTCTTTATTCTATCCTTAATTTCTTCTATAAGCCAGTAGTTTTTGAGCAAGGTGTTGTTTAGTTTCCATGTATTTGATTTTTTTTTCCTTGCTTTTTCTGTTACTGATTTCTACTTTTATGGCTTTATAGTCAGAAAAGATGCTTTGTAATATTTTGATGCTTTGGATTCTGTTAAGCCTTGCTTTATAGCCTAATATGTGTTCTATTCTGGAGAATATTCCATGTGTGTTGGAAAAGAAAGTAGACTTGGCTGCTGTTGGGTGGAGTGTTTGGTATATGTCTATGAGATCAAGTTGGTTGATTGTGGCATTTAGATCTGCTATGTCTTTATTGAGCTTCTTTCTGGATGTTCTGTTCTTCACTGAAAGTGGTGTATTGAAGTCTCCTACTGTTATTGTGGAGCTGTCTATCTCTCTTTTCAATGCTGTTAGAGTTTATGTATTTTGGAGCCCTGTTGTTGGGTGTGTAAATATTTATTATAGTTATGTCCTCCTGGTGTATTGACCCTTTAATCATTATATAGTGTCCTTTGTGGTGGATTTTCCTTTAAAGTCTATTTTGTTGGAGGTTAATATTGCCACTCCTGCTCTTTTTTGATTGTTGTTTGCTTGATATATATTTTTTACCTCCTTTGAGTTTTGTTTGTGTCTTTAAAATCTAAGGTGTGTCTCTTGTAGGCAGCATATGGATGGATCGTGTTTTTTTAATCCATTCTGCCACTCTCTGTCTCTGTATTGGTGCATTTAGTCTGGTTACATTCAGTGTAAATATTGATAGGTATGAGTTTAGTGCTGTCATTTTGATGCCTTTTTTTGTGTGTTGTTGACAGTTTCTTTGTTCCACTTAATTTTCTGTGCTGAATCGTTTTTCTTTATGTATTTTTTTCTCATCTTTTTCATTGTCGTTGATTTTGTATTTGCTGAGTCTTTATGTTTTTCTTGTTTTTTATTTTGATGTGTAGGAGTGTTAGTCTCCTTTGTGGTTACCTTAATATTTACCCCTATTTTTCTAAGTTTAAACCAGTCTTTTATTTCTTTATATCGCCCTGTCTTCCTCTCCATATGAAAGATCTGTGACTGCATTTTTTAGTCCTTCTTGTTTTAATGTTGTCATCTTTTACATAGTGACATCTCTGTTTCCCTATTTTCGGTGTTTTAGCTTTGATTTGTTTTTGTGTCTTCCCTATCTGGGTTGATATCTGGTTGCTCTGTCCTGTGTTCTAGTCTTGGGTTGTTATCTGATGTTATTGATTTTCTAACCAGAGGACTCCCTTTAGTATTTCTTGTAATTTTGGTTTGGTTTCTGCAAATTCCCTAAACTTCTGTTTATCTGGAAATGTCCTAATTTCACCATCATATTTGAGAGACAGTTTTGCCAGATACATAATTCTTGGCTGGCAGTTTTTTTCTGTCAAGGCTTTATATATGTCATCCCTTTGCCTTCTTGCCTGCATGGTTTCTGCTGAGTAGCCCAAGCTTAGTCTTATTGACTCTCCTTTGTGGATGACTTTTCATTTATCCCTAGCCGCTCTCAAAATTCTCTCTTTATCTTTGGTTTTTGCAAGTTTGATTATAATATGTCTTGGTGCATTTCTTTTGGGATGTACCTTGTATGGGGTTTGATAAGCATCTTGGATAGATATCTTCTCATCTTTCACAATATCAGGGAAGTTTTCTGCCAACTAATCTTCAACAATTCTGTCTGTAATTTCTGTTATCCCCCTGTTCTGGTATTCCATTCACTCGTAGGTTATTCCTCTTGATAGAGTGTCACATAATTCTTAGGGTTTCTTCAGTTTTTAAAATTCTTTTGTCTTATTTTTCCTCAAATAAGTTGATGTCAAGTGCTATCTTCAGTCTCACTAATTCTGACTTCCATTGCCTCAGTTCTGCTTCTGTTACTTTCTATTGTGTCGTCTAATTATGAAATTTTATTACTAGTGTTCTGCATTTCTGTTTGCTGTCTCTCTGTGGATTCTTGCAGCCTGTTAAATGTGTCATTATGCTCTTCTATAATCTTCTTAAGTTCCTCTGTTGCTTTGTCTGTGTGTTCCTTGGCTTGTTCTGCATTTTGCATCATCTCTTTCCTGATCTCTTGAAGAGTTCTGTATGTTAATCTTTGTATTCTACCTCCAATAATTCCAAGAAGTTATGTTTCTCCAAAAATTTCTTGAATCTTTGTTTTGGGAGCTTGCTGAAGCCATCATGGTCTGTGTCTTTATGTGATTTGATTTTGACTGTTGTCTCTGAGCCATCAATAAGTTATTATATTAATTTAGTTTCTGTTTGCTTACTATGTCCTAGCTTCTTGTTTTTTTGTTTTTAATATACCCAAATAGGCTGCTCATGTGAGCTAGTTTGATTATTGGTGTCTTTGAAGCTCTCACGTACTGTCACCGGGTGGTTAGATCTGTTACTAGGTATGTGAACCCAGGAGTCTGTTTACTTTTCTTGTATGGATTCGGCTCAGGTGTCCAGATAGTCAATCACCAAGTGTGTGGTGCAGGTTCTCACCTACAGTCCTAGACGGGCAGGGGCAATTAGAGTAGGCACAGGTATCTGGCTACAGTTGGGGTCACACGCTGAGCAAGGCAGGGGGCTGATGGCTGCCTCTGAGTTTCTGGGAGGAAAGCATGTCCCTGTTCCCTGGAGCTTATTGTTGGTGCGTTTTGCAGCTGGACTATGGGCACCCAATGCTGTTGGCTGTAAGGACTGGGAAGCACCACTTATTCTTGGACCTGTCATGGGTGGGTAGGTGGCATGGGTGGAGCCACCAGTCCTCAGGCCCCTGATGTGGGTAGGTGAGGATGCTGCTCAATAGGCAGAGCAGTGTCAAATGTCACGAACCTGCCACTCCACCATATCGCTGACAGTTGAAGTTAGGCTTCAGGTATATACTCTCTTGTACTGTGCTAATGAGGGCCTACGCTGTTGAAATGGGCCCACACAAGTCTGTGCAGGGGTGAAAGGCATTCAGAGTCCATGGCCCACTTATGTTTGTGCCTAGGCAAAGGTACACTCCCCCTTTTTAAGTGAAATGAAATGTTTTGCAGAACCCTAATCCATGTCAGGAGGCATTGGTGGCACAGTGGTAGAATTCTCGCCTTACATACAGGAGACTCAGGTTCAATTTCCAGCCAGTGCACCTCATGTGCAGCCACCACCCATCTGTCAGTGGAGATTTGCCTGGCTATGATGCTGAACAGGTTTCAGCACAGCTTCCAGACTAAGACTAGGAAGAAAGGCCTGGCGATTGACTGCCAAAAATTAGCCAGTGAAAACTCTGGATCACAATGATTGTCATGGGGATGGTGCAGAACCAGACAGGGTTGATGTTGCCTGCCTCTTGGACCATTACAGGCACCGAGTACACACATGTAGAAGCCTGGACCAGTCGATGCTCCATGCACCCATCTGCCTGGCAGGTGGCTCTGCTCCCACAGATGCCACCTTTGGTGCCTGGCGCTTTCTCCTCGCTGACACAGGAGCACGTGTGTGTGTGAAAACACGACTCGCCGAGTGAACACTCCCCACAGGCCTTCCTGTGACGGAGATCAGTGTCTCCCTTAACCACTCATTCTGTCAGGGTCAGAAGCCCCCCAGTGTGCACCCCCACCTCCAGCCTCTTTTTCACACCCCAGTGCTGGGCACCCCCCCATCAGGAGCTCAAGCTCCGCACATGCATTGCTACGGTCTTGTAATGACCGTGTAAAAATGAAGGTGAGGAGGGCGATTCCCACCATGGAATGATGATCCGCGTGCCAGGTACTGAGCTCCATGCTTCCCTTGGAGCAGCCCCTAATCCTCTCAGGTGCCCTTGTAGCAGCCGCATCATCCTTTCCATTTTACAGAGGACACAAGCACAGAGAGGCAAAGAAGGTGCCACTTGGTACGTGACAGCGCCTGGATCTGAACTCAGGCCATTCGCTCAGATCCCAGGGCTTCACCGCCATGCCGCTGGTACCAGCGGAAGAGCACTGGTCACCTGGGACAGCAGTCCACATCTTCATGTCGAGTGCAGTCAGACACAGGACTCAGCTAAACGCTCAGCGCTGAGCAGGTTAGAGCATCGAGGAGGTTAGCACCTGCTTCTTGTTAGGAAAAGCAGAAACTGAAAACTGTCTCTGGTCTTCGTTCCCCACTGCCCCTCACTGCCTTCACGGAGTCCCTGGTGTGCACAGCACCTTTGCAAGGGGCAGTGGGCGGCTGGCCCAAGCTGCCCTATGACTCACGGGTGGTTTCTGAGATGCAGTTTTAGATGTCCCCACTCTGAGGCTGACGCATGTGTGAGCACTTCCAGGAACTCTGCATCTCGTAAGGAAGGGAAAAGCTGTGCGTGCACGGGTGTGTATGCGTGTATGGACGCCTGTTATATGTGCATGTGTGTGAGTACATGCGTGTGTGTGCACGTGTGCATGCACGTGTGTATGTGTTGCTTCTGGCATAGAGTTCTAGGAATACTTGTTCCTCTGTCGTTGAAGGGATGATTCTGTCCTCTCATGCTGCCGTTTTTGCCATGTGGTTGACAAAAATTGGAAGAGTAGGTTGCTTTCTGAGGTACCTTTTCTCTACGAACTTGGCAGAGACCTTCCTGATGTCGCTGTTACGTGGCTAGGACTTGTCCTTTTGTTGCTAAGGGAATAGTGATGAGGGTAAAGTTAGGTCAGGAGCCAGTGGTGAGGACTTGTGTCCAGAATAAATCCAGAGCGACCTCAAATCAGTTAGAAAAATGGGCAAACACCCAAAGAGGCACTTCATTAAGAGGAAGTCCAGATGGCCAGTAAATATGTGAAAAGAGCCCCAGTCTCATTACAGTTGGGGAAAACCTCAGTCTTCCTACTAGATTGGCCAAAAATATAAAGTATGTTTCGATTTGTGAGGATGTGTGAGGACGCCTGCTGGTGGGGCATCCACGGTGCAGCCACTTTGGGAAGCAGCGTGGAGCCATACCTAGAGCTGGCCATGTGTGTGCCTGTGGCCAGCTGTGCCCCTTCTGGGTGATGTGGTGCACCAGGAGACAGGGACAGGAAAGTTACTGTGGAACTGTCCTGTGTATCCAAGGCATAGAGAGTCTTGCTGCCCATCACCCAGCCCCAGTCGCCACCAGCACACAGCCCCTCGAGTCATGTGCATGTTAAGCAGCCTGGTTGTTGGGGAGGCCGTTTTGTATGAGCAATTCTAGGAACCCCAGCCCTCCCAGGAGCTCTCCATCCGGAGCACAGAGTGGCAGGAAATGTGAGCAGGAGAAAGGCCTTTTTACTTGGAACAGCCACAAAGCCCAGCCCCCTCCCCCCATCCTATTTCCCCTAAGGGCAGTGATGGCTTCCCGACTAAGCCCACTTCTGTAGATTGGCCTGGACTCCTGGCCTCTCCGTGAGAGATTTAAAAGACCCATCACGCGGCCGGCCACTCAGGCCTCAGAGGCTCTGATCGTGCACTGTGGCCAGAATGGAATCGGGGGGATTACCGCCACCACGTCTCAGCAAACATGAATCCTCAAGTGGGAGATGCCAGAATGGGATGCCCCCACCATCTGGCCCCATAATCTTTTTCTGAAGAGCTGGCTTCCCGCCTGCTCTGAGTCAGGCTCCTTGTACATGAGGAGGAGGAGAGGGACGCCAGGCTGCAGCTGTGAAGAAGGGAAAGAAATCTTGGTGCAGCCTTCACCCCAAGCAGCAAGAGAGGCCACACTGCCCCTTGTGCACACCTTTCACAGCCAAGGCATCCAGAAAACTTGCCTCACCGGACCCAGTGCTCACCGGAGGCTCCACAGCATCCAGCAGCCAGGCCAGAGTGGGCCTCAGCCCTCAGCCTATCGTACCCTGTGGTTCTCACAAAGCTTGTCCACGGCATCCAGCAGCCAGGCCGGAGTGGGCCTCAGCACTCAGCCCAGTGTGCCCCGTGGTTCTCACAGAGCGGGCAGGCTCTGGCTCAGCCTGTCATATTGGGAGGGATGCAATTCGTATGTAATAAAGTAATGGCCATTGGCTCGTGGGCTGAAGGTCCCCAGAGATGAGGGCCCAGGGGCGGGTTCCTGCTGGGAGTGGCTGTCGCACTGCAGAGCTGTGCTCCATTGTCCTCGGGGCCAGACATACCAGGAGGCCACATTTTTCAGATTGTCAGAAGGTAGCAGGTTGCATATGTTGGATGTTATAGACTCCTCCCTCCGTGGTGTCAGCTGTACCCTATAATCACATCAGTATTGATCCCATAAGTGTGTAGGACCAACTCAGACTGTGCGTGCCCTCTGCCAGGTTTGCTACCGATGGAATGTCCCTTGTCCTCAGAGACTTCTGGGATTTAGGACTGAGGACCGAGGGTTGTGGGCTTAGGTATAACTTAACCATAAAGAACCAGGTGGGGGAACGGGATGCCTTCGCGTCCACATGTTTAACGCAGATGTTTATAAAGTTGGGGAAGGTCAGAGGACCGAGACCCTAGACTGGATTCAGCTGAGGGCAGATGTTGGTCTGGCAGCATTTTAGGTGGTGGCTGTGCAGGCTCTGCTGGGTGGTGGGGGCGTGACAGGTCTCTGGCTTCCCTTTTCTGAGCTCACCTGCATTTACCTAAAGGCCAGGACAGACCAGGCAGCTGCCTCTAATTAGGTTGCCAGGCTTTGGTTACCCAGCACATGCACCACAGAAGCCCCAACAAGGCAGGCTGCAGGTCCCCGGCAGCCAGCCCAGGGAACCCGTCCTCACGACCAGCAGCCTTTCCTCTCCAATATGTTTCTATCCTTTAGTTCTGGGCACATTTTGGGGATGATGTAGGACTGACACTACCTGTAGGAGCAGCAGGGGTCAGGGGACGTCGAGGCCATTTATGTGTGAGGAGTGAGCTTGCTGCTGCTTAATTATCCCGCTGCTGAAAGTCAGCTATAGCTGACCGTTGTTCCTCGTGTGTTTTGAAATGTTTCAGTGCCATCTTGTGTGACAAGCACGCTCCCAGCAGCCTGGCCCCGTGCTGTCCCCACACAGCCCTGGGCTCATCACAACGTGCACAAGCAGCATAGTAGGCCACCCACCCCATTCTGATATGCGCATGTCTGTATTATCTCCTTCATTTTAATACTTAATGATTTTCCTAGCGGACAGATCTTTTCATAAAACAACAACAGAAAAAAGGAAGGGGAATCAAGTATTTGAACAATACGAACAAGCAAAGCATAAATACTGGCTTAGGTGTCATCACTTCATTTAAAAAGCCACCTGTTGAGAAGGCTGAATGCAAGTGCATCCTGGAGGCTCGGGCCTCAGGGGTGTGTGCAAGGAGTACACACAGCTCACAGAGAGTGGGCACTAACGCAAGGGTAGCTTATTTGCATGTTAGGCCTCAGACAGGCCTCTTTCTGGAAAACACAGAACTTCAAGCAAACACGCCTGTGCTGTTCTTGGTGTTGGTGCCTGTCTTCATGGGGACAAGGGCAGGAGCGCCAAAGGTGACCCAGTGCAGTGTTCCAGTCACAGCCTTAGTTTACGTCTGTGTTCAAGGACCGCACCCAGGAGGGGCTAGGCCTCCACCTGCTGCACGCCGCCTTGGTCCTGGACACAGTGCCTTGGCCCACACTGCAGCCTCTTGGCCAGCCGCCGGAGCTTACTAGGGAAGCTCTTGTCCATGTGGCGGTAGAGCAGGGGCATCACCGAGCTGCTGGAGAAGGCCAGGAGCCGGGCAGCATCCTTGGCGAGGGGCAGGACCCCCATGTAGTGCCCGTCCACAGGCCTCCCCCGCGTGGCCACGAGCACCTGCCCCAGGAGGGTCACATAGTATGGCGTCCAGAGCCCAAGCTGTGTGCCCACAGTGACCCCCAGCAGCCGGTGCATAGAGGAGTCCAGCCTGCCCGCATCACCTCGGCTGAGAGGCGTGTCCTCCTTACGCAGCCGGGCGATGAGTGCCAGTGCATAGAGGGCGGCTAGGGCGGGCACCACGTAACCAACAAGCACCATGATGGCATCAGCAGCCTCAGTGCTTCGCATCTCGGCGCACTCGGCAAGCCGTGAGGACACGTGGCTGCAGATGTGGAAGAGCAGGGAGGAGAAGCTGGTGAGCAGTGCACCACCCCAGACAAAACCACACACGTGCCGCGTGTTGTACACGCTGGACATGTAGGTGCGTGGCAATGCCCGCTCTATGTAGCAGTCGAGACTGAGCAGCGCAGTGGAATACATGGTCACCAGGGCAGACACGTGGAACAGGGTCAGCAGCGTAACCTGGGCCTCACTGCTCAGCCGCCACAGGGCCCAGCGCGCGTGGGCCGGCCCCAGCAGGTAGGCAGGTGCCAGGGCACCAAGGACCAGCCCAGCCACGGCCATGTTGACGAAGTAGACGTCGGGCATGCTCATGCTGCGCCGGCTGTACAGGTTGGCGAGCACCAGCAGTGCGTTGTAGCCCAGACCCAGTGGGAGGCCCACCAGCAGGTAGAGCAGCGAGAGTGCCCACAGGGCCAGCGGCAGGTCCCGGCACAGAGGCAGGTCAGAGCCACCCACCGTCCCATTGAGCGCATCACAGCCCCACATGGCGCTGGGTCCAGCTGCTCTTGGTGCAGCGCCCTGTGGGGAGAAGGGGAGAGTCAGCACGTGTTAGGACAGCTAGCCCCTCAGATGCACAGAGACCCCAGAACCCTGATGGCCTCTAGGAAGGGGACTTCCCTGAGTATGTATCTCTTTGAAGAGAAAGCTAGTGGCTGCAGATGGCCACATGCCTCACAGTGCTGGGATGCTGGTTCTGAAGAAGATCTGGGTAGCGGGTGGCTCGCTCCAGAAGCTCCCATGGAAGCCGTTACATAGCCTTGCCCGGCCAGGGGTGGGCACCTCTCTGCCTACTCTGCCCTCGAGGAGAGTCCAGCTGGTGGTTGTGCCCTTCCACGTGGGGGGCTCCTCAAGGCCCCACTGCCCTAGCAAGTCCGAGTCTGAGCCCTGGGACCAGAGGATTCAGGAGTGCTCTGACCCCTCCTGCAGGCCCTGCCCTGCCACATCAGCCCACCTCCCTGTCACCTCACCACCCTCATCACTCCATTACCTCGCCATCCTAATCATCTTACCACCCTGTCACCTTACCTCCCCATCACCTCGTCATCCTATCATGGTTCCCCATCACCTCACCCCCATGACACCTTGCCACCATGGCACTGTCACTCAGCCACCCGTCACTCCATTACCTCATCATTTTGCCTCCCCATCACTCCGCTACCACGTCACCCCACCGCTCTGCCACCACATCACTCCATTACCTCGCCTCCCTCGTCACCTTGCTTCCCTCAACTGTAGCTTCTTTACTGAAAAGTGGGACCAGAAAGACAAACCACCTTCCGGAGAGGATCAGGTGCAAAGACACTGTACAGCCTGGTGGGCTAGGCCCTTGGGAGGGAGACCTGGGGCCTCACCACGGCCATGGTGCTGAGTGGAGGGCGATGGGGGACTTGAGTTGTTCCCTGCAGTTGGGCCTTGGCCACCCAAGCAACACCCTGCCCTCGCCTGGATGTGGCCTGGTGTTCTGTATCCACTTCCATCCACCATGGCTGGTGTTCGGTCACACTACAGGGCTGTTGAGACTTGGTGTGAAATCCCTTCTGTCCTGCCCTCAACCAACATCTGGGGCCAGGGTCCTCCCAGCTCACAAGCAACCAGGAGACACAGTGGATTGCAGCTGCTGGTCCCAGTTCTCCCACCTTGTCCCTGCTTCCCTGCCCCTTCCCTCTCTGCCTCCCCTCAGTGTACACGTGCTGAGTGACTGCAGGGTCCCAGGGGGCTGTGCTAGGGTGCACAGCACACCCTGCTGCTGCCCCAGGAGCCTGCAGTTCAGAGGAGACAAAGATGTGGGAAACTGTGCCAGCAGGAGCCGGAGGCTCCTTCATGAGGCTCTGGTGACCTGAGCCAGGGTGGGCGGGGGCACCTCTGATGAGGTGCTGCTGCTCCAGGAGGTTGCAGGGCATCGGGATGGGGTGCAGAGAGCGCCGGGGTTCTCTCTGGGTGGCACTCTCCCAGCTCCCGGAACCTGGTCCCTCCTGGGCTGTGGCGAGGTCAGCTGCTGTGGACCTTTTGGCGGGAGGTGGGGCTTAATGCTGCTATCCCCCCGAGGCTTGGTGTGCAGCCACCACAGGGTCTGAGTGCTCTGATGCGGAGCCAACAGCACGGTTTAGGCTGGTCTGTGCATCCTCACTGGGGGACCTGCCTTGGGGTTCGCATCACCTGTGCCAGGTATCTGAACTAGAAGTTGGTTGATGGAGCTGTGATGTGAAGAAGAGCTCCCTGCTCTCCCAGACAACCGCAGTCTTCACAAATGTTCTGGTTCTCTGGGGAGAACCTTACATTCAAAGTGTAGTTTGGCCCAACCATATCTCCTGCTCTCAGAATGAAAAAAATGACATTCTTAGCCAAACACATACAAAGCAGACCTTTCTCTTTCCCGGAGCTTAGAACAAAGTAAGGAAGCTGGCCCTGCCCCAGCCTGAGGTCCCCTGCCCGCCGTGGAGCACTGAGGCTCAGCTCCCAGGAACCAGGCAGCCACAGAAAGGCCTCGCTTGGGTGGAAGACCTGCGTGAGCCACGCCCTGCCCCTTTGCCTGCTGTCCAACTGGGTGAGCCCCCCAACCTATGAAGTGAGGAGTGGCTGGGACGCCCAAGGCTGATTCAGGTGTACATGCTGATCTTGAGGCTGTGGGGGCAGGTGGCACAGACTGATAACTTCAGGGCAATGAAGAAAAGTGAAGTCTGTAGGGCGCTGCTTTGGAAAAAACAGTGCCTCCCTCCAGTGTCCCTGGAGCCACTTGTGCATCCCATGACAGAAGTTGTGTCGGACTCTCACATGTCTGTACTTGTGAGACCATGCAGTCCTTGATGACAGGGCCTAGTCTAAACCACTTTTGTATCTCAGTCTCACACTCAAATATCAGATGGACAGATGAATAGGGGATGGGTAGATCAATGGTTGGATGGATGGATATGTGAATTTTTGTTCAGATGCATGGCCATACGTCCTCAGATGACAGACTAAGAGAAACTGAATTTGTAGGGACATTTTGCAATCCTAATGAATGCCACCCAGCATCCTGGTGATGAATGTCAGATGGCAGTGGAGGTACTGAATCACACCCTCGTGGGCGGCACCGGGACTGCCCACACCCACGTGTCAGCCACACTACCTCATGTCCAGTGTGAACACGATTCTTCTCTCTAGACAATGGTCCCAGCCCTCTGATCTCCACACGTCCCTTCATCAACAGACTGAGAACCTCCAGGCACTCGGCATCACAGGGATGGGGTGAAGGAGTATGAATGTGCTGGGGGCTAAGTCTGCTCAGAGAGATGACGCGAACATGCAGAGAACGCCAGAAAAGGCTGCGAAGAGGCCACACTCTCACACACGCGTCCCCGCGGTGAGCGTCCTGAGGAGGAGGCCGCTCTCCCACACAGGCGTCCCCGCGGTGAGCGTCCTGAGGAGGCCGTTCTCCCGCACACGCGTCCCCGCGGTGAGCGTCCTGAGGAGGCCGTTCTCCCGCACACGCATCCCCATGGTGAGCGTCCTGAGGAGGCTGCTCTCTCACACGTGTCCCTGCAGTGAGCTTCATGGGGTCACTGACTAAGGAATGGTTGGTTGTCTCACGAGTTAGAGGAGGTTTCCCTGTCTGTGTCATCTGGCTTCCTGGTGCTGGGTTTTCTCTCTGCACTCTCCCCGTCCCGCACCCCTGTATCCACCCTCCGGGCCCCATCCTGCTGTCTGCCCAGCAGCTGCTCCTGTCTCGGTGTCTCTGGTCCCCTCCTTCAGGAAGTTGAGGACCACTGGGGGTGGGGGTGTAGCCCACTGTCCGCATCCCAGGTACTGCCCCCAGACAGCCTCAGCTGAAAAGCCTTCCTCCTGCTGTCCAGGAAACGGTGGGTTCCTGTGGCCACCGCGAATATACCTCAGTAAGCAAATGTTTTCACCCCAAGATGGCCCTGCTTGTCCTCTGTCACCCTGTTGTGGCTAAGTCACCCCTGGTCTGGTCGCACCAAGCCTGCCTCCCTCTGGGACTCCCCGTGGCACAGCTGGGACCTTCCTGCATGTTCTCATTTCAAACCTTCGTCCTCACCTCAGGGAGACAAGGCGAGAGCAGGAACTGCACCCAAAGAGGATAGGCTCTTCATTAACTGTGAGGCAGAGTCTCTCTGCGCTGCCTGTTCACATGAGGAAAAGCTGCTGGCACCTGCCATAGGAGTGTGTCCAGGGAGAAAGCACCCATCACCTGACTGACCTCATTAAACACTGAATGCTTTCCCAGGCCCAGCTCTCTGCCAGCTTCCCCTTTCATTTCACGGAGCACATTCACGTTGGTGCCAGCTGACTTTGCACTCCCTCCAGCCACGTCTCCACTCGCCTAGCCCCTCACTCAGCCACCCAGCCTGGCCTCCAGCCACCAGCCATGTCGGGCCATCCTGCTCTTACCGTCACTGTGTGCCCTGCATTCTCTGTGCCAGTGCTCCCACTCACTCAGGAAGCAAAGGCAGCCACAGAGAGCTCTGTTGTGTTTCTCTGGAAACTCCACAGGCGCCTTATCAGCAGTGGCCATGCAGCCTGGGTTTCCTGTACGTGTGTGAGCGCGCGTGTGTGCGTGCGTGTATGTGTGTGTGAGCAACCACAAGTGAATGCACGGGCCACACTTGTTTTTCTTCTAGTAAATTACTCACAGAGTTTCTGCCTTGCTTGGCAGGCAGCTGAGGCCCCTCCCTCTCTCTGTTTACAGCCAGTTTCAAGAAGTGAGAGGCTGCGCTCAGAAGAGAGTGGGCTGAGGGCAGATGTGTGCACACCCTCGCCCTCCCAGATCACACGCGCAGGTTCCCAGGGGATGGCGCAGCTCTGAGGGCTTTGTGCGGACACAGCCCACATGTGAGGGCCCGGCCACTTTGCAAAGCCTGGCAGAGACTCACGAGAGCCTGCAGCCACTTCCTCGTTCTCCGTGTGTATGGGAAGTTGAGTGAAGAGTTTCTTTTTCTCCTTGAGGACATTCATCTGTAGGACCAGGGACAGAAGAGCATCTGCCTTTGAGAGGATCAGGCTGCATCCATGCAGACCAGCAGGGCACAGAGCAGGGGCAGGGGTTAAAGTGAGCAGAGGAGATGTGCGTGTTCTGCAGCCTCCTGATGAAGCATCACTGTGTGTGAATGTGAGCATGAGCGTGGCTCTCTGTGAGTCAGCAAGGGCTGCTCGGTGGGCACAAAGGCAGGCAGAGCCATGGTCTTGTGCACCGTGGGGCTTCGCTGAGCCAGCAGGGCCCCTGGGCTGTGCCCCAGACTGCAAACACCCAGCCCAGGTGAGGTCAGCGAGGGGCGCCTTGACTCTCAGGAAACTGTCATGTGGAATACACTCGTGCAGGACTTTCTTCACACGTTCCTGTGCTCATATGGCCACCGCCAGCTCTCCATTCCCTTCCTTACACGTTGAGTGAAGGATGGTTTTGATGTCAGACGCAGCTGACATCTGAGCTACAGGTCCAGTTTCCACTCTTGGCTCTGACACGCTCCACGGCAGTATGGGGTACGCAGAAGCCTCAGAGCAGAGTGCCGCTGACTCGGTCACTTCACAAACACAGTGTATCCATTTCCTACAGCATGGAACGTTCCTGAAGCTGGTGTGGCTGTGTTGTCCATGTGAGATCAGGGGCACGTGTGGAAGGAGGAGAAGGCAGAAGGTGGTGGGCACGTGTGGCCCAGGAAGCCCCATGGTGGGAGCCACAATTGCTCATCTGAGTGGACACTGCCCCCCAGCCAGGCGGGTGGTGTACACAGGGGTCCAGGCAAGTACACAGTGGTAGGGTCAGCTTCCTTCACCCCGAGTCCCCCTGCCTGCAGGCTGGTGATTGGCAGCACAGGGGGCAGTAGACCCGGGGTGTTGTGCCCCGAGGACTGGTCAGTGGCTGCCCGTTGGGCATATGGGGACAGCCCTCAGCGTGGCTCACCAATGGCAGCTGCCCTGGTGACGTGGCCCCATGGGCAGCACATCAGGTGTTCCTGCCCATCCTAGCCACTGAGCGATTAGGGAAGGTGCTTCCTCCTGTGGAGCAACGGCCCTCTCATCCTGATGAAGGGTCCGAGAGTCTCCTGTTCCCAGATGAGCACTACTCTGCAGGACCTTCCGGAACCTGTGACCAGGCCCTGCACCAGCACCTGGTCCTGGAGGCGTTGGTAGGAGACGAGGCTGAGGGCCCCAGTCCCCACTGCTCTTTTCGTGCTTCCATCCTACGTCAGAACCTGGGGTGGAGGCTTTGGAGCCTGTGTCGTTGGCGGGGGCGGGGGGGTCCTCCCAGTTCTGAGACAGTGGCCTCCTTCCCCAAGTTGGCTTGCTGTAATCTCCTTGATGACAGAGGTACCTGGATGGTGGTGGTGGGAGGCAGGAGGTGGGGGGAAGTCCCCAGAACCCTCTCACCAGAAGCAGGTCTGAAACACAAAGTTCCAGGCTCACCAAGGCAACTGTGGCTCCTCAGGGATGCGGGAGAGGAGAAGGGGGTTGTCCCGAGGCCCAGCCGGCTGCCTCCTCTAGGTCCCTGTGACCCTGGCATGCGCAGAGCCCTCCAAGTTCACACCATGTCCTGCGGTGCTAATTCTGGAAGCCACGTTCTGTCTGAGGTGAGGGTTCATGACCCACTTCCAGGGGGGGGCTATCCCCTGCTGTGGCTCCCCTCCCCCACCACTTACATTCTTGCCTGCCACCTCCTCTCCACCCCCAGAGCTACACTGGCCTGTCTGGCCACCTGCTCTCCATTCCTGCCCCGGCCTCTCCCCGCCTCCAAAACCTGCCCGTCATTTCTCATTCAGCCTTGCACTGGCACCCAGCTGGCACCCAGCTGGCCACTCATGTGCAGCCCACTCGCCAGGCCTAATTGCCAAGAGCGGTCACTTCTGAGGTGGCGCCTGTATTGAGCTGAACCCCCTGGGCCTCCACCGTGACCGCACTTCCAGACCAGCCCTCGGACCTCCACCCTCACCTCCCTCCTGCACCCCCAGGCTCAGCCCCTTGGTGCCTCCCTCCAGCCCCAGCCACGCACTGCTGTCCTGCTGTTCTCCCTCCGGCAGCTGGGCGTCCCTGCTGGCCTCAGCCATTCAGTCGGTGAGCTTGGCAGCCAGGTCAGGCTGTCTTACCTCAGCGGGCCCAGTTGTGTTTTTACCTTTTCCTTCTGCCTTCCTGACCTCTGTGACCTCTCAAAGCCTTGAGCTTCCAAGACCAGGGATATGGTGGAAGATGGGGGTGGGCACCTCAACTGCCCATCCCCGCTGGGCACCTCACCTGGCACAGCAGGCTAGAGTCTGTCCCAGACCCCGTGACAGTAGGGGTGTCAGACAGGAGTGTCGTCTGTGACACCTGGCCCGTTTCACTCAGACGCTCATAGATGACCACACCTGACCACACACATGGGTGCTTAGAAGCTGGCTTGCTCGTGAGTGGTCTGCTCACGTGGAAGTCCAGGCCAGCTGTCTCAGGGAGCCGAGTCCTTGACAGTGAGTGTATAAAATGCACATGGAAATGCCTGCACCCCTTAGCTTCCGGGCATCTCCTTCATCCCACAGTGGTCAGGAACTCAGGCCGCAGCCAGACAGGTGAGATTCAAGTCCCAGATGTACTGTGACAAGCGGATGATGCCGGTCAGGAGAGTTACTTCCTCTCCCTCACGCTGCAGTTTCCTCAGCTTGAGGGACATCTCCTGAAGTTGTTAGGAGGACGGAGTATGCCAGCCCATGCGATGCACTCAGCGTGCAGCCCTGGGCCTGGCTGTCAGTGTGTGGTGTAGCAGGTTGGTGCTAGGCTTTCAGCATCCTTGCTCATCACACGCAGGGGCTGCTCTGTGAATGTCCACGTGGAGTCCTGCCTGATGGATGGACGCAGAGCAGAGGAAGCTGAAGGGCGGGGGGCTTACATGCCAAGCCTGCGTTCTGAGGGTAGCAGAGTCTTGGCTGTCATGTTCCAGTTGGGTTTGGTGACAGCACAAACGGTTGTGTTCCTGGTGCTCACCAGCACTCCATCAGGGCGTCAAGACTGGCTTTTCCAGAATGTTCACTGCTTTCAGAGGGGTGTGGACCAGGAAGGAGAAGATTCTCCAAGGCCTCAGTTCCTGTTCCCTCCTGACTTGTGAGAGCTTCTGGGGTCCCGTTTGTGACTGCCGTGGAGAGAGGCTCTCAGGGCGGAATTCCTCCCCAGCTGAGTCAGCCACATGCAGCAGGACTCCTTCGCACGGGGGGCACCTGTCTGTCCTGGGGCCAGGGACCACCAAGGGTGGCTGTCAGGAGTACTTTCTGGGGAGACCCCAGCATCTTAAGAAAGAGCCCAGAGGGACCCACTCCAGGCCAGCCACAGTGATGTCTGCGAGCACAGTGTACTTGGTGGTCCCAGCAGAGTGGGATACATGAGGGGTTCAGAATCAGCTTGGAGGGGGGCGACTGACTCTGGGCTGACAATGACAGGGGCAGGTCTGCCATCCTGGTAGACAGGAGCATGCCACTCAGGACTCCTAGAGGGTTCATGTACATGAGTGTGCATATGTGTACGTGCATATATGAGTGCGTGTGTGTGTGAGTACATGTGTGGGAGGGAGTGTGCATGTGTGTGTGAGTGCATGTGTGTATATGCGTGTGAGTGGGTGCATGTCTGAGCCCGTGCATGAGTGAATGCATGTGTGTTTGAGTGTGTGTGCGTATGTGTGTTCCTACATAGAGCCAGCAAACATGAAAAATTAATGAGGAGTCATCCTTTTCCGAGCTAGCTGAACTAGTTTCACTAGTACCTTAAAATGCTATTTTCTTGCCTCTCTTAAACATATTCTACCCGTGGTGCTCTGGCCTTTCAGAGCTGACACCCCCTGCCCCACCCCACCCCATGCTGGCTGGCCCCACCGTGAGCCACTCTATGTCGGCTCTCACACGCTGACCCTGCCTGGAGCTCTCGTTCTGGCCTTGTCCCTCCCTGGCCTCGTTTACACACACCCCCTAGCCAGTCTCGCTGAGTGATAGCTGTCCATCTCTCCTTCCGCCCACTGAGCATTCTGTGGAGGTGGGGAGCCTTTGTCTGCACTCAGCAGCCTGGCCCCAAGCACTCATGGACTGAAAACCAAGGAAGGGACACATCAGCAACGCAAAAGGCTGTCCCCCGGTGAGGGATAGAATTTCCCCACCGAGTGGGAAGGATGGCAAACAGGGTGGGGTGCCTCCTGTCCTTCTCGAATGGGTGTTGTGTGGCCATGTTTGGGATGTAAATTTGGGTGTGAGTAGAATGGCAAGGCCCTGGGCAGTGCACCCCAAGAAGGAGGGAGAGTAGTGGGCCGACACTCAGGCTTCCTAGCAGAGGGGCTGCTTGTTCCATTTTATGGAGACATGGTGAGGCACACAAGACACTCAGCTCTGGGCGAACATTCTGGAACCATCGACTGCTTTGGAAGTGACCCTGAATGTGCACTTCCTTCCGCAGTAATGGGCAGGGCTTTAGCTACAATTAACATTGAGCCTTTTGAGCTGGGTGCTCCGGAAAGGCTGGTGTTTCCTTTGGTTCTCAACGTCGAATGCTGACGCACGCTGATGCTATCACACACACTGCATCTTCCTGGGGCACCATCAGACAGCGCGTTGTGTGGACACCTGCTCTGACTCCTGTGGCCGCTTCATGCACAGCAAGAGGGGGCGCAGACAGCTGACTCAGATGCAGACATGGGGCTCTGTCACCGTGTGGCCGCCCAGGGGCCCAGTGCCTCGGCCAGGCCTGGTTTAGCTTTTCGCTGCCTCAGCTTTTTTGTTCCCTGACTAGCTTGGTTTGTCGCCAGACCCAGGGAAAACAAAAAACTTCCTAGGGAACTCAGGGCCACACTGAGACCAGTCAGGTCTCTGTTCCAGACGCTGAACCCCATGGCCCCCCCGACCAGGCATGGTCCCACCTAAAGGGAAGTCCTCTGCCACAGACATTAACATGGCAGCCGGGTCCTTTCTGAGGGAGGAGCCAGTGGTGGTTTTTTACTTTCCACATTGGGTCTGTGGAACAGTGGGGGCCCTTGGTGGGCAGGAGTCCTAATTAAACATGGAAAAGTCCCCCCACGTCTCTGTGGCACACAGGTTCGCATGACCCTGGGCACTCTTGTCCTCATGCGGCTACTGGGCGGCTGGCCTGAGGGAGCAGCTCCACTCCCCGCAGCACCTCGTGTGGCATCTCATGTGAGAGAGAGCTCACCTTTCACTGTCAGCCTGGTCCCTCTGGGGTTTGTGAAGCTGGACTGCAAAGAAGGAATGGCTGGAAGTCCTGCTTCCAAGAGGGGAGATGTTGTCTGACTGCTGTGTCCACTTCCATGACGGGTCTGACTTTCAGGAGACAGCTCCCCCCAAAGGCAGCATCTCTGTTTGGCCCCCACGGTTCTGTTTGACTGTGCAGTTGGGTTGCCACTGGCCAGGAGTCAGTCATTTTTCCAGATCCTCATTACATCCCAGGGGCTGTGGATGAAGGCAGCACCCAGGAGCCCCTTCTGCCCGTCCTGCACATAAATCCCACCAGCATATCTCCCTGGCCAGTGATCTTTGTGGGCTTGTTTTTATTCACTGTGACACAGACAGACTAGCAGTGACATCCGAACCTGGAGCCTCATGTATGCCTGCTTCAGGAAGAGAGAGGCGCCTTGCCTTTCCATACGCCTGCAGGGCCGAGCCACAAGGATACTGAGTGACTGGACATTGACAGTCTGTCCTGTACCTCTCCTGCCGGTTCTTGCACACCCCACACTCCCTCAGGACGCTACCAGGGTAGGTCGGGTGGGGGCCCCAAACCCGGCCTCCAGCCGTGAGGTGACGTGGAGCAAGCACCCAGCAGGTGCGGCAGTTCTCTCTGAAGCTGTGGTCTTTGAGGCCTTCTCGGCTGAGGAAGTGGCACTATGCACCGTGCAGGCACTGTGCAGTTATCGATGGAGCCTAGTCTCGCTCACAGAGGCTCCTCCAGTTTGGACTCTAAGGTCTCTAGCCACCCCAGATCCGCATGAATAGCCAGGGAGCCTGGTTGGAGTCGCTTTCCACTCCCTGGCTGGGCAAGAGGCTGGCCCAGAAGGCTGTGGCCAATTTGCTGCTGAAGGCCTGCCCCCGCTGGACAGTGCAGATAGCGGACAAGCGGGTAGGCATCAGATCAGCACTGATGATAAGTCTCCACAGATAAAGTATCAAAGACGCTGCTCTGGTGAGATCAGTGCCCTGCAGAGAGGAGCTGTCTCTCCCTGCCCACCACAGGAAGGAGCTCGGAAGTTTCAGACTGATCCAACTCTGTGGCTCCTGCTGCTGTGAGGTTTCGGAGCGTGAAGGCCATCACCTTCTTCCATGTAAGCCCAGGAACCCCTCTCCATGCTGCGGGATTTTCTCTTCCAGACACCAGCTGCCCAAGAAGAGGATGAACCACAGACTGGCTATCTCCATTTAGACATAATTTCGGAATTTACTAAAAATATTTTTAATCGTGAAACGAGTGAAAGCTATAAATAATCCCAGTGACCCAGGAGAAGGTCGTCAGGCCCGCAGGACACAGAGGAGCCGGCGTCCGGGGGTGGAGAGGCCGCCTGCCCATCAACAGGTTAATGACCACAGCCAACTGGCCGCTCGTGAGACCTGGCCCGCCCCTGCTCCGTGACACGCGGGGGCGGACGCCGGTGGGGGGTGCGGGGACTCAGGCCTGAGCCCAGAGACCCCTGGACAGGCATTTTGTCCATAGTCCGGGCCCAGCCCCGGAGTTGCAGCCTGTCCCGGCCCGCCCCAGCCCCAGCCCCTCACTCACCGGTCGCCGTCCCCCCGCGCGCCGACAGGTCGGGCTCCGCTGCTGCAGCACTCTCCACTGCTCACGGCACGCCGCCCAGGCCGTGTGTACACACGTGACCGCCCCGCCCCGCGGCCTCCGAGCGACAGTGCCGCCAGCCATTGGCCCTGGAGCGGCGTCCGACCATGGGGCTGGGTGGTGGCCAGCGGCCCGTTATGTAACCCGACACCGGGCCGAGCGGTGGAGGGGCCCTGCAGTTGCCGGTGCTGTTCTGCAAACCCCAGGACCTGGGAGACTTCCCCGGACCTCCTGGCGCCCACTCAATTACTTCTCAAAAGCGCGGTACCGATGCTGCTGAGTCACCGCACATGCTAATCTGCAGGATGCAGACCCCCCCGCACCCGTGAAGGAAGCAGGCGGGTGGTGAGCATCTCATAGCAGATACACCTGTTCCTGTTTCTGCCCCAAATTTGCTTGCTGTTTGGAAATTCACCCTAGCTTCCTGTTTTAGGAATTTCTTTGTAAACTGAACCGACCCCAGGAAAATGATTTTAAAGAGACAGTGCAGCCTGACTGGTTGTGTCACCGTTGTGTAAGTTACACGTTGGGAAAGTTAAAAGAGCAAAGTTACCCACACACCCCCCAGCTGTAACTTTGTGGCAGAGTAGCACCTTGACAGACAGCACATTCTCACTCAAGATCTAAGATCATTTCCTTCTGAAAATCCAAGTGTGAAGGTTGCAGAGTGCAATGCAGGTTTGCCTTGTGACCAGGTGGAAGGGACAGATAAGAGGAGCCCCACAACTGGCCCTGCTTCGCCCATGCTGGGGACCTTGCGGGACGGGGGAGCTGCCTGCCCATGGGACCAGAGAACAAAGCTGGTGTCAGCTCAGGCCAGGTTCCCACCTAGGCTGAAGGGCAGAGCTTCATCCTCTGTCCAAGGCACTGGGGGACCCCTGGGGCCTCCCCTACCTCCTTCGCCCTGTTGCCATCACCCCAAGTTGCTCCTCAGTCCCAATTTCAAGCTTCTGTAGCAGCGGGGGCCGTGCAGCAGCCACATGGCCTCAAGGCCATAGGTGCCAGCCTTACTTACTGTCTTAGTTATTTAGTGCTGCTGTCACAGAAATACCACAAGTGGATGGCATCAACGAACAGAAATTTATTATCTCGCAGTCTAGTAGGCTAGAAGTCCAAATTCAGGGCGTCAGCTCCAGGGGAAGGCTTTCTCTCTGTCGGCTCTGAAGGAAGGTCCTTGTCATCAATCTTCCCCTGAACTAGGAGCTTCTCGGCACAGGGACCACCAGTCCACAGGACACACTCTTCTCCTGGCACTATTTTCTTAATGGTATGAGGTCTCCATCTCCCTGCTCTCTTCTTCTGTATCTCAAAAGAGATTAATTTAAAACACAACCTAATGTAGATTGAGTCCTGCCTCATTAACATAACTATTGCTTATCTCACCTCAAACATAATAAAGGTAGGATTTCCAACACAGGAAAATCACATCAGATGACGAAATGGTGGAGAGGCAAACAATACTAGGAATCATGACCTAGCAAAGTTGACAGATATTTTGGGGGAACACAATTCAATCCATGACTCTTAAAAATGGTCCTTGTTAGTCAACAGTGATACCCAACAGCTCATGAGGACTTACTGTGGCCAGGTTCTGTGTAAAGCCCTCCAGACAATCCCTTGAGGACGACATGCCCATGTTTCATCGAATCTAAGACCCATTAACACAAAGTGTACACTGTTTTATGTACCACTAAAAAAGCAAAACTGTCTGCTGACTTAAACCCTGAGACCCCAGTAGTTCTAAGAAGCATCCCGATTTTGTTGTTAGGTTGTTGTTAGGTGCCATCGAGTCAGTTCTGACTCATAGTGACCCTGTGTACAACAGAAATGAGAAAAACAAAAAAAAGTGCCTTGGCATCAGTGAAATACAGTATCCTTATCCTTATCTTAAATCTCACTGAGGCTCAGAAAACCTGATTGACTTGCCCAGGGTCACACAGCAGGGCCAGGATCTGATCTAGGTGGTCTACAGACCAGCAGTTGGGAATTTGAGTCCTCCTGACAATCTACTGTGGGGCAGTAGTGGCTCAGGGGTAGAATTCCTGCCATCCACGCAGGAGATCCGGGTTCGATTCCTGGCCAGTGCCCCTCATATGCAGCCACCACCCTGTCAGTGGAGGCTTGCATGTTGCTATGATGCTGAACAGGTTTCAGTGGAGCTTCCAGCTAAGACAGACTAGGAAGAAAGGCCTGGTGACTGACTTTCAAAAACCAGCCAGTGAAAACCCTATAGGTCACAACGGTGTGATCCACAGCTGTTCACGGGGGTGTGTTGTAGGGTAAAAACATCACAAAGTTTAGTAAAGCAAAAAAGAAAGTTTTATTTGGCATATATTAAAAAAGGCAGAAGTGGGAAGCAGAAAAGCATGCTGCTAGAGCCATGCCTGCGAGTCCAGAGAATATTATAGAATAGGCAAGAATGGGAAAACGGAGGAGTATGCTATTAGAGCCATTGTCTGCCCAAATCCAAGGAATGTTACAAAATCATCAGTATATATTAACATTATAAATGGGCAAAACCATTGAAAGCTTCACCTGTTCACACACTGGCTAGAAACTGATTCTACATTTTGAATTGTCTTTCTTAACAATCATGGGTACAGGTATCAGTAAAGACAGTCAGGAGGGTCCTCACTGGTCCAACAAATGTTCTATTCACTAAATGCTAACAGAAAAAGATAAGAGTTGTGGAAACTCTTTTGTGTCCTGTTTTATGATTTGTTTACATGAAAATGAAAGGTTCCCTAAAAGATGTTTTCCAAGATCATCCTAGCTATTGTCTTTATACCTCAGGGCCCAGTTGATGTGTCCTTGCGAGTCCTTGTGAGTCCAGCTCCAGCTGGGTCACATTTTAGAACAAGGAATAATGGCTCCAATATTATCTCCTACATCAGATGGCACAGGACTGGGCAGTGTTGCACATGGGGTCACCATGAATTGGGGCCAAATCGACAGCAGCTAACAACTACAATAATCTGCTGCATAAATAAGTGTTGTTATCACCATTGTATTCACGGCCTATCACCTGAGAACTCCTGACCCGAGTCCACCTGTGCTGGCCTGGTACCTGGAATGTGAGGTGTAGGGGATCTCCCTACGAGGTGCACCGTGGCGGTAGAACTGCTTGTTTATAACGCGTCGGGGACGAGGGAGAGGCTAGAGGTCCGGCTGTGTCTACGCACTTAGCACTCAGGGTCGCCGCAGGCTTTGTTATCTACAAAGAGGAGTCCCCCCTGCCAGGTAGGCAAATGCAGTCAGGGAGAATGGCAGAAAGCCTGTGTGTTGTGGAAATCCTTGCAGCGAGCCCACCCTACCAAGCCAAGAGAAGCATCTTACGGCTGGGCTGTAAATACCACTGTGGAGGGCTGCAGCCCTGTGACTTGCTGCTGAGTGGTGCTGGACTCCTGGTGAGCAGCCCCCGTCCTGGGGAGAGGAGTGGGCTTCTGCTGCTGGCGTGTGGAGGGGGCAGAGCTGGGCCTGCATCTTGGGCTTCCAGCTGCCGCACAGTCCAGTGCTGATGTCTGAACACCCCTGGAGGTGGCCTGCATCCTGGCGAGGACTTCCGGAGAGCAGGAGGTACGTGTCCCGGGCCAGGCTGTGCCCATCACTCTGTGTGTGTGGGGGG
>NW_004444087.1:4345532-4410555 GCF_000243295.1 Trichechus manatus latirostris
GGAGTGGCCCCTGCCTGCACACACTGTGGGATGGAAGACACCAAGTTAGAGAAGACGTAGATGATGGCAGCTCTACAGCCGCCCTCCCCAACCACATTCCTAAGCCCTGGCTGGTCTTTCTGTATTCTGGAGAGGCCATTGACAAGCTCTCACTGTCTCCACATCACGGGCTTGAGCCTGCTGGCCTGGAACGTGAGAGCCTTCCCCGGCCACCCGATGCTCGGCTGCGTTTGGTTTTTCTCGTGGTGGGGGCGATGATGTGGCTTGTGACAGGTGCCTAGCTGAAAGGCTAGATGCACCTTCTTTTGGTGACTGTGCGTTCACAGGAGAAGCACGGAGACATGTTGATCAGGGTCCGGGAGTGTTTTTATGGGATGTTTTAGTTCTTGTGTGCATGGTTCAGGACGAGAAGGTTCTTCTGATTGATGTGGCTGTACCTAGTATCATGAAGTGTGGCTCAGGCCCCAGGAAACTGAAGTGCGCCTTACTCAGGAGGCACGGAGGCCTATGGGGACATGGGCAGGAGCAAGGCCCTATGCCCTTTCTGTGGGGCCATCACAGTCTCCCAGCCTCTGTTCCCTTCCTGTGCCTCTGCTGCCCTCCTCTCCATCCATGCTATGCAGCTTTCACCTGGCACCTGTCTGTCCTCTGCGAAAGCAGGTCATTCTGAGTTGTAACACGAGAAGCACCCAGGCCGACTGAGACCAGTGCACCAGACCTGCTGGCCCTGATCACCCAGCTGAGCAGCCTTTTCAGCTGAGCCAGGGGCCACCCTCAGCGCCCAGAGCTGACGGAGTGGCTGCTTGGCCACAGACTTGATGCAGGAATCAGGACCTGCCAACATTATCATCTGCCTGGTCCCGCTCCGAACCAAGCCTCCTCTTCTGGGCGAGCTGCAGCCACAGGGACCAGGTGCACCTGCTGTGCCAGCCCACCCTTGGGTCCCAGGCAGGAAAGGGAGACGTGTGGTGTCACCCTGCAGTCGGCACCAGCGTGGGCTGATGGGATAGAGGAGGCCACTGGTGCCAAGGTCACCAACCTGGAGCCCACGCTGTGTTCAGCTGCCGTCAGAGTCAGCTCAAAGGGCAATTCCTCCACTCTCCGCGGTCCTGGCTCAGCCCATGGGCTGCTTCTGGGGCTTGGAAACAGCCCCTCCCTAAGCTGGGCCTGGCGCCACCCAGAGAAGGGCTGCAACAACCTTGGGCAACACGCGTGCCTGTTACCTGCCTGCCCCTCCACCGTCACCAAGACAGTCCTCCCTCAAGCTCTGTGTGCTGTGGACCTGGGCAGGGGGGAAGGACCTGAAGACCACAAGGCCATGGGGTAGGTATGAGACTGCAGGTCCACAGGCGGCCTGGGACACAGGTTGAAGAGGGGCAGGAAGGCCCCTTCCTCTGTCAGGGACCGCCCCCAGAGCCCCCACCAGGCTGCACAGGTACCCCGAGGCCCTTCCAGGATCCCCTATGGCCCCAAGCTGATGCTCTCTAGGCACCATTGGCAGGACAGGTGGCCACTCTGCCAGAGCCCAGGTCTCAACGCAGATGACGCTGTACCCCGCCCCTCCTGGCCCATGCCTCCTCCCAGACCCCCATCTTCTCTTCCTCCCACCTTCTCGGCCCCTACGCCACCCCTTCCAGCAGTAACAGGAAACACTGCAGGCCACAGAGAGAGGGTACACAGCGATATCTGAAGTCGTAAAGCGAGGGGGAAGTGAATCGGGAAGTGAATCACTCGTCGCACTGGGCTGCTGCTGGGAAGCACCTGGGAGGGAGGGAGAGCAGCGCACCCAAAAATAGCTTCCTGGGAAGTCCCGCCCCTTACAGCCTGGCTGGGGATCATTGGGCAGGGGCTGTGTGCCGCTTTGTATGTCTCCTTCCCCATAAAAGCGGTAGGGGTAGTCTTGGTGAGTCATAGATTAACCCAGGATTTTCTTTAATTTGAAGCTTAATTGTGACGCTAGCTATTCGCCACTTAGATTACTGTGTCCCCAAGGCAGCATTACTATTTACAAGCCCCATGCTAAAGCCTTGCCGTGGAGGCAGAGCCCTGGAGGACCGTAGGCCCCTAGCCAGCTCTGCACCTTCCCTGAAGTTCATTCCATCCTTCAGGTTTGAACCCCTGCTGAGAATTTGCATTTCTGACAAGTTCCCAGGTGATACTAATGCTGCTGGTTGAGGCTCAGTTCTGAGAACCACTAGTAGAGTAGGGGTTCTCAACTTTTATCATACATAAGAATCACCTGGGGATCTTGTTAAAATGTAGATTCTGATTCAGTTTATCTAGGGTGGAATGAACCGGTTCAAAGCCCTGCCTGAAGCACAGCCTGGCAGCTTAGGTGCTCTTTCTGCACGCCCTCACCTACCTGGCAGCTAGGGTGCTCTCTCAGCACGTGCTCACTTAGAATCCCCGTGCCTGCTAGGTGTGGTCTCAGTGGTCGGGCAGCCGGGAAAGTGGGCTTCCTGGCTAGAGTAGACCCGCTGGGAAGGAGGAGAGGGATGCTGGTGCACAGGGCAGCATCTCAATACCGTAGCAGCTCTACTGTGCAGATGGGGACATCCTGAAACATGTCTGACCCCTGAGGTCCTGCAGCTGGCAAGGAGAGGCCTGGATGTGTGCTGAGGCCATGGGGCCAGTGTGGCGGCGCCTTCTGGCCATGCCCCTGGGTGAGGGGATGGGCTGTGGGTGTGTATGCAGGGCGATGCTGAGCATCAGAAAGCAACCTCAGTCCCCTGTGGGGTCACGGGGGGTTCTCCAGCCCCCATGCCATTCCCACGGTCGTCCATCTCCTACAGCGGTGGCCACAGAGAATGAGACCTGGGCTGGAGGGAGACCTTTCTGCAAGCCTGTTTTCTGGAAGCTGGATTACGAGTGCTTAGCTAAAAATGTGGCAGGAAGGTTTGATCATATGAGCGCAATGACATACCAAGTTGGTCTTGGACGTTTGGAGTCCCTGGGTGGTGCAAACGGTGAACACGCTCAGCTGCTAACCCAAAAGTTGGAGGTTTGAGTCCACCCAGAGGCACCTCAGAAGAAAAGTCTGGCAATCTATTTCCAAAAAATCAGCCATTCAAAACCTTGTGGAGCACAGTTCTATGCTGACACACGTGGGGTCGCCATAGAGTCAACTTGATGGCAACTAGATTTTTTTCTTTGACTTTTGGAAGCATGCTTTCACGTGAATGTACTCTCAGAGGCTCCTTCCCAAATAATCTCTCAAGGTAGCATGCCTCCACAAGTCAGAGAACAGCTTGCTATTTCACTGGAGTCAGTTGATCAAACTTTTCTGCCATGTTTTTAGCTAAGAACTCCTGTTCCAGCTTCCAGATGATAACAATTAATAAAAATACTTAGTTTCTTAAGTGTCTTTATTTTTTTAGAGTTATCTACATAAGTGTTTGTGGCTGAAATGATGTGATGTCTGGGGGTTTGCTTCACAATAATCCAGGGCTGGGGGAGGTGGCAAAAGATGGGCCTTCGCTGTTGAACATGGGGGTTCATTATACTCTTCTACTTTTACATGTGCTTAGAATTTTCATAGTAACAAAAAGAGAAAAGTGAAGGAGCAAAAGGAAGAGGAGCCCCACTCTCCACAGTGCAGCAGAAAGGCCAGCAGCAGGAGTGTGGCTCCTGGGGCCACTGTTCTCCAGCCCTGGGCAGTCACTCCCCTCCCCAGTCGAGTCTTCCTCCATGACCACAGTCCACACCACATTTAGAGCGGTTGTAGGACTGCGAAGCAGAGTACAGCGCCTGCACCCACTAGGAACTGGACTGCTGAGTTCCACTTCCTGACCCTGGCACAGATAGCATCTTTCCTTTCTGATGCACTCGTAAGCTGGTGTTCTTTTTTGGCAGAGTAGCCTTTTTGTAAGACATCAGGGCACACGCACTATTCTCATCTGGTCCTGAAGCCCCTTCGTCAGCATCCAGATTTAGCACCACTGTCACCCATGAATAGCTCACACCCGTGCAACAGCACAGAGGCTGCAGAGCTGGGGTTAGGAGGAGACAGCACACGTCTGGAAAACTACAGACTGTTCTGGGAGTCTGTTTTCTCCCTCCAAACCTCATCAGAGTTAAAAAGTGTGCATGGAAGTGCTTCCTGCAGGGAGTGGGAGGGGATGGGGGCACAGGGCAGAGCTGGGTCTTGAAGCTTGTTTTAAATGCCGAGGCTGGGCGCTCCTCACCCTGCTCTGCCGGCTGCTGCCCGCTCCACAGGAGCCTGGGAGTGCTCAAGCTGGAAGGCAGCTATCTCCACAAGCAGGAGAGGGAGCCAAGGACTCCGGTGGGCAGCCTCAGCCTAGCTGGCGGCTGCCCATTCTGTCCAGCTCTTGGGGAGAGCAGCACCCAGAGCCACCGCAGGCAGCTCTGAGAGCTCTAACACTGGGCCGCATACCAGCATGGCAGAGGTTGTTGTTTTAACGTGGTACACCATGTCGAGGTGAAAGCAGGTCCAGAGAGCAGGGCACAGTTCTGGGGTCCTGGCAGGGCTCTTACCCCGGACTGGAGCCAGCTGGGGGCTGCAGCCAGGCAAGCCCCCCAGTGGCATGGACCCACAGCTAGTGCAATGTCAATACCAGGACACTGACATTGATACAAGGTGTGTATGTGGTTGTGTCACTGTATCGTGTAGATTCCTAACCATTCCTGTCAAGATACAGAACTTCCTTCTCCACGGTGATCCCCCTCCAACACCTTTACAGTTACCTCACCACCCTCAACCACTGATGTTTTCTCCATCTCTGTAATGACACCGTTCAGGAATATTCTGTAAATGGAGTCACACAGTCTGTGGCCTTTTGTTGCTCAGCACGATGCCGAGACCCATCCAAGTTGTTGTGTCAGTAGTTCTTTCCTGTTTATTGTGACCAGTATCCCATGGGATGGATGGACCAGTGTTAGCATAATCGTCTGCCATTGCAGATCACCTTCATTGCTTCCTGGTTTGGTTCTTACAAACAAAGCTGCTGTGAACATCTGTGTACAGGTGTCTGTGTGGACATTTCTCGTTTCCCTGGGATGAGTGTCCAAGAGTGGACTTGCTGGGTCCTGTGGTAGTTGCATGTTTATAGTTTTTAAAGAAACTGCCGAACGATCTCCCAGAGTGGCTGCACTGTTTCACATTCCCACCAGCCATGTGAGTGGTCCAGTCCTCTGCATCCTCACCAGCATTGGCTGTGCTGTTTATTTTAGCTGTTCTGATAGGTGTGTGTCGACTATGTGGATGCTGAACGCCTTTTCATGTGCTGTTTGCCATCCATGTATCCTCTTTGGTGAAATGCCTGTTTATGTCTTTTGCCCATTTTCTAGTTGGGTTGTGTGCTTTCTTATTAGTGACTTTTCAGAGTTCTATATGGAATCTACATATGAGTCCTCTGTCAGATATGTGTGGTTTGCAAATATTTTCCCCAGCCTGTACTTTGTTTTTTCATCCTCTTAACAGGGTCTTTTGCAGAGCAAAAGCCTTTTAATTTTAATAAAGTGCAACGTGTTGATTTTTCTCTTGGCCACTGGACCATAGAGGTCCTTGTTAGGCCAGGAGCTGGGACACCCACACCCTTAAGCTGGTGTGGAGCGGGCCTCCAGCAGCTGGCACGCAGCGTTCTGGGACACCTGGCCAGAGGGAAATGGGTGTAACATGCTGGGGTGAGAAGCCTAGACCCTCCTTCCCTCTCCCTTCTCGTCTACTCACGCCCAGCCAGCCCCTCCTCCAGGCCCCTGCAGGCTTCTTGTGGATGGGCAGGCTTTTTGGCTGCCAAGGGTACTTGTACTTTTCCTGAACCATGACCCTGATTTGCAGTCTGGGTCTAAGGGGAGGGCGCAGATGAGATGAAGGAGATGTTGCTCCCCTGGTCAGGAAAGAGCTGTGGGATGCCTTCATTCACTCATCCAGCAGTTACTAAGCCCCTGCTGTATGCTGGGCAACACCAGCGAGCAGACAGCCCCTCCCTTGTGGGGCAGATAGCACGGTGGGGGCTGCACAGAGGTATGGACTCACGCTGAGGAGTCCTGGGGGCACCCTGGCATGGTGAGGGTGCACACAGGGGACTGAGGTGGAGTAGAGCAGCAGAGGCTGCCCTGAAGAGGAGGGTGGCGGTGGGGTCACTGAGGGGCAGGAGTGGGTGGGAGAATGTGCCAGGCCAAGGGGAGGGCCTGGGCAGGGGTGAGCAGGGCAGGCTTGGGGAACCCAGGGCCCCTTGCTGTCGGTGGTGGGGACGGTGGAAGTGGAGAGCAGCGGGTTGGGCTGAATCCGGAATCCGGCTATGCCGTCCGACTTGGGTAGCTGTTCCGGGCAAAGCAGTGGGAGCAAGCCGAGGGCGCTGAGTCCTAGTTGGGGAGCTGTCGGGGAGCCTGGGGCTCATTGCCCGTGAGAACTGAAGCAGGGTCTGGGACAGACACCTGGGTGTGTATCCGTTGTCGGCCATCTCCCGGCTGAGTGCGGGCCGAGAAGTTGCTTCACTGCCTTGACTCTCGGTTTCACCTGTACAATCCCCTCCCCGAGAGAGGATCGGATGAGAACGCGCGGCACGCCACAAGCGTCAGGCCGAGATTTACCTTCCCTCCGGCTCCGTGCGCTAAAATCCAGGAGCTGCTATAGGCTGTTAAGTTCTGGTTGGGGACTTCGCTGGTCCCTCCTTCCGTCCGCGCTCACCTGGGCGGCCCGCGCACCCCTGGAGCCCCGCCTACCCGGGGAGCGCAGGCAGGGCTTCCGTCCCCGCCCAGGCCGGTTGAATCTGGTTCCGCCGCGCGGGGGTGGTGCATGCGCAATGCGCGGGGGTGGTGGCCACGAGCAGTGCGCGGGGGTGGTGGCCACGAGCAGTGCGCGGGGGCTGCGGGCAGGTTTGGGCCGGGCGAGGTTGTCTGGTGGGTCGATGCTGGGACTTTGTTGACATTGTTGCTGCAGTTGGTGCTCTGAATAGAACTGACAGGCCGAGACACGGAGGTCAGTGTTCCGAACACTGGAGGGGCCGAAGGCGGGAGTAGGGGCCGGGCGGTGGGGGAGGGAACGGGAGCTGGTGTGACCCCCTCCAACCTCCCTGTCCAGTGAGTTCGGAGTGTGGATGAGGAGCCACGGGCGGAAACTGGTAGGGGGGTGCTGCCGGGCGTCTGGGGAGGGGGCCAAGGTCGTCTATGCGCCCCGAATCCGGGGCAGGTACTTCAGCCACCCCCCTTCCCCCCCACCGCCCAGGGCTGGAGGGCACCTCCAAGTCCGGACCCCGAGTCGTGGGCCCTGTCTCAGCCACATGGGTCAGTCGTTAGAGAGGAGGTGACACAGGTGACCAGACATGGCGGTGCTCCGGCCCCGCCCTGTGGTCCTGACAGCAGGCCACGCACTTCCACGATGCCCCTCGGTGCCGCCCAACAGCTGGATGTGCTATGCCCGGGTTCTGGTGGGTCTGGAGAGGAGCCTGCAGGGACGGGCTCGTTCTAGGGGACATGGGGTCCCGCCTGTCAGCTCCCGTGAGCCCTGACCGTCCTTGGCCTCTTTGAGTCTCAGACTTCCGGGCCTGACCAGAGCATCCCGGCCCAACGGAGGAACCTCCGAGTACTGCCCAGGAACAAGGTCAGCAGGAGAGCAGCTAGTCAGCCCCTCCTCCTGAGTGTCAGGATTCTTGGCCAAGCCCAGGACTCCAGCCCCAGCCCAGTCACAGCTTTGCCACTGACTGACTGCGTGACCCTGGGCAAAGCCCTTCTCTCTCTGAGACCCCACTATATCATTATGAGGCCAGGGGCTGGTCAAAACTGGCCCTTCTACCCCAGCAGAGTGAGTCTGTCATTGCTTTGTCCCTTCCCAGGAGGCCTCTGCTATTTGTCCATCCTGTTGTGCACGGAGTCACCATGACTCAAGTCGACTTGACAGCAGCTAACAGCCACTGTGATCAGTTATCAGGGCCTTGGTAGCCCCAGGCGCTGGGACCTTTGGAAGGCCCAGCCCCCACACTGGCCAGCCTCAGAGTGTGCCATATGTCACATCTTATATAAATGTTTTGCTACAAAAACTCACAAGGGCATTTACAGTTTTCTTTTGAAATTATGTGGCTACAAGTAACTCATTTGAGTAGTGATGTGATTTTTCTAAATTCGTTGTGTATGCACAGGAATTTCTTGCAAAGTGGAAAAAAAAACCTAACCCATAAATAGTTTCCGAATTTGAGAGTGTTTTGAAGGCTCCATTTAACAGTAAATAAAGCTGACATAATGATACACTGGGTGGACTTTTACCCATGTGTTCATTAATTTTGATGTTGTTGTTTTCTTGTTTTGGAGCCAATAACGTGTTATTGGTTTTTTTTGTTTGTTTTTCCCGTAGCTGAAACATTTTTGCTGGCCCTCGAGTGGCTTGCCAGCAGGGCCCAGAGGGCAGAAGGACCCCTGCCCAGGGGGTATGAAGCCCACGTCAGGGGCCCTGGCATGCGAATTTCATTTTACTGTTTTCACTCTGCACCCTGAAGTCAGGACTTGGTTTTCTCTCCAACGGAGGTGCTATCTGTTGTCTCCTGCCCGGGTGGGGAAGAGCTGGTGTTTGCCGGCTCCAGGCCCTGCAGCCAGGCTGCGTGCATTGAATTGGGAAGGCGTTCCTTGCACTTGTGTGTTTTTCAAACATTAAGGGTCTGATTTTTCATAAAAATGGCAAGACCAGCACTGCAAAATTAGGAATTACTGTCAGCTGACTTCTTGCAAGCTGTTGAGAAGCATTTTTTGCGTGTGGGACAGTGATTACCGACCACGGCTTCGAACCAGTTCGTTCTGGTTCAAACTCCTTCTGTGAATTTGCGTTTCCACCCTGTATATACTGAATCAGAATCTACAGTTTGACATGATCCCCACGTGATTCTTACGTATAATAAATTTTGAGAACCACTGCTCTACTAGTGTTTATCAGAATTGATCTCTGATTAGCAGATTATCATCCCCTGGGAACTTGTTAGAACTGCAGACAGGTTCGAAGCCCTGTTTGTGACTCACTTGCAGCCCTGCATTTAGTACTCACCCACTGTGGCTCTGTGGTACCAACCATTGGCCCAGTTTAAAAGCAAGTGCAGCCTTCACTTCCTTTTCAGTCATGTTCCCACAGATGCAATGGAGGCAGATTACAGCTGTATCATTAGGGAGGAATTGGGTGTTATACACAGGATCCCCGCCCAGCTGTGACTCTGCCTCTAACCAGTTGTCATTTGTGCTTGGAAGTCATTCCTGTGACGTTCATCCTGGGCTCTGAGCCTGCCCTGGCCCAACAGGAATGAGAGTTAGGGGCACGGAGAACATCAGACAGTGTCCATGTGCCTAGAGGCAAATCAGGGCCCCTGGAGAGGGCCTCGTGTGAATGAGCAAAACTGCTGCACAAAGCGGCCAAAGCAAAGGGGCTGGTCCTGTTTTCCCAATACAGGGAGAGTCCCTGGGGAGCAGTCGAGTGGGCAGCAGGGGCTTTTGGGGCCTGGGGGCTTTGGGGTCAGGATCCCCAGCTCAGATTCTGCTTCTGCCAAGGACTGGGCCATTCCATTGAGGTCCCATCTGGCCTGTAGACGGGTAGCAGTGCCAGCATTCTCTGTACAGGCTGTGGGCACGATAGGGGGACTCAGATATACCCCCCAGAGAGGAGTCCCTGGCCAGACAGTGTCCTGGTGAGTCCTGGCCGGGTTTTTAGGTCTTTGGCACTATGTCTTATGTGAGGCCCTCAGACAGGTGGGAGCCGTGGAAGAAGAGGCCCTGGTGCCCGCCTCTGGGCATCCAGCCCCACGGAGGCAGCAAGAGGCTTTGGGTGAAGGAGTGAGGTTCATTCTGAAGTCCAGCACAGGAGCCCAAGCCCACTTTACTGTGAACGTGTCATGAGGGGGAACGGCGACTGTGGCTGTGTCGGCAGTAGTGGGGGTGGGAGCCAGTGTGACCGCGTGGCCCTGCTGCCAGCTTGCTCTCTGAGGACAGGAGAATCTGACTGAACATGTTGGGCGCTGGGCCAATCATGTCCTGGGGTCACCTCTGCGGCCCCGAGAGCACTTGGAGACAAACATCCCACTCTCTCAGCAGGTGTGCATGCCCTGGCTGCATGATGGACCCCTGTGCACGGTACTGCCAGGGATGCCTCATGGACATCTATCCTCCGTGTTCTGTCACTGAGGGGTCACAGCAGAGCCACACTCCTTCCTCTCTTCAGGACCCCCTCTGCCCCGTGTCTGTCTGCCACGAGGAAGCATGCTGTCCAGGACAGCCCAGGTGCAGAATGGGGTGGATGGCCTGTGAAACTGAAACGTGTCGTGTTGAAAACAGAAATGGCGACTTGCAGTGTCCTAGAGCTTTCAGTTTCCAGAAACCACGCCTGAGCCTTAAAGATGGTTCCCCATCCTAGAGTAGCCCACGCGGCTTGCCTTTTGGTCCAGGGACATCTCTGGTCGCCTACAGCCCTTACCTCAGCCCAGACACTGGCATCCAGTTGCCAAGCACCAAGGGTCCATGCTCCCTACCCCTTATCCTGCAGCCAGATCCTCTGCCCATGAGGGAAGGTAGGACCCGCCTAGTCAGAGTGGGGCTGGGTTCCAGTCAGCTGGGGCTGTCCATCTTTGGGGAAGTTGTTCAGACAGATCTGCTGAAGAAAGGGTCCCATCTTCTCCACCCCACCACACCCTTCACCCGCACTGAAATGGGATCTGTGTCTCCAGGCCGACTGGGAGAGTCCTGCAGTCCTGGCTTGCCTCCGGCCACCACTCAGCACCGGGAAGGGCCCACGTCCGGTGTCGGTGGGCCCAACCTCATCCACCAGCTTCAGTCCTGCGGTTGGTCCTCAGACTGGCTCCTTCCGTGGTTTCTGTCCAGATACATTACCGCATGTCCTATAGTTTTCCCTTGCGTATTGGCATTTAACAAACTTTCTCTCACAGTACACTTTTGTTTCAGTCTCAAGTTAATAGCAAAGCTTAGAAAAAGCTGTTTCCCTGCACCCTCCTGACACAGCAGCAGTAGGGCTCTGAGCTGCCCTTGTCTGCATCCTGGGGCATCTTCCGGCTCCTTCGCGGTTTGTCGCACCAGCTGGCCTGTGTGCAGCCTGTAGCATGAAGCCGTTCTTGGAGCCGGGGCCTGCTGGAGCCCTCACTTCAAGTCCTGGCAGAGGGACTGAAGCGCATTCCAGCATCAGCACTGGAGTGAGGTTTTCCGGGAACAGGAGGCACTCCCACATGAGCCAGGGCCACCGCGGGGAAGCTACTCTCCCAAACCACTGGCCTGGATTGAGTTGAGGGTCACACCCCCATTCTGCCTCTGGCCTGAGCCGAGGCCGGTACAGGGTCTCCCCAGCACAACCCTCATTTCCTTCTCTGTAGGCGGGAAGCTGGGCTTGGAGTCCAGGTCTTCGAGGAGTTCTCTGGAATCCTGAGCATGTGCTTCCGGGGAGAGACCAGCAGTTTGCATCGTGTCCTTGTGGGAGAGACAGGGAGGGGCTTGGGGGCACTCAACCTGTAAGGACACCTCACAAGCACCCCAGCCCCCCGAGGGCATGTGTGTGCTGTGGGAAGTGAGGTCTGTTCTCACGGCTCGCATGTCAGGTGTCTGCTGGAGGTCTTTATTCTCACTGACCCCTTGCTGAAATGTGGTATCTCGTGTTGTGGATGTCGTAGCACCCCAGCAGTAGGCACAGTGTTGTCACATCACATCACCGCAGCAGGAATCTCAAGATGCTGCTTGTACACCTCGCTCCTCAGGAGTTACGGGGTTGTCAGGCCAGCTGGGCCTGGTCACCTGATACGTTAATGAGGCTGTGCCTGACTGTGTCTCAGGCGGGCGCTATGATGTTCTCATACCTTCTTCTTCTGTCTGTGGCCCATACCTCAAGTCTGTGGCTTGACTCCGAGTTTGTGACCTGGACCCAGAATCTGTGACTTGTACCTTGAACCTGTAACTTGTGCCCAAGTCTGTGACCTGGACCCCAAGTCAGCCTGTGTACTGTGTTTTACCCATTTAAGAGCCTCACTCTGAGAGGGTGTGTGGCTTCACCAGGCACCCAGGTTTCATGGCCCACGAGGAGGACGCCCTGCTCTCGCAGGAGAACTGCCAACAAGAACGTCTGACTGTATCTATACCTGCACCTACATCTGGGACCCCGAGACAGCCGCTGTCCCTGTCCTCCAGGAGCTCACGTGTCCAACTGTGAGCTCCCCGAGGGCAGAGCCCGTGTCTGCCTCCTTGCAGCGCCTAGCCCACCAGACCAGCTCTCACCTCAGTCCTCACCACTGTGGATAACGACAGCTGCCCCCTGGAGAAGCCTGTTTCATTCCCTGCTCTGAGGTGACCTGCCTGGGGCATGTTGGGGACAGGGGTCCTTGACCTTGCTCAGATCTGCCAGGCTAGCAGAGGCTTCTGCGATACGCAAGTCAGGGGCCGGAGTGTCCGGCCAGGGAGATGCCAGCAGTCCCGTCCCAGCCAGCTGTGTCCTTGGTCTCCCAGCTCCTGAGGCTTGGCTGGTTTTATTGTTGGGTTACACGGTTACAGAGCAGTGACTTCCTGAATTGCTGATGTACATGTGTTAATTTCAATCAGGTTTTCTCAAACAGTGGGAGAGGAGGGGGTCTTTATTATCAGATGTTCTATTTGTATAGTAGTGAGGAGGTAACTAAGTATCAGTCACGTGTTTAGTTAACCAAATACTGAATTCTGGTCGCCCCTCGGTGTCCGCGGGGGATTGGTTCCTGGACCAGTCCAAGTCCCTGATATAAAATGGCATAGTGTTTGCATATAACCTACACACATCCTCCTGTATACTTTAAATCCTTTCTTTATTACTTACAGTACTTAATACAATGCAGATACTATGTAAATTGTTACTATACAGTACTGTATCATTTAGGGAATGACAAGATGCGGGGTGAACAGTGCTGAAAGGAGTGCTGGAGAGAGACAGGCTCTGAAATGGCGGGAGGCTACAGCAGGGGATGCCTACACATCACTTCATTCCCGTGGATTCAGCGTAGTGCTCGGAGCGGCAAATTCATGTTTTGCTTTTTGTAACCTTTTTTCCTCCAAATATTTTCAGTGTGCAGTTGGTTGAATCCAATACGGAGGGCCAGCTGTACCTTTTTTTCTTCTTTTTGGTTGGAACAATGAGCCTTTAAAGAATTTAACAGTTTATACTGCATCTTTTGTATAGCTGACTGATTGATCCTGCTGAGTACTGTGTATTTCTGGTCATTGAAGTTCCACGGGTCCTATGGTCACAGGACTGGCCGGGGGTGGAGGGGGGGCTGCCTTGCAGTTCTGTAAGCTGTCACTCCTGGGGGAGGCTGGATGAATGTACGCGTGTCTCTCTGTTATTTCTCTCAATTGCATGTGAGTCTACCATGATCTCAAGGTAAAAAGTTAATTTAAAAAATGGTGCGGAACACTCCATCTCTTGCTCTTCATTGTTTTCCGGAAAAAGTCACTTGCTGCCTTGAGTTACCGTCTTGAATTCTAATAATTGGGGTCATAAGTCTAGTTAAAGTTCAGTCTTCCAACCGATTCCCTGAAGCTGTCATATGCTTTCTGGCCTGTGCACCCCTGGCGTTCCATCTGAAGAGTAGCCGAAGGAACAGGTGCTCCTTAGCACCCTTAGGGACCCCCTTCCTGTTACTCTGCCGAGACCTCCGCTGCCACCTGTTGGCTGCATCCCCAAGCTGGTCCTTGGGTCATCTGTGTGACTCACAGGGAAGGGCGCCCAGCCACTGGATCAGCGAAGTCCAGGGCCCAAAATCTTCCTTCCTTAAGATGGGCCCCGCTGAGTGGTCTGTGTTGTGACCAATTGACACCGTTGGTGGAGGGCTCCGTTGCTGAGGGGCTTCGTGGGCAGACTCAGAAGGGGCAACATGGAGGAGGCTCTCAGGGCTGGGGTATGGGTGTCCTTCATGGTTGTCTCAACAATCACCTGGCGCAGCCCTGAGGTTTCCGTCGCGGGCAGGGGGAGGGGGTGGAGAAACCAGCTCTTTTGTTGCAGAAGATTCCGGAAGGGGGGGTGCACTAAGTGGGAGCACAGAGGTGGTCAGGTTTGACATTTAAGGGGCCTGCCTGGTGTCCTGGGGGAGGGTGGGGCAGAAGAGGTTTGGTTCTGAGAAGGCTGGAAGGTGCAGGTGAGCCGGGGGTGAGGGGCTCACCCTTCCTGGAAGTGCAGTGGCTCCGGATTCCAGCCCCAAGGCCATTTCCTCTCAGGCGCCTGGCCCCAATCCAGGTAAACACAACTGCTGTTGCGGCTTTTTCCAGGAAAGACTGGGTGCATGGACAGCTGCCCAGTCACAGTGGCCCCTCCCCAACCAGGGTGGCTGCACTGCCATTGTCCCTGCTGGTTTTCTGTGTGGTTAGTTTAAGGTGGGGCTGGGGGGTGGAGGCGGCTGGGAAAGACCACAGCATAGCCCTACAACCCACCAAAGAGGCACCCTGAGAGCTGGGGGAGTGGGTTGTGCCTCCAGGGCTCTGGGTTCTGGAGGGGTCAGAGGGACCTAGATTCATGGCTGAAGGTCCCCATCTTCCTCCAACCCACTTCAGCTGCCAGCTTGGACAGGGCCAGGAGGGAACGAGGTACCAGGAATTGGGGGTTCAGGCAGCTGCACACAGGTGTCTTAGAGTCCCCAGGACTACTGCCCCGGTGACCACATCCCAGTCAGCACAAGGCCTCCCAACAGGCAGGGGTTATGCACATGTAGAAGGTATAGTTAATGTTTGCTAGAGGAGAGTGAATACCTCCCTAACCCCCATGGAAGACAAGACCCCTGTGGAGGTCTTGTCGTAAGGCAGCCAGGTGGCTGTAGAACTCAGAGTCTGCCACAGAGGTCTGCCTGTTATGGGAGGGGGCCCGAGATTATTTCAGACAAGCAGGTTAAGCACAGCTAAGCCAAGCCTTCCCCACAAGACTCTGAGGCTTGCGTCTCCACCCTTATCTGACCACTCACGCCCCAGTGCACGAAGTCTCTGCTGAACGCCATCAGCAGGGCCGTGTGAGTCCTTGGAGATGTCTTACCAGCTTGAGAGTTGGGGGCAGAGGGCAGGGGTCCTTCCCAGAGGCCTGACAGCTGGCCATCCCCTGACTTTCAGAGCGGGGCAGCGAGCGGCGAAGTGCCAGAGGTGAACCAGGTACCATCCCTGTCCCCAGCAGAGCAGCGGGCCCTGGAGCGGAAGCTGAAGAAGGAACGGAAGAAGGAGGAGAAGCGGCGCCTGTGGGAGGCAGGGGGCTGCCCTGCCCCGCAGACCCCAGCCACACCTGAGCCCGCGCCTTCGGGGGCCACATTGGCCCTGGACTACCTCTGTAGGTAAGGAGCCCCCTACCCGGTGCTCGGGATGAGGCCATGGGGCTTCATGGGCAAGGTGGCTCAGGAGTAAAGGCTCCTGTCGAGAGGACTGATGGAGAGCAGGCCAGGGGTGTAGGGAGCACGCAGGCAGAGGGCAGGGTGGGCCTGTCCCAGGGTAAGGGGTCTGTAGGGGAGCCTGGAGCGCAGGTGACGGGCTGGGTCCTTCTGTTAGAGAGGAGCCCACACCTGGTTCGGTCATAGCTTGGGCAGAATGGCAGATAATGAGCTGACCACGTGTGCAACAGCTTCTAGAGGCCCGGAAGTAAGGCCAGGGAGTTAGAAATTTCGTTTGCAAAGACATTTTCTGAGGAGGTGGAGGCATGTGATCCAACAGCCTCCGTGGGAAACGGGCCCTGTTCCCACAGCTCTGTGGACTGGCTCAGAGGGCTACCATCTGCACGTTCCAGCCAGGAGGTCAGGTGGAGGGTCTGGGCTAGGTGGTCCTGGATCGGATGCCATGTTTCTGCTGAGAGTGTGTCCAGGGCTCCTCCGCCTCCCAGGCGGGGAACGCTGTGGGAGCCACCACCTCAGGCCAGAATCTGGCTGCTCTGGAAAGGTGACCCCATCCCTAGACCCTGACCCTGTGAAAGATGGGGATGTGACCACAGACAGGGCTCTGTGGGGGCAGAGAGGTCCTATCTGTCACTGTCCTCGTTTTCCAGATGAAGAAATGGGCCCTGGGTTCAGAGACAGGGAAGGGGCTCAGGTCAGCTCGAGGATGCTGAGGCATTGTCTATGGGTGACTTGGTGCGCTTAGCTTGGCCCCTCATCTAGGGCTTTCCATCTCCACATTCATCCATGTGTGCCCCTCCCCTGGAGCTGGCAGTAGCCCTGTGAGGACACATCTGAGGTGGCCTCGCTGTGGCCTGGCTGAGCCCTCGTTGGCCACTCTCGTTGGGTTTGCTTGGAAATGTTTTGCCAACAGGTAACTGGCCATAGTGTGCACCAAACATGTATCAAATGACGGTGACCAAACCTGGAAATCCAGAATGTTACCATCAGAATTGTGGAGTCACAGGGCTGCCATTGATGGTCCCCAAAGGGGATGTGGGTGGCCCGGCCCCACATCCTCCTCTCTCTGGCTGGGGTATCTGAGGGTGGGAGGTGGGCGCAGCCCAGGCTGGGGTCCGCCTCCTGAGTGAGGGCCTGAGGTCTCCCCAGCTCCTTCACCCTGAGATGCCCCTGATTTTCCCCAGCTGGGCCCAGAAGCACCAGGACTGGAAGTTCCAGAAGACGCGGCAGACCTGGCTCCTGGTCCACATGTACGACAGCGACAAGGTCTGTGGGGGGGTGGGGGGCTCGGGCCAGGTCTCTGAGGGGCGGGGGGACACAGGGGTGGACTCCAGCCAGGTTTCTGAGGTAGGGGCTCAGGCCAAGTCCCTGAGGGGCTGGGGTGGGGGGCTCAGGCCAGGTTTCTGAGGAGCAGGGGGGAATCCAGCCAGGTCCCTGAGGTGGGGGCTCAAGCCAGATCCCCCAGGGGCTAGGGCCATGTCCACTCGCCCCCTTCCAGGGCAAGGAGGGGGCATCCCAGCCTGAAAGCTCCTCGTCACCCCTACCCAGCGGCCATGCTGAAACCCTGGGCCAAGACGCCCGTTGGAGAGGCCTGTTCTCACAGAACTTTGTGGTGAAACCCCCCTCTGCCTGGACACCCCCAGTCCAACCCCTAACTACAGAGAGGAAGCAGGCTCCAAGGAGGGGGCTGGCTCAGGGCGGGGGAGTGAGTGGCCAGGTTAACGTGGAGTCGGCCCGGTGCTTCGTGTGGAGGAACCGTTCCTCTGGGATCAACACACGTCCTGTGGGGGGAGACCTGGAAGCTACAGAGTCATGTGCTCAGACAGAGCTGCAATGGCGCCATCGTGTTACCCACATTCCTTAGTTGGCACCACTGTGAACAAGAGCTTACTCTTCTCCCACGTGTGTACTGACTGACTCCTTGGCTGACATCCATCAGCACCACTCTGTCTGCTTGGTGGGCTGTGACCCATCACTGTTGTCATTTATTCTGACAGTTGTGGTGACTCCCACCGCAGGAGGTCAACGGTGCCCCGAGTGTACAAAATGGGGGGGGTGTCAGTCTCAGGGTCAAGGAAGCCTCGTGAGGGAGGAGCCTTTGAGCTGAGCCCAGAAGTCTGCCCCGGGCATGGGGTCCCCTTGTCCCAGCACCATTTATTGAATGGAATCAGTCGGCAGCCTTGTCGGAATTGAGTTGACCACAGATGTCAGGGTTCATTTCTGGACTCACGTCTATCCCATTGGTCTGTACGTCTGTCCTTAGGCCAGAACCACATTGTCCTGATTACCGTAGCTTTGCAGCAAGTTCTGAAATCAGGAAGTATGAGTCCCTGACTTCTTTTAAAGTGGACTTTCAACCACTTCTGGTCCGTACTGCTATTTCTAGAAACAACTGGTCCGTTCAGTTCTGGGGTAGGGTGGAGGGTTCTGCAGTGTCATTGGTTTCTCTCGTCTCTTCATGCTACTGGGTGAGCTCCTTGCTCCTCACGCCCGGGAAGTCAGCCGTCGTCAGCCCGTCTGCTTGCACACCCCCAGGGTCTTGATACCATTCTCTCTTCTCACTCCCTCAGCCCAGCAGTTTTATCCCTTTAGAACATGCATCTACTTACTGTTGATTCTGTGGGATTTTGGGGGGTGTGGAAACCAGCATGGTCTGTGCCGGACTCGGCTGGGGCAGAAGAAGAAACATTCCCCCAGCCTGGGCCTGTCTCCACGTTCCTCCGCTCCTTCTGGCCTTGAGCAGTTGGACGGAGCGGGGGCAGGTGAGGCACAAGGCCCTCAACGATGGGGGTGCCCAGGGGCCTGATCTCCAACCAGCTCTTCACAAGGTGATGCTGCCTGGTCACCCCACCCTCTGTCTCGAGTCAGGGCACCACGTTGTGGGCACTTCACTTCTCTGCCGCAGGATCCACTTGCCAGCCCCACCTGCCTGACTGACTACTCTCGTCTCTGCCCCATCCAGGTTCCTGATGAGCACTTCCCCACCCTGCTGGCCTACCTGGAGGGGCTGAAGGGCCAGGCCCGCGAGCTGACTGTGCAGAAGGCTGAGGCCCGGATGCAGGCGCTGGATGCAGCGGGAGCTGGCGGCTCGGACCCTCTCCTGTTGGGGCAGGTCCAGCGCATCCGCCAGGTGTTGCAGCTGCTCTCCTAGCAGCGGGGCCGTCCTTGGGCCGTGTGGGTACAGCTCGGCCACCCCCCCTCCCCACTGCAGTGGGGCTGCAGGCCCGAGGGGCACTGGCTGCCAGTGGCCAGCGCGGAGCTGGCTTCGGTTCCCACAGAGGACACCTCCCCCACCTGAGCCTCCTCAGGCAGGAAGAGCCCCACGTCCAGAGCCTTGATTTCCTCTCTGGAGGCATCTGCCTGCTGTTGGGATGGGAGCTGCACCCTTCTGCATTGTTTAAATCCCTCTACAGCGGGAGGGAGGAGCCCTGGTTGCACAGTGGTTAAAGCGCTCGGCTGCTAACCAAACCCACCAGCTGATCCTTGGGAGAAAGATGTGGCAGTCTGCTTCTATAAAGATTACAGCCTTGGAAACCCTGTGGGGCAGTTTTACTTTGTCCTGTAGGGTTGCTGTAAGTGAGAATCAACTCAACGGCAGCGGGATGGATGGATGAGAGCAGGTGATGGCTCTGAGCTAATTGAAGTCCCTGGTCCTCACCTGCGGACGGCCGTTGGCCCCCCGCAAAGGAAATTGTTTGTTGAGGGAAATGTCTATTTTTCTACGGGGATGTTTTTCAGAAATTGACCCAGAGCTGCAGCCCCACCCCCACCCCACCCCTGCTGTGGTCGGTGGTGTCGGGGGTCGTGGGGGTGCTCTGTGTTTGGATCATTTCCCAGATCTTTCCTGGTCGCCTGCTACATTCATGGTGGGGCCCATGGCTGTGGCGCCTCCCACCGTCAGTAAAATGAAACACCTCTCAGGGCCAACACCATGTCGCGCCTGTGTGGCTGTTTCCTTTTCTGCTGGCGTGAGTTCGCTACCTCTGCTTCAAAATCTGACACAGCCCCCACCCCAAGATGGCCATGTGCTGTTTTCGAGACACTGGGTAGGTGGGTCAGGACCAGACGGGACAGGCATAAAGGAGCAAACTCAGAGCAGCAGGAGTGGGGAGGGGCCGGGACAGCGTGGGAGAGGGCTGGGGGTGTGGGAGTGAGGTGCAGAGCTGAGAGGGGGTGCTCCCTCCTGCCTCCAGGACTTGCTATCTGCTGTTTTCTGCCACGAACACCTCTCTCTATCTCACTTTTAATTTCTAAATGTCAGGCATTTCAGACATACAGATGAGAACAATCAAGCCCACGAGTCCCACCACCAGCTTTATCACAGCTCAGCATCGGCATCCTCGCCTCAGATGGCGCCCTTTCCCCGTGATGATACAGCACAGCTGACCCCCAAATCTGTGCCCCCCACACAGGGCCCATCGTGATCACGACACTGAATGCAGCAATCCAATTATCGTGAAGCCCCCTCCCCAGCCAGGGCAGAGATGAGATTTGAAAGTGGGAGATGTCAGAATAGACCAGAGAACAGGCTCTTGGAATGATGATTGGTCTAGAGGCTGCCTCACTTTCAGCTCTGCAGCTCCCCATTCAGAGCCCAGGCCAGCACAGCTGTGGGAGCCAGCCATGGGCCAGGCAGCTCTGAGGGAGGGGGAGGGCAGCCAGTGTGGAAGGCCAGTGCTTGAGGCTGCCTCCCTGCCCCATGCTGGCAGGACAGCTCCAGTGCCCCCTCCTGTCCCAGCCTGCACAATGTGTCCCTGCCCCTGCCCCTGCCCCAGGCCACCAGTAATGGAACAGAGGTCGGCTTCCAGACACAATGCAGGACACCCAGTTAGATGTGAAGGTCACACAATGGTTAATGTAAGCTGGTCCCTACCACGTTGGCAGAACTTGGCAACCCTCGTTCAGAGAGGTCAGGGTTGCGGGAGGCCCCGTTCGGGGACGTGACTGTGAGCCCCCATGTGCCCTTGAGCCCCGTCATCCCCTCATTCATAAAGGGGGCGTTAGCAGTGGTGGACTCAAGAGTTGGGGAAGATTGAACAACAAGGTGCCCAAAGCCCCAGAGCCGCCTCTGTGGGTGTGGGGTGTGTCAGCCTCTTGGCCTCAGTCCCCTGTCTGCAGCAGGGCCCTAAGGGGCTGAGGAGTCACCTGTGAGGAGCCCACATCCTGCTCCCCTGCAGGGGCTCCCTGATTCCATATGGATCCTTCCAGAAGTAGCTGCCCCTGCTGGTCTCTGCTGATTACACGGGGACTGGGGCGAGGTGGTACCAGGGGGTCCCCTAGTCATCCCTGGCCCTGGGGAGGTCAGTACAGAGGGCCTCTTAGAGTGGAACTCCTGGTTTTGGCTTCCGGCACCGGAGCCCTACACTGTCCCAGCAAAGCCTGTACCATAGTTGGCATCACCCCGGTTGTACAGATGGGGAACTGAGGCCCAGAGGTCTATTCCAGGTCCCAGCAAACTGGGACCAGCCCAGGGCTGGAACTTCATCCCCCATGTCCCATGGGGGTGGGGGAGGTGTGAGCGGCCGCCAGGGGGACCTTCCCCAAAGGAAGACGCCCGTGAGCCCCCTCACTGCATCCATGCGGGCCGAGAGCGGCCCCTGGTGGGGCAGCTGGGGAGTGCAGGCGCGGGGACCTTGGAAAGGGCAGAACGGGGTGGGGCTGGGGGCCTCAGGAGCGGCAGGGGCGCTGTCCCCCGCTCCTCCCCGCCACGGGGTCAGCCTCCCCCACCCCCATGAGAGCCCAGCCCCCACCGTGCTCCATGGGGGCCTCCCACCCCCTGAACGAGGTTGCATGGGCCGGCGCTGAGCGCCCAAGACACAACCCCTAGACGAGGGGGTCCCAGAGAGGAGCCGATGAAGCGTCTCGCCCGTCGGTTCGTGGGTCCATAGGTAGCGGGGGCAGGGTGGAGGAGCCTGCGATCCCCCGCCAAGCGCCCCACGCTGAGAGTGGGGTGGCCGTGGGGCGGCAGGGGTCCCGGGTGCCGCGCGGGGGTGTCCTCAGGTCCGCCCTATGGCCACCGTCCAGGTCAGCGCCGTCGGGGCACCGCGCACAGGGCCTGGGCCCGCGGTCGCATGGTGAAGGCCGGGGCGGGCGAATCGTCCAGGGCTGCCGGGTGGTCGCCGGGCGGGGGCTGCAGGCGGAACCGCTGGAGGAGGCCAGCGAACAGCAGGAACAGTTCGGTCCTGGCCAGGCTCTCCCCGACGCAAACACGGCGACCTGCGGGAAACCGAGGCACGCTGGTGGGCTGGCGGCGACTAGGAAGCAGCCCCTTCCCTCTAGATGGCGCTGGTTTCTCCCCCAGGACCGACCCCCTACCCCCCTCCTCGCGAGCCAGCGTCAGAGTGGGGCCGGGAGGGGGTGTCGGGAAGGCAGGGCGTTCTCCACCGGCGTCGGGGTGGTGATCTGCGGTCTTTCTTATGTTTACGGGAGCAGCCCCTGATCCTCCACACAAACCTCTCAGCTCTGAGAACAGGCCTGGAGGGGCAGGGACAGGTGGGCTTTGACCTGGGAGGAACCGGCCCTGGATCTAAGGCAGCGCCAGGAGGGAGGTGGGGACGCCCCCGCCCACTGGGAGCCCGGGGCTGCCACTGTTTCGGGCCACTGTACCTGCAGAGAAAGGCAGGAAGGCCGCTCGCTTCACAAACCGCCCATCCGCGTCCAGGAAGTGGCCAGGGTTGAACTGCTCGGGGGTCTCCCACTGGGTCTTATCCAGGAGCACCGAGGTCAGCAGAGGGATCACAGGCGTGCCCTGCGTGGGTAGAGGCTGTATCCAGCCTGGGCAGCCGGCCCCAAATGGGGCACTGAGAGTGAGGGGCCGGGCTGCCTGCAGGCGGGTGGGCAGGTGGGCTAGGGCAACCCCGGAAGGGGATGAAGGGGGAAGAGGGGGCGGCTTCGCCTTCTGGGAGGTTTGCTGGAGGCCCCTTACACAGCTCTGCCCGCAGCTGTTACAGCCCCGTTCCACAGGTGATGCACCTGGCATCAGGAGGCCAAGTGACCTCCCCCAGGCCACATAGTGAGGACCCCCTCCAGGTCACACAGTGACAACCCCCCCCAGGTCACACAGTGACAACCTCCCCCAGGTCACACAGTGAAACCCCCCCCAGGTCACACAGTGAGAGCGCCCCTAGGTCACACAGTAAGACCCACCACCACCATGGTCACACAGTGAGAACCCAGATCCCCTGGCTCTGAAGCCCATACAGGAGGAGGCTGTGAGACCGACGGCCGCCCCCTCCTGCCCCTGAACCCCCTTCTTGCTTCCAATAGGCGAGGCCAGGCTCGGCCACCTGGGGGGTCCCTGAAGGGGCCGAGGATGTCGGACGTGGGGGCGGCCAGGAGTGGGGGGGGGGTCTGGGGCCCCACCTTGGGAAGCAGGGGTAGGAGCAGGTCACCCTGGACCGCACCTTGGGGAGCAAGTAGGCTCCCAGCCGGGTGGGGGCAGTGGCGCAGCGCGGCACGTGCGGCAGGAGCGTGATGTAGCGCTGCACCTCGTGGAGCACCGCGTTGGTGTAGGGCAGCGCCGCCTGGTCGTCGGGCCGGGGCCGCCGGAGGCCCAGCACGCGGTCTAACTCGGCCTGTGTGCGGCCTAGGGATAAAAGGCAGGCGTCTGTGGGAGCACCCCCCTCCCCACCGCCCCGACCCGCTTGCGGAGCTTCTCGGGGCTGCACTGGGCTCACCCTGCACGCGCGGGTGCCGAACCATCAGGAGGACGGCCCACTGCAGCGTGGCCGAGGTGGTCTCCGTGCCGGCCATGACCATGTCCAGGGTGCAGGCCACCATGTCGGCCTCGGAAAACGGGCCCAGGGGTTCTTCCCCCTGCAGGGGGTGGGGACGGGCGGGGCTAGGCTGGAGGGCCTGGGAGTCCAGCCCTGCCCCGTGCATCCCTAACACAGCCGTGGGCTCGCGGGGGTGGGGCGAGGCAGGCAACAGGCAGGGAGGACCCCATCCTCCCAGCAGCCCTTTGAAGCAGCACAGAGGAGGAGACTGCGGCTCAGAGAAGGCCCCGTACAGGACGAGGCGTGGCTTGGTGCAGGACTGGCATAGACCCCTCCCACTCTTTTCTGGGGAGGTTTCGGGACGCCCCACAGGCCTCTTAGGTGAACCCTGGTTAGGTGGGGCTGGGCTGAGGGAGGTCCGGCTATCCGCTCACACCTGGCCCTGCTGGATCAGGGCGTCCACGTAGCCCTGCACTGGGCTCCCCCTGAGCGCATGGCGCCGCCGGGCCTCCAGGAGTGTCTTCAGGATGGCGCGCACCTCTTCGATCTTGAGCAGGACCGGCCGGTGCAGCTGGAGCACGGCTCCGAGCTGGGGGAAGACGTTGAACATCTGGGGGTAGAGGGGGCCATGCGGTGGGTGAAGCGCAGGACCTACCCTGGGGAAGAGTCCATCGATCTATTCCACCCTCTGCAGCTGCGTTGACGTTCAGGGTCTGCGCCAGCTGCGGCCACAAGGGAGCGCCCTCTGCCCTCAGGACTAGGGACAGAGGGACCTCACCCCCAAGACCGGGGATGGAAGGACCTTGCTCCAGGACCTGGGACAGACATTCCATCTGCTGGGCAAGGAGGAGCACTAGGACAGGTAATACCTGAGCTGGGTGTGTGCAAGTCACAACAGCTTCCTGCAATTATGCCCCTTTTTCCCAGAGCTGTGTTGACACAGTGGTTAAGAGCTCAGCTGATAAGGAAAAGGTCAGCAGTTCAAATCCACCAGCCAATCCTTGGAAACCATATGGGGCAGTTCTACTCAGCCCTATAGGATCATTGTGAGTCAGAATCAACTCAGCAGCAACAGGTTGGTTTTTTTGGTTTTCCATCCACCCTGGTGGTACAGTGGTTAAGCACTCGGCTGCTAACCAAAAGGTTGGCAGTTCCAATCCACCAGCCACTCTTTGGAAACCCTGTGGGGCAGTTCTACTCCGTCCTGTAGGGTTGATATGAATCGGAATCCACTCGATGGCAACAAGTTTTAGCAAGGGAATAAGATGAAGGTGGGGGGGGGGGTGTCGCCACTATGAAAATAACTTTGCATCTGCTTTAGTCACTAAAAAACAGAATTTGCAAACTTAAGAACCTCAGCTGACCCAACTGTAAAATGGTCTCAAATACAGTCTCCTTCACTAGGTTGAGGATAAAATAGGAGGATGGGTGTGTCTGAGGTGCCAGCACAGCATCTGGCATACATACAGTAGGTGCTCCATAAATGCCAGCCACTCTCGCAACCCACCCGATTCTACCTTTCTTCCTCAACATTAACAATTGCTAGTAGCAGGTTATATGTGGCACCTCCGCGGTGAAGAAGGCTATGGAACATGTGGCACATTCTGTTGCCCTGGGAGCTGTGCAGTCCTGGCCACTGGCTGTCCCTTTCAATCCACACTGACCCCTCTGGTCTCCATCCTGCAGGGAAGTGTCCCTGGGTGAACTTAACTGGGGAGTCAGAAGCCCAGGTCAGCACTGACAAGGATGAAGGGTCATCCTAGGGAGACAGTGGATGCTCCCACCAGCCTGCTATCCCCCTTCCCCCATGTACACTTCACTCAGTAGAATTAGGACCGGGGTGCAGGAAAACTCAAGATGTTCTTCTCTGGCATTCCGTGAATCATGGCTACTGGTGTTAACCCTTACCTCACACCATACAATGTTGCCTTACTTGGGAATTTAGCATGAAAAAGTGCACATGAATGAAGTCCAACACCCATTCCTGATAAAAATTCTCAGCAAAATAGGAATAGAAGGGAAATTCCTCAACATAGTAAAGGGCATTTATATAAAACCAACAACCAACATTATTCTCAATGAAGAGAGACTGAACGCATTCCCCTTGAGAACAGGAACCAGAAAAGGATGCCCTTTATCACCACTCTTGTTCAACATTGTGCTAGAGGTCCTAGCTAGAGCAATAAGACAAGAAAAAGAAATAAAGAACATCCAAATTGGTAAGGAAGAAGTAAAACTATCCCTATTTGCAGATGATATGATCCTATACATAGAAAACCCCAAAGATTCCACAAGAAAGCTGCTGAAACTAATAGAAAGATTCAGCAAAATACCAGGATACAAGATCAACATACAAAAATCAGTTGGATTTCTCTACACCAACAAAGAGAACTTCAAAAAGGAAATCAGTAAAACAATACCATTTACAATAGCCCCCCAAAAGATAAAATACTTAGGAAAAATCTAACCAGGGACATAAAAGACCTTTACAAAGAAAACTATAAAACACTACTGCAAGAAAACCTAAACAGATCTACATGGAGAAACATACCATGTTCATGGATAGGAAAACTCAACATTGTGAAAATATAAATACTACCCAAAACAATCTACACATATAATGCAACCCCGATTCAAATTCCAACAGCATTCTTTAACGAGATGGAAAAACTAATCACTAGTTTTATATGGAAAGTAAAGAGGCCCTAGACAAGTGAAGCATCATGGAAGAAGAACTAGTAGGAGGCCTCACACTACCTGATCTCAGAACCTACTATACAGCCACAGTTTTCAAAACAGCCTTATACTGTCAAAATGATAGACACATAGATCAATGGAACAGAATTGAGAACCCAGACCTAAATCCATCCACCTATGGACAGTTGATCTTCAACAAAGGACCAAAGTCCATTAAATGGGGAAAAGACAGTATCTTCAACAAAAAGTGCTGACAAAACTGGATATTCATTTGTAAAAAAATGAAACAGGATCCATACCTCACACCATACACAAAAACTAACTCAAAATGGATCAAAGACCTAAATATAAAACCTAAAACTATAAAGATCATGGAAGAAAAAATAGAGATAATGCTAGACGCCCTAATATATGGCATAAATAGATTACCAAACATAACTAAAAATGCACAAACAGCAGAAGATGAATTAGATAAACGAGATCTCCTAAAAATTAAACACTTATGCTTATCAAAAGACTTCTCCAAAAGAGTACAAAGAGAACCTGGGAAAATTTTCTTGGCTACAACATATCTGACAAGGGTCTAATCTCTAAAATTTACAGAAAACTTAAACACTTTAACAACAAAAAGACAATCATCCAATTTAAAAAATGGGCAAAGGATATGAACAGACACTTCACCAAAGAAGACATTCAGATGGCTAACAAACACATGAAGAAATACTTGAGATCATTAGCCATTAGAGAGATGCAACTCAAAGCTACAATGAGATAACATCTCACTGGCACTAATCAAAAATAACAAATGTTGGAGAGGTTATGAGGAGATTGGAACTCTTATATATGGTTGGTGGGAATGTAAAATGGTACAACCACTATGGAAAATGGTATGGCACTTCCTTAAAAAGCTAGAAATAGAAATACCGTATGACCCAGCAATCCCACTCCTAGGTATACACCCTAAAGAAATAAGAGCTGTGACATGAATAGACATTTTCTTTCATTTCATTATTCACAATAGCAAAAAGATGGAAACAACCTAAGTGCCCATCAACAGCTGAATGTAAAAACAAACTGAGGTACAGAGGCACAATGGAATACTATGCAATGATAAAGAATAACAATCCTTGAAACATCTTACAACATGTATTAATTTGGAGGACATTATGCTGAGTGAATAAGTCAATCACAAAAGGACAAATATTGTATGAGACTACTATTATTAAAAAACAAGAAAAGGTTTACACACAGAAAAAAAAATTCTCTGATGGTTACCAGGGATGGGAGGGGGAGAGAGGGAAAATTACTAACTAGATAGAAGATACGTGTTAATATTGATGAAGGGAAAGGCAATACATAATATGGGGGAAGTCAGCAAAACATGACCAAGGTATGGGGGGGACACTGAGAGGAACACAAGAACAAAGGACAACAACAGTAATTACTATAGCAGAGACAATCCTGCAACAATAGTATTAACAAACACTAATTTATGAATGGGTACATAGGTAGATAGATATACCAAGAGGTGTGGAAGGGTGGAAGGGAACGCACCCACCTGCAGATATAGGTTTGGTGGTAGATATTTCTACATATATAACTGTAGGTGCTGTTTATATATTAATATAGACAATAAAGCACACACGGGCCACAGTCAGGGAAACTTATTAGACATGACCATACACCTCACAGGACAAAGTTCCTAGGCTCAAAGACAAAGGACCATCGACTTGGGGGACATCTACATCAACTGGCACAACATAGTTCATAAAGACAAAGTTCTTTGGTGAGTTGAGTGTCTGGAGTCTTAAAAGCTTGTGAGCAGCCATCTAAGATACAACTAATGGTCTCTTACCGTTCAGAGTAAAGCAGAGTGAAGAAAACCAAAGACCCAAGGGAGCAATTAGTCCAAAGGACTAATGGACCACATGAACCACACCCTACACCACCCTGAGACCAGAAGAACTAGATGGTGCCTGGCTGCCACTACCAGCAGCTCTGACTAGGATCACAACAGATGGTCCTGGACAGATTGGGAGAAAAATTGTAGAACAAAAACTCAAATTCGCAAAGAAGACCAGGTTTACTGGTGTGACATAGACTGGAGGAATCCCTGAAACTGTGGCCTTAAGACACCCTTCTGAACTGGAACTGAAGCCATTCCCGGAGACCAGCTTTCAGCCAAACCACAGACTGGCCCATAAATAAAAAGTAACACCTGAGAGGAACGTGCTCCTTAGAACAATAAGTTACGTGAAATCAAAAGGGCAACATTTGCCTAAAAGCAAAAATGAGAAGGCAAGAAGGGGTGGAAAATAAAGACGAAAGGAAATGGGGAAACTAGGACGGAAATGGGGAGCGTGCTGACACATCGTGGAGAATGAAATCAACGTCACGGAACACTTCATGTACAAACTATCGAATGGGAAGCTAATTTGCTCTGTAAACTTTCACCTAATGCACAATAAAATGTTAAAAAAAAAAAAAAGTGCACATGAGGTATGATGCCCGTTACAAATATAGATGCGCACCTAAACATATGAGCTTATGTAAATGTAGAGCTTAGAGTGGTGTTTTAAAAATTTAAGTTAAATGTTAAAAATACTAAAAGTTTAAGTATTCTTAAAAATGAAGTGCATGTGCCCCTGGGGGTTCTGAAAACTGAATGAAGGCAGAAGGACTCGGGTCAGATGAATAATCCCTAGACTACCGGGCTGGGGGTCTTAAGGACATCATGCCCCAAAATCCTAGGGAGAAATACTTGCCCTTCCCACTCCTTCCCCCAAGCAGGTGCGTCCATGACTGCTGGGAGGGGGTGCGGGGAGCTGAGGAGCCCCTGCTCTGGACTCACCCCCTCACTTGCCACCAGGGGATGAGGCCCAGGGAGCGTATCCACTTATGCCAGAAACAGGATCTAGCTCTGTCTTTGGACCCCAAATCCAGGGAGCCTTGCCTCCTGCTGAGCTGGGGGACAGTGGTGGGACGCCCCTGAGTCCTGCCCTCGGCCCGGCCTGGCCCAGCCCCCTCACCTGCAGGCCAGGGGAGCCCAGGAGGACCATGACCTCATCGATGAGGCCCAGCAGCGAGACAAACAGAGGGTCTTGGTAGTCAAACCGCTGGCCAAAGAGGAGGGTGAAGGTGATGTTGGAGGGCGCCCAGCCAAGCAGGGGCAGTGGGAAGGGCCGTCCTGAGGGGGAGAGAGGCGTCAGGCGGGGCAGGGACTCTGAAAAGGGGGTGCTCAGCCCCCATGAGGACCCGGGAGAGGGGTGCCCAGCCTCCATGTAGATCCTGGGAGGGGTGCCCGACACTTCTGTGGAGCTGGGAGGGGGGTGCCCAGCCCCCTCGTGGACCCAGGAAGGGGTGCCAAGTCCGTTTGGGGACCTGTGAGGGGGTGCCCAGCACCCACATGGATCCAGGAGGAGGGATGCCCGTCCCACATGTGGACCCTGGGAGGGAGTGCCCAGCCTCGCCCACCTCCATAGCTGTCCAGCTGCACCACGAGCCACTCCAGCTCCTCCAGGACCTTGTGGGCGGCAGGCGCCCGCCCCATGCCCAGGCCATGCAGGGCTCGGACAGTGAACTGGCGTGCCGCCCTCCAGTGGGGTCCAGACGAGAAGAAGATGCCTGTGCCAGATATGGCCTGGTGAGCACGCCACACAGAGCTGGCCAGAGGCAGATCAGCTGGGCCCCGTTTTCCTACAGGCTGGCCTTGCCTGGGCCCTGGCCTTGTGGCCCATGGATGTGAAGACTTGGCTGGCTGTCCCTGAGCACCCTTCTCTCTCCTGGGGTTCACTACCTCCCCAGCACCAGTCCCAGAGCCCAGGCCCCTCTCTGGCTCCTGCCCAGTGACACTGAGGACATGCTTCTCCTCAGAGCCCCCAGCCCTTTGGGGCCCCAGGAGCCAGTGGCCCCACCTACCCCTTCCTCCCTGGATATGCTGGAAGATGGGGATGAGTGGCCGATCAGCCAGCTTCTGCCCGGTGCCCACCAGCGCCGCCCTTACCGCCTCGAAGCCCGTCAGCACCACTGTCTTCTGGTGACCCAGGTGCACCGTGAACACTGGTCCATACCGTTCTGCGAGCTGGGGGTAGGTGGGGGTCAGCATGCAGCCCTCCCAGCCCTCACCAGGCCACGCAGGACAGTGGACTCAGAGCTGGAATGGGGGTGGGGACATCGGCAGGGCCCAGGGGTGGTCCAGCGGGAGCCACAGAGTGGGAGGATTGGGAGGTTTAGGTGATCAGAGCAAAGTCTGCGGCAGCCTTCGCTTAGCACAAGTTGAGGACTGTCCAGCCTCCTACCCCTACATCCAGCCAGAAGGAGCCAGGCTGGCCACACCTACCCACCCACCTTTGGACGCTGCTGCACGCTGACCCCAGGCATGGGTGCCACTTCTAGGACGACCCTCCTCCCCTCTGCTGACTCAAACCTGACCCTCCTGCAGGCTCACAGCAAAGGCTGCCTCCTCCAGGACGCCCTCCTTGTTCTGCTTCCCCCCACCCTGGGCCGACCTCCCTGGGAGGTCTCCTAACTCAATGTGTCTGTTGTGTGGGATGGGGAGAACATGGCGGGGGGGATTCTTTTGCCAAAGGCCAGCTGGTTCCGGCCTCCTGTGTCCCCGCAGGGCTGGGCGCCACACTGGTTGGAAAGGAGGGCATGGTGGCCCAGCCCCCAGGGCTGGCCTGCAGCTGTAGCACCAGGAGGCCAGCACCCTCCTACCTCCATCAGAGAGCGGTCCAGCCTCCGCATGTCCAGCAGGTGCAGATTCCCAACAAGTGGCAGGGGACGCGGCCCGGGGGGCCAGCGTGGGGCTGGGGCTGGGTTGGGGGCTGGGGCGCGACACAGCCCCCAGAGCCCCAGGAGCCCCAGGAGCAGCCCCAGGAGCAGCAGGGCCACCGCAGCAGTCAGGGCCATGAGGACGTGGCCCCACGGGCAGTGCCCGGCCTTATAGGTCCCACAGAGGGTGTGCCGCTCCCCACCCTGCCACTGCCCCGAGAATGTGACGTGAGTGGTTTGCAGGTGGCAGCCCCAGCTTAAAGCGGCAGGCGTGGAATGTGGGGGCGCGTCTGTGCCGGCGAGGGGGCTGGGGCCCTGTCGGGGGCCGGGCCAGGCAGGCTGTGCTTGGGGCCCTCAGTCCCCACCCCTGGCTAAAGGACCAGGGACAAGGATGTGGTGCAGGGACCAGTCCACCCCGATGCCGTTTGGGGCCTGCCCGCCCTGCCTACTCTGCCTCAGTCTTCCCATTGGAACCAGAGTCACAGGGTTTGGGACCCAGCCTGAAGGGCAGGACCCCTACCTTCCTGTGCTCCCAGCCTGAGCAACCCTCTGCAGTGCCCCTGGGGTGCCGGGAGGTTGGTGGGCCCCTTCCTAAACCCACCACGTGGACATGTGTGAATGACAGGGCCATCCAAGGTCCGCATGGCAAACACTCTGACCTGGGTGACAGCCCCTCATGGCTCTTGTCCCCTGGAAGGCCACATAGGGCAGAAGGCAGGGGCTGGGCTGGACAGAAGGGTGGGGTTGGCCACCCAGTGGGGTTTATGAGCTCCCAGCCATCTGTGGGACAAACTCTGTTCTCATAAACCCTGGTGGCCCAGCCTTGGGGGTGGTGGGGCGGGCTGCTGCTTTGGTAATGGTCTTGGGGCAGCGGGGGGCTGGCTGCTGGCACCAGAAGCAGCTGGGCCTGCTCCACACCACCTGCCCAGACATGAGGCAGCTGGGCCTGCAGCTGGGGCCCTGTCACCGACGGCTGGGGCCTCACTTTGGGCCTGTCTGTTGGGGGCTGCCACCAGAGCCTAAAGCCCAGGACAGGGCAGCCTAAGGCCTGGCCTCAACCCCTCCCAGGGCTGAATCCTCCTTCATTGGCCCTGGAAGGAAAGCTCCAGCCTCAGTTTGCACGCTCCCTGAGACAAGGAGCTCACCCCGTCTCAGGCAGCATCTCTTATTGTTATAGCCGAACAAGCTGCTGACTCTTGATCCCTCGTGCACCTGTTTGCCGCTAAGACACACGTAATCAACTCAGCATTTATTGAGCACCTGCGCGTACCAGACTCTGCCAGAAACGAGGGCTACAGAAGTTGACCACATGAGACCCTCAAAGGGCCCCTGCCCTCACCAAAGTCCTCTGGGCATGGTGGGGGCACCTAAGAGGCAAGAAGTTCGGGGAGCACTTCACAGAAGACACTGTATTTGAGTTGGAGGCGGAAAGATGAGTTAGGACTGGCCAGGCTGACGGGAAGGGCATTCTAGCAGATGGAACAGCATATGCAAAGCTGTGGACATGGGAGCAAGCCAGGGGTGTCCCTCCATGTGGCCGGAGGGGAGATGGGGAAGGGGGGGACAGGGCCTCTCAGGAAGATGCACAGAGCAGTGTGGTGAGGGGCTCAGCTGGAGGCAAGGAATCAGGGTCCCAGGGCCATGGTCCCGTCTTCCCCAGCCGCCTCCTCCAGGTTGGCGAGGCCTGGGTGCAAGGCTGAGGTCTTGGCGCTGCTCGAGAGGAGCAGGCCCGGATCCTTGCTGCAGGGCCCAGTCGTGCCCACCTGGCAGGGCCTGGCAGGGGAGGGGTGGGCAGGTGGGGAGTCAGTTGGGTGGATGGGTGGATGGGTGGAGAGGAGGGTGTTCTGGAACCTGGCCAGGGCTCTGGTTGAGCCTGTTTTTCTCATTGCTTCTACAACCTGAGTGCTCACCTGGGCAGACGTCTTACCTGTAGGATCTTTAGATTCTCCTAACAGCCCTGGTGGTGCAATGGTTAAGCGATTGGCTGCTAACCAAAAGGTCGGTGGTTTGAACCACCAGCAGCTCCACAGGAGAAAGACCTGGTGATCTGCTCCCACAAAGATTACAGCCTAGGAAACCCTATGGCGAAGTTATACTCTTGTCACGTGGGGTTGCTGTGAGTCAGAATCAACTCGACGGCACCCAACAACAACAGCAGCAGTCTTGTGGGGTTGCTGGGTGGCATTAACAGCTAAGTGCTTGATTACTAGCCAAGAGGCCGGTGGTTTGAACCTACCCAGAGGTGCCTTGGAAGAAAGGCCTGGTGATCTGCTTCTGAAAGGCCACAGCCTTGAAAACCCTATGGAGCAGTTCTCCTCTGCACACGTGGGGTCGCCATGAGTTGGAGTTTGCTAACAACAATAACAGCAGCCTCATGAGGTTGCCTGCTGCCCTTCACTTCATGGAAGAGGGAGCAGGGACTCTGCTGAGGACTGGCCCCCAGAGACGAGGCAGCTGTGAGGCATTAGCTGCCCCCTCACACAGTGCCCTGGACAATCCTTGGCCACATTGGTTGAGCAGCCCCTCTGCTACACGTCCACCCCTCCTGGGAGGCAGCGTCTCAGGGTGAAGATACAGCTTAGGAGTGAGAGGTATCTGGTCAGATGCCACCTCGGCCGTGCCCGCTCCGGCCGTGTGGCCTGGAGCAAGTGACTCCACCTCTCTGCAAAACTTGGACGTCACAATCCCAGCCATCAACGGTCCGAATATTCGACTCACAAAGCCATGAGTTACCCAGTGCCTGCAGTGTGTACCTGGGGACGCCAACCCAGGGGTCTGGGTCCCGCTGCAGGTGCCCCAAGAAGGTGGCGGGGGCTTGAGTGGGTGGGCGTGGGCTCATCACCAACAGGGCAACCAGGTGAGACCAGGGTCCCTTGGGAAGGACACGAGGCCCTGCCCATGGGCCCCACCCAGGCCAGGCCATGTGGGCCCCAGAGTTCCTCAGAGCCGGTCCAGCTGGGCTCAAGTTCAGGGTTGTTGAGTCAAATCTGGCCCAGGAGAGTGGAAGGGGGCAGGGCAGAGTTTGTCAATGAATCTCACAGGGTGAGATCAGGGTGACCATCAAGGGGTTCAAAAAAACAAGTTGCTGTCCAGTTGACTCTGACTCATGGCAACCTCATGTGTGTTAGAGAAGAACTGGGCTCCTTTTTTCTTTAAATTTTATTCATTTTTGTCATTGTTGTTGAGAATACACACAGCAAAACATACATCAACTCAACAGTTTCTACATGTACATTTAGTGACATTGATTCATTGATTAAATTCTTCGAGTTGTGCAAGCATTCTCACCCTCCTTTTCTGAGTTGTTCCTCCCCCATTAACATAAACTCTCTGCCCCCTAAGGTTCCTATCTGATCTTTCGAGTTGCTGTTGTCAATTTGATCCCATATAGATAGTTCTTAAAAGGGCACAATGCTCAAGGCAGACTTTTTTACTAGTTAAGCTAAACTATTTTTCAGCTTTGAGAAGACATCAGGGGATATTTTTGGTTCAAGTTTCAAAGATTATCTCAGGGCAATAATTTCAGGGGCTCAAGGCCCCAGAAAGTCTAGAGCCCATGAGAATTTGAAATTCTATTCTGCATTTTACCCCTTTTGATCAGATTCTTCTATGGAATCTTTGATCAAAATGTTCAGTAATAGTAGCCGGGCACCATCCAGTTCTTCTGGTCTCATGGCAAAGGAGGCAGTTGTTCATGGAGGCAATTAGCCACACATTCCATATCCTCCTCCTGTTCCTGACTCTCCCTCTTCCTCTGTTGCTCCAGGTGAATAAAGACCAATTGTTGTGCCTTGGATGGCCATTGACAAGCTTTTAAGACCCCAGGCACTAAGCAATGAACTTGGAGGTAGAACAGAAGCGCTAACCACCTTATTAGGCCAGTTAACTGGGATGTCCCGGGAAACCATGACCCTAAACCTCCAAACCAAGGAACCAAATCCCATGAGGTGTTTGGTTCTACATAAGCAGCCTCAGCAGCTTTTTTGTTTGTTCGTTTGTTTGTTGTTGTAACTGTATCTATCACGCAACTTTTGCCAATACAACTTTTTACACGTGTACAACTTCTTCACAGGACTTACAATAATTGACTGTGCAACCCCACCCTTAATCAATGAGATTTTTCTATCACCGTTAGTTTCCCCTCTCCCCCTCCCTTTCACCCCTGGTAACCGCTAGTAAACTTCGATCTCTACACATTTGCCTTTTCTTGTCTTTTTATATAAGTGGGGCCATACAATATTTGCCCTTTTGTGATTGGTTTATTTCACACAGCATAATGACTTCAAGCTCCATCCATGTTGTAGTATGTATCAAGACTTCATTTCTCCTGCCGGCTGAGTAGTATTCCATTGTATGTATGTAGCACATTTTGTTTATCCATTCATCTGTTGATGGGCTTTTAGGTTGTTTCCACCTTTTGGCTATTGTGAATAGTGCTGCAGTGAACGTTGGTGTACACGTCTCTTTTCTGAGTCTCTGCTTTCAAGTCTTTCGGGTATATCCCTAGGAGTGGAATTGCTAGGTTATATGGTTGCTATGAGTCAGAATCAACTTGACAACGAAGGGTTTTTTTTAATGGTAGTTCTATTTTTAGTTTTTTTAGGAACCACCACACTGTTTCCCACAGCAGCTGTACCATTTTGTATTTCCACCAGCAATGGATAAGGGTTCCAATTTCCCCACATCCTTGTCAGCATTTATTATTTCCTGTTTTTCTTCCTTAGCCATCCTAGCAGGAGTGAAATGGTATCTCATTGAGGTTTTGATTTGTGTCTCTCTGATGGCTGATGACGCTGAGCATCTTTTCATGTGTTTGGTGGCCGTTTGAATGTCCTCTTTGGTGAAATGTCTGTTCAAGTCCTTTGCCCATTTTATGATTGAGTTATTTGTCTCTTTAAGTTATTGAAGTTTTATACATATTTTGGTTATTAGATTCTTGGTGGATATATGGTTTCTAAAGATATTCTCCCAGTCGGTAGCCTGTCTTTTCACTTTTTTTTTTTTTTTTTTTGGTACAGGCTTTTGATGAACAAGTTTTTAATTTTTGAGGTCCTATTTATTTATGTTGTCTTTTGCTTTTTGTGCTTTTGTTATTATATTAGGCAATCCATTGTGAAAAGCTAGGCCTGACAGTGTTGCCCCTGCTTGTTCTTCTAAGAATTTTATGGTTTGAGCTTGCGCATTTAGGTCCTTAATCCATTTTGAATTTGTTTTTGTGTATGGTATGAGGCAAGGATATTATTTCATTTTTCTGCATGTGGAAATCCAATTTTCCCAGCACCATTTATGGAAATAGACTCTTCTTTCCCCATCAAATGGACTTAGCACCCTTGTCAAAAATCATTTGACCATAGATATGTGGGTGTATTTCTGGACTCTCAGTTCTATCCCATTGGTCTGTGTGTCTACTGTTAAACGAGCACCAGGCTGTTTTGATTACTATAGCTGCATAGCATGTTTTAAAATCAGGAAGTGGGAGTCCTCCTACTTTGTTCTTTCAGCACCGTTTTAGTTATTCAGGGCCTCTTGCCTTTCCATATAAAGTTGATCCACAGGGTTTTCCATGGCTGACATTTCTGAAGTAGATTGCCAGGCCTTTCTTTCGAGGCACCTCTGGGTGGACTCAAACCTCCAACCTTTTAGCAGCTGAGCACTTTCACCATTTGTACCACCTAGGGGCTCTGTACTGAGCACAGGGTAGTCCTAAGTCCAGCCCCATGCAAGGTGAGGAGAACTAGAGTTTTCCTGATGGGAGAACAGCACAGTTCCGGAAGGGCACATGCAGACGATGTAGCAGGGCTCCCAGGGCACTGTGTCCAGATGTGCAGCTTGGTGATGGGGCAGCAGGGTGAGGGCTGACTCCACCAGCCACCCTGGATTCAGCGACAAGCTGAGGAAGAAGTGTCAGGGGTTTGGAGTCCATCAGACCTTGTTCCAGACTCAGCTGCTGTGCTCATCAGCTGTGGCAGATAGCATTCTCCAAAGAGGCCACAGCAATATCTCCCAATCCACAAGTTGTTAGGTGCCACAGAGTCGGCTCTGACTCACGCGACAGAACGCAACACTGCCCGGTCCTGTGCCATCCCCACAATTGTTGCTGTTTGAGTCCATTGTTGCAGCCACTGTGTCAGTTCATCTAACTGAGGGTCTTCTTTTTTGCTGACCCTCTACTTTACCAAGCACGATGTCCTCCAGGGACTGGTCTTTCCTGATGATGTGTCCAAAGTAAGTAAGATGAAGTCTTGCCATACTCACTACTAAGGAACATTCTAGCTGTACTTCCTCCAAGACAGATTTGTTCATCCAACCTACATGCTCTTCTTATAATGTAACTTTCACCCTCCTCCACTGAGAAGAGGGGTCCATGTTCCCTGTCCTTGAATCTGGTGGGCAATTGTGAGTATGGTGGAAGTAATGCTGTGTGATGTTCAAGGCTAGATCACAAAAAGTGATGCAGCTTCCACTGGTACTCCTGGACGCTCACTCTTGGAGCCCAGCCACCATGTTGTGAGGAAGCCCAAGCAGCCTACAAGGCCCTGACTGAGCTCCCATCGACGGCCAGCTTGCCAGTCATTGGGTGTATCATCTTGGAGTGGATTCCCTAGCCCCTAATGGATCCACTCCAGCTGACACCAAGTGGATCTGTCTCCAAGATCTGCCCAAACTTCCAATTCATAAATTATTGCTGTTTTTTAAATTTTATTTCGCTGTTGCTGTTGAGAATATACACAGCAAAATATATGTAGACCAATTCAACAATTTCTACATGTACAATTCAGTGACATTGATTCTTGAAGTTGTGCAACCATTCTCACCCTCCTTTTCTGAGTTGTTCCTCCCCCATTAACATAAACTCTTTGCCCCCTAAGGTTCCTATCTAATCTTTCGAGTTGCTGTTGTCAATTAGATCCCAGATAGATAGTTCTTAAAAGACCATAATGCTCAAGGCAGATATTTTTACTAGCTAAGCGAAACTACTGTTTGGTTTTAAGACTTCAAGGGATATTTTTGGTTCAAGGTTTAAAGATGATCTCAGGGAAATAGTTTCAGGGCTTATCCAGTCTCCATGGCTCCAGAAAGTCTGGATTCCACCAGAATGTGAAATTCAGGTCTGCATTTTCCCTCTTTTGATCAGGATTCTTCTATAGAAATTGATTTCTGCTTTATGCCACTAAGTTTGGGGTATTCTGCTATACAACAATAGATAATTCATATACTGGCTATGCAACCTTAAGCAAGAGACTTGACCCCTTTGAGATGTAGTTTCCCTATGTGTGAAATGAGGGCAATATTACCTACTTCACTGGGCTCATTCATTTATTCAAAAAATATGAACTGAGCACTTACTATGTGCCAGGCACTGTTCTCCACCACGGGGAGCCCATGTGAAAATGCCTAGCACATAAGAGGGTTCGACAAACACTGGTTTCTCCCCTGCTTTTTGTATCTGAGAACTGCAGATAAAACTCTTCCCCTTCTCTCCCAGCACAGGATGTCGTACAAAGCAATCATCATTTGCCAGGTACCCAAACTCACTGACATTGAATCGATTCCAACTCATAGTGACCCTATAGGACAGAGTAGAACTACCCCATAGGGTTTCTAAGGAGGCGCACGTGGATTCGAACTGCCAGCCTTTTGGTTGGCAGCCATAGCTCTTAACCACTGTGTAATTAAAAGCTGGCTGTCACCTCACCTCCACCCCCATCATCAGTCTCCGGACTTCCCTCTACCTCACGGCAGTTGGACAGCAAGGCCTTGGGCAACTTCTGGGGGAGAGGGGCCCCATTTACTACTAAGCAGTGTCAGCTGCTTAGGTGGAAACGTGCTGGACAATCAAAGCTCCATTGTCCACAGACCTGGAAAAATATTAATGAATAACCAAGTATGGCCCCTAGTTCCAGCGTTGTAGATAGTTGTCTATATGACAAGAGCAAGGTGCAATTTTTCTTTTGTAGTTTCAAGTGGGCCCAGTGCCCCAGCCGATCAAGGCCCAGGCAGCTGGGACAGGTTTCCCAGCAGCCTTGGGCCCTCCCATGCAGGCCCTGCCCGGGCTATCCACACACATTCAGTGACAGCCCTGTGCTGGCCCTGGACACAAAGAGGCAGATCCAACCATGAGGCCCAGAAATCCAACATTTTGCGCTGCTGGAGGCCAGGCGTGCCTCAGGGAGGTGAGATCTGGGACGGCTTCCTGAAGGAGGGGGCATTTGAGCCAGATCTTAACAGGGACAAGCTTCAGAGCTCTAAATTCTGGAGTTCTAACCTTTTAAGTGGGGCCCCTGGTGGTGCAAACAGTGAATGTGCTCAGCTGCTAACCAAAAGTTGGAGGGTTGAGTCCACCCACAGGTGCCTTGGAAGAGAGGCCTGGCGATCTGCTTCTGAAAAATCAGCCACTGAAAACCCTATGGAGCACAGTTCTACTCTGACACACATGGGGGTGCCATGAGTTGGGGTCAACTTGGCGGCAACTGGTTTGCCCTTGTGTGATACTATTCTGGTGGCTCTCTGCTAAGGGACCAGCTGTTTTCCTGTCCAGCATCACTTCCCCTTGTCTAGGGCAGCAGTTCTTCCACATTCCTTTGGGCAGATAGACTATACTTCCGTTGCACATTGAGTTGGGGCCCTCTCAGATTTATCCTCCTTCCTGGGAGGTTCTATGTCCTTTCCGAAACTTCAGCCCCTGCTCTGTGCTGTAAGGCTGGACTTCCCTGGGACCCTGAATACCACAGCCCTGTCTACCGCAGGCTGGAGTCAGGTGTATGACATTGGGAAAGTTACTTAACAACCCTAACCCTCAGCCTCCTCATCTGTAAAATGGGAACAATACTCTCTACCTTGCCGACATATGAATAAGAACTGAGATAATGTATGGGTGAAGATGCTGGAGAAAGGGTCATGAGTCTGGCTCTCTGCCAGGCAGTCACTGTGGCCACTGCTGCCAACGGGCCTGCTGGTCCCTCTCTCCTGTTCCTGGCACCCCGGAACTCCCCAGGTCAACTTCGACAAACACAGAATGAGTGTGACTGGACCTCCTGATCTTGTCTTTTCTGTCTTTTTGTTCTACTTTCTAGAAAAATTCCTTTATTTTCAAATCCTTCTTTTTTTTTATTTCTGTTCTCATACATTAATTTCCAAGAGCTCTCTCTGGTTCTCAGAATGTTCCTTCTTATAACTTTCTGTTCTTGTTTTTCCTTCACTTCCTTGAGGCTATTAATTAAAAATTTAAAACTTTTCTTCTACTTCCTGCACTGTCTCTGTTGCCTCCAAGTGCCTCTTTTCCTTGTGGTTTGCTCTCTGTCTCTTGTGATGGAGGCTTGTTCCAGTTATCAGTGCTGCTGGGTAACAGACCACCCCACATTATAGGGATTTGAAACTACCAAAACCAAAAAAATCAAACCCGTTGCCATCAAGTTGATTCCAACTCATGGTGACCCCATGTGCATCAGATTAGTACTGTTCTATGGGGTCTTCTTGGCAGTAATCTTTTATGGAAGCAGATTGCCAGGCCTTTCTTCAGTGGTACTGCTGGTTGGGTTTGAACCGCCGCCAATTTTTAGGTTAGTAGCTGACAGCAAACCATTTGCGCCACCCAGGCCCATTTAAAACCACAGCAATCCCTTTATGATTATCTCTCACTGTTCTGTGAGTTGGCTGGGCTCAGCTGGGCGGTTCTCATTCAGGGTCTCTCATACATTTGTTCTCGGATGGTGCTAGAATCATCTCAAACTCTTCCTTATTCACATGGCAGCATTTGATGGCTGGCTGATGGCTGGGAAATCAGTGGGTATTGTCAGCCAGAACACCTTCATGTGGCCTCCTCCCTGTGGCTTTGGCTTCCTCACAGCATGGCAGCTGGGTCCCAAGAGACAAAAAGTAGAAGCTGCCAGTTTCTTAAAGGTCTGGAAACTGACCTAGCATCACATCTGCCAAACTGTATTGGCCAAGCTGTCACAGAGTCCATACTCAAGGGGAGAGGACATAGACCCCTAACTCTTGCTTGGTGGCATGTCAAAGAATTTCGGGCCATGTTTTAAAACTGCAAAAAGCTGAGCTCAAATGTATGGTGAACACTTGGCTATATGGTTATATTTAACAGAGAAGGATCCTCTGGTCTCTTGCTGGGGTGAGGGAGGTGTGAAATCAGCCCTCTGCCAGCATTCTGGGAGCCAGGAGGGGGCAAGAGCTGGCTCAGGTCAGCTAGCAGACCTGATCCCTCTCTGCAATGTGCCCCTCACTCCACCCTGCCATGCGGTGTTCCAAGTCTGGGATCTCTCTGACAGACCTCTGCCTGGTGGGGCCAGCAGGGACCTGGGGGTCTAATGGCTACACCAAATCAGGCTGAGGTACAGGGCTGATAGCGCCCTCCGGAGCCTCCCACTCCAACCTAAGAGAGCTGGTCCGGAGGGGGCTGATGTGAGCTCTGTGCCAGCGGGGACCCCCTCTGCTATTGCCAGGGTTGGCAAGGCTGGTGCAGAAATGCTGAGGATGGGATGGGTGAGTGGACGAGAGAGGAGCTCACCACCCATCCACAGAACCTCAGAGTGGCCAGCTCCAAGGGCCAGCGACCCAGTTGCTCCATCATCCAGATGAAAATGGCCGCCCAGAGGGGAGGGGCTTGCTCGGCTCTGCAGATGGAGAGGAGACCGAAGTCTGGTGTCGGTGGTGGTGTTGCCAAAACGATAATAGCCGCTGCAGGGGTTTTACCGCTCACTCTCCTAATGTAGTTCTCACTTCTGTGTAGAGGGGGAAACTGGCGGGCGTGGCCTGGGAGTCGCCCCGCCTTCTGCACGTGGGACCGAGCTGTGAGTCCTTGGGCACGTCTCTGAACTTCCGTCTCTTCCTCCACACTTTGGGAATGGTGGCCCGCCTTCCGCCCAACCGCAGACGGTTAAATAGGGAAAGTGCAGGAGGAGCCCGTCGAGTCTGGCTGTAGCGGGGGCGGGGCCACCGCTCGATGCTCTTGGTGCTCTCGCGGCGCCTGCTCGGCGTTCGGCCGGCCTCCCTGCGTGCTGCGCGCGTCGCGCTCGGAGGTCGGCGCCGCAGTCCTCGCTGCCGCCATCATGTCGACAGCAATGAACTTCGGGACCAAGAGCTTCCAGCCGCGGCCGCCGGACAAGGGCAGCTTCCCGCTGGATCACTTCGGTGAGCGGCGGACGCCCGCGGTCAGGGCCCGCCGCTCGCGGCCGAACTCTGAGGTCCAAGCCCTCGTTTGTCGGAGAAGGAAACTGAGGCCGCGGAGGGCCTGCGGACCCCGAGCTGGCCCCCAGCCCGGACCGCACCCCCCCCAAGTCCTAGCCAGGACCCCAAGTCCCAGCCCCGGCCCCCGGGCCCAAGCGCGGAGTCAGGGTCGCGCCCCGAGGCCTCCAAGTGCGTGTTCCGGGAGGATCCTCATTCCTCGCTGATGTTAGAGAACATGGGTCTCCCAGGGTCGTGCCTGTCCTGAGCGCTCGATCCCCTGGCCTCGCTGAACCCCACGACCCCATAAGGATACTAGTGTCTGGTCAAGTGCAAATGAGGAAACTCGGGTAATGAGTGTCAGTATGTCGCCCAGGGTCACCCAGCTGCGGCGCCGACCCCGCCAGCCGTCCATGTAGATGAAGCTGGACAGGGACCGAGGCCCTTCCGGTGACGGGGGAATGATTCCGATTCCCCGCTTTGGGATCCCAAATCCTGGGCTTCCTTTGGTGCTTCTGTCCCAGAAGACCGCCCTGTCTCAGGGCAGGCTGGCACTCTTTCTGTGGGGTCTACCGAAAAAATCAGCCAGTGAAAACCCAATGGCGCTCAGTTCTACTCTGTCACATATGGGGTCGCCATGAGTCCTCGGCAACTGTTTTGATTTTGGGTTATATAACCCAAGAGGCAAAATTGAGGATATTTTGTAGGTACTTACATAACCCAAGTGAGCCCCTGGGTGGCACAGTTAAGCACTCAGCCACTACCTGAAGGGTTGGAGGTTTGAATCCACCCAGAGGCACCGTGGAAGAAAGTCCTGGTGACCTACTTCCGAAAAATCAGCTATTGAAAACCCTATGAAGCGCGGTTCTACTGCGACACATATGGAATCGCCCTGAGTCTGAGTTGACTCCCCACAACTGATGTTGTTAGGGAGTAAGAAACGCTTGAGGTCTTGAGAGGAAATGTATGTAAATAAACACACTTTTGCCAATTACGAAGTCTGCAGTTTGTTAAATTTGAACTTAGTGATTCATTATTGCAAAACGGAAAAATGCTGATGTTGGCATGTTTGGGGCCAGAATTCTGGTTTGGGTAGGCAATTGAGGGGAGCCTCCGTGAGCAGTAAGGCTTCAGAAGTAGATTCCTTTTTCTTTCCCCAACATTCTGTTATGAAATTGTCCAAACAGCAAAGTTGCAAGAGTTTTACCTGAACTACAGTACGCCCAGAGGGTCAGCAAAAAAGAGGAAGACCCTCAACGAGATGAATTGATACAGTGGCTACAACAGTGGGCTCAAGCATAACGATTGTGAGGATGGCACAGGACTGAGCAGTGTTTTGTTCTGTGGTGCACAGGGTTGCTATGGGCCGAACCGACTCGACAGCACCTGCCGATAACAACCCTATGCCAACCACCCAGGTTCTGCCCTTAATAGCTTACTGTCCTTTCTTTCCCCCAGGATGGATCTGATTTTCTCCAGTGTCGTTTTCAGTATGTTTCCAGCAAGTTTTGAAAGGAAAAATGAAGTAGAGCTGCTGTTAAGGCTGCTGTTTAGTGTGGGGGGTGCTTTTACTTTAAGAAGAAAATATGGTTTTCTCTTTTCATTGCAGGTGAATGTAAAAGCTTTAAAGAGAAATTCATGAAGTGTCTCCGAGACAATAATTTTGAAAATGCCTTGTGCAGAAATGAGTCAAAAGAATATTTAGAATGCAGAATGGAGAGGCAAGTACACTCTAACAGTTAAGACTTCTCACACCTCAGGAAAGGTTGGTCCCCTCCGCCTCCCTCCCCCCTCCCCCCAGGTCATTACAGTATGCCTTATCCAGGCCTGAGGATAAGGTTTGAGAGCTGAGGAGTTGTTTATGTGTGAAATCGAGGCTTATCGGATTAAATTGTACTAAAGGGTGTTCGGAAATCCCGGGAACCTTTTTTCCAGTGACAGCATTATACGTGATTGCGTTCTTAAGGGTGTTTTCTTTCCAAATTTGGGGGTGCTACTGGCCTGTCACGACGGTTTCGGAGTCATACATCACGAAAGTGCTGACTGAGCCGAAAGGTCTGAGGAGTGTGGGCACAGTTCCTTTCCTCCACATTCTCAGACCATAAAAAACATGCTCTGGTGTTTTGTTCCCTCAGACTGGGAGCTGCTTGGAATGTGACAGGGAGGACAATGGGCTGTTTAAGAAATGATGAAAGATGAATGGTCCTTCCTGTCCTGACCAGAATTTGCTAGAGTTCACTTTGGAACAAAACAAAAACTTTTCTAACCGTGTTCCTTGGAGATTTTACTTAACGTAAGAACTCTTCTAATCCTTCATGTGAAGAAGCATGTAACGTATAATTATGTAGCTAGATCTTTTGGGTGGGGAATGGTGGGAGCTTTTGTTTCTGCCTTTTGAGCCCGTCGTTAGCTCACAAAGGAATTTGGTTTTCAGACAGCCTCGTCTCTGCTGATGACAGGTTGACAGAAACCCACCCAGTTTAAGCCCAGTTTTCATTTTCCTGTAACAGACTGGGACATGTCCCTCAAGGCAGACTGTTGTGCTTTTGGGGCCGCACACGTGTGTTTGAGGGTCATTGATGTAGGTGTTTGGGACTTTGAGGGTGAAGGGCCTTCTTGGTGTATACCTCACATGGGACCTTTGTTCTGCCTCTGAGCTGTTTTTCAAGGTCACCGACAGGGGCTTTACTCTGACAAAGGACCACACTGATCCAGCCCTTCCCATCTTGAAATAGCATGCTGGTTGGACCTACCTGCTTCCTTAGAGAGCTGGGCCTGAATGGATTTCTCCTTGCTGCCACCGTGCTGTGGAGGCGGGCATGGAGTGGGTCTCTGCTGGTGCTTTCTGTGAGACAGGTCACCCCCGGCACTGTGGAAACAGGCAGGGAGTGGGTCTGCTAGTACCCTCTGGCACAGGTCACCCGCCGTGCTGTGGAGATGGGCTTGGAGTGGGTCTGCTGGTGCTCTCTGGGACAGGTCACCTGCCGTGCTGTGGAGATGGGCTTGGAGCAGGTCACCTACCTCTCGGGCTCGGTTTTGTCACCTTGAAAACCTGAGTAACAGTGGCTCCCGCCCAGGGCAGGTGGTGAGCATCAGCAGATAGGGTAGTCATAGCTGGTGCTAATCACAGCGCCTGCACAGGCGGGCGTGTGGGCCCCCCGCAGGTCCCTGGCTGCCCTGATGGAGGGTCCAGGAAGGACCAGCACAGGACCTTCTCTTTTTCCCCATTTGCCCAGAGAGTGGGTGGCTGCCTAGGCCCACCCTGAGGTTGGGCTCTGCTCAGCACGGCTTCTGTGGACACAGTGTGGACATCCAGCCCTCAGAGGCCTGCTGGGACAGGCAGGAGGAGGGAGGGTGCAGCTGGCTGCTCTGCATGGCTGCCACAACCAAGTGGTTCTGCTGGCTGGTGGTGCGATTCTTAGATGAATGGGCAGGTGGTGTGTGTGAGTGTGTGTACACATCTGTGTGTGAGTAAGCATACGGGTGAGCGTGTGAGTGCATGCATCTGTGTCTGTGTGTCTGAGTATGCATGTGTGTATGTATGATTCGGTCAGTTATTTTGACTGTAGAATTTTGGTTTGTTTTTAATTAAAATTTTCAAACAAAAGTAGAGGATGGTGGTCCTTCCACACATCCACCACCAGCTTCAGTGATTATCAAGATGCCAACATGCTTGCTTCTTTTATCACCCACCCCTTTTTTAGCCATTTCTTTTCTAACTTCCTTCCTTTTTTCTTTTTGTACTGCAGTCCCAGACATTATTTTCCCCCCACTTTCTTCCAAGGGCATATTTTAAAAAATAGACATTTTCTTACATGACCACAATTGAGTTTTTAAAGTTGCCTCGTTGAGGACTCATTCAGCCTGACATGACAGTGTACATGCTTTTTAAAATATGGCTCATGTTCTTCCCGGAGGAAAAGTTGGAAGTGGGGTGGCATTGCTGGCGGAGACAACAACAAACGTATCTGTGGTCTGAGATCATAAAGCTCCAGAATGATCTGAAAATTCAGTCCACTCGTGTGGAGTGGGCGTCGGCATGCTGGCCACTCGGCCATCGGGGTGCTGGCCACTCAGCACTGGCTAAGGGGCTTCACCTCTCCCTGGCTGTGTGGCTGTGGACATGCATTTGAGTCACCGTAACGCCAGTGTCATCGCCCCTGTAGCAGAGTGATCCCATTGCCTTCTTCCTGGGTTGTTGGGGAATTAAAGAGACCATCTGTGTAAGGCACTGGGTGCGATCGGGGTCTGCAGGCAACAAACCTTAGTTATCATCGCCGTTACCAGTATCACCGTGGAGAACGTGGAGTGCGTAAAAGTGCAGCTGTAGCAATCACGAGCTGAGTGCCTCTGAAATGCTGGTGCTCTAATAAACAGTGAGGAGTAATTTTGCTTTCCATGTAGATTCGAGAGCAATTCTTTTGAGGCCATCTGAATCTCAACTAGAACAAGCTGACCAGGAAAAGGAGCTCTTTTCTTAGTAGGTTCTCCTGTGCTAAAAAGAGACTTTAAGATCATTCTTTTGGCTTTGTCGTTGTGTGCCGTCAAGTTGATTCTGACTCACAGTGACCCCACGTGACAGAGTTGAACTGCCCGGCAGCAGATTGCCAGGTCTTTCTCCCACAGAGCCGCTGGGTAGGTTTGAACAGCCAACCTTTCGGTTAGCAGCTAAACGCTTAACCACTGCGCCACCAGGGCTCCTTTTCTTTTGGCTTTAGGACACGCTAAGAGCTATAGTTGTTGTTTTTGGTGATCTTGCTAAGGAGCTGGGCTTTAAAGGTTTGTTGAGGGGAATAGCTTGGACCAGGTCTTATTGGCTGTGGTGTTTCCTCCTGGTTCCTTCCTCCTGCCTCCAAACACACCAGTTTTCACCATCATCAAAGGCAGCATAGAGGGGAGCAGCAGCTGTGTCCTTTCCTGTGGCTGCCATAGCAATTTACCATAAACTCGGTGGCTTAAAACAACGCGAATTTATTGTCTTACGGTCCCGGAAGTCAGAAGTCTGATATGAACGGGTCTCTCAAGGTGTCAGCAGAGCCACGTTCCTCCTGGAAGTCCCTGGGGAGAGTCTGTTTCCTTGCCTGTCCCAGCTCCTAGAGGCACAGGCATCCTCAGCACGTGGCCCCTCCTGCTCTGCTGAGCTTGTCTCTGCACGTTGTTGGCCCCAACCGAAGCCAGAAAGGCTCTTCAGTGATTGGATCGGGCCCCCCAGATGACCAAGCCAGTCTCTCATCTCGGGGTCCAAAGCCTGAATCATGTAATCACAGTCCCGGGGGTTCAGGCATGGACACCTTTGGGGAGCTGCAGTTGGGTTGGCCCAGCAGTCTGCAGAGGGAGGTCTGAGAGGTCGGTTTCAAGAGCTGTTGGCTGATATGCTCTTCTGCCGAGATGTGGCAAGACTTGATTACTGTTTGCCTAATTTGGGTTTAAGGAACAAACCACCGCTGGGGTTTATGAATTCCATTGCTGTAGTTATTTTAATCTGTCAATCTTGGGGACATTTTCTTGAATGGCATGTGGTGGACCCAGGGTGTTGGTGGCCTGGGGCCCTGCCTTGTGGGCATGATATGACAGCACGTGGAGGTGGGGGTGGGGCAGGGAGAACGCAGCCAGGCGCTGGCTTATGCTGCAGACAGACGGTTTTATGGTTGGTGGTCCTGAGCATTTGTTCCCCGCAACTTCCAAGCCCTAATCTGGAGTTGAGTCAGTACTAAACCAGCATTCCCTCCTCCCTGGAGCAGCATCTTAGGGAGATTCTTTGTAGGGGTGGAAACCCCTTTGCAATTCCTGCAGTCTGTAGAGGGACTGTGTAGCTTATGCAATTCCTGCAGTCTGGGGAGGGACCGTGTAGGTCATCCTCCGCCCTCCCCGCCAGGGCATCATGCATACTGGCCCTGGGGTGTACCATTTGGCCAGGTGTCAGAGGTCATATGGTGCAGGAGGTGCTGCTGGGGCAGCAGCCCAGCCCGTTGTCTGTACTCGGCTGTGCGTGGTCGCAGAGGAGGGCAGTCTAGTCTGACAGGTAGGGCCAGGAGCATGACCTGGCCCTGTGGCTGTGGGGCTCCACCCCAGCAACTTCCCACCAATGGCTGTCACGTCTGTGGGGTCTGGAACAGGAACGAGTGGAGCCCTACGCTGTATGCCCAAATATTTATGTTCTAAGTGACGCTAACAAGTTATTAAATAAAATACGTTCTGATCTCATCAAACCCATGCTCATTGTGACCGGGGGTGCTGCACATGGATGCAGAGCCCTGGACTTCCCAGGTCCATGCACCCAACTTGGCGTTGGGGAGCCACGCAGCGTGCCCTCTCCTCCCCCAGGCCTGACTCTCCTTGCCTCCCGTGTGGACCCTCCCCCAAGACCTCTGCATCCACACTCTACCGACCCACCCGACAGCTGCCCGTCTGAAGTGTCCAGGGGCAGACACCACCCCTCAGAACAGGCCAGGCCCACGGGTCTTGGAGGGTGGGCTGAGGGGGTTTAGGCTTTGGGCAGACTCACACCTACAATGGCACTGCGCTCCGAGGTTACTCTAGGGCTGTAGAGCAGGACTGAGCGAGCGGCTGGGAGCAGCTGAACGAGGTCGCCGAGATGGCCCTTGGGGCTGCTGCTTTCTCCGCCTTCCACCTTAAAATGCTGTTTCTTTTTTAGGCAACTGATGGCACAGGAGCCACTGGAAAAACTGGGATTCAGAGATCTGATCGATGGAAAACCAGAAGCAAAAGACAAATGCTAATGGAAGACTGCTGGGCTGCACTCAGGGGCATCTGTGATGGAGCCCGCACACGACACGGCGCAACCCTGAGGTCTGCTCTGCAATGTCCCTTAAAATGAGGCTTTGGGGGCCCGTGGAGCTCTCGACAAGAAGTCAGGATGGTGATGCCTTCTTCACAGATTTGCCTCATAGCTGTCGGGGAGGTGGGGTGTGCGTATCCTGAACCTCCCAGAATAATGTTCAAAAACTGTTATTTCTTTTAGATTCTCACTTTCCCCTAAGAGGGAATTCTGTTTTGTCTTTAAATCTGAGTGCGTGGCCAGGTTCAGAGGGGCTCATGGCAGGAAGTAAGAGTGCCGGGTGGTGGTTCCATTAGCACGGGGGTGCCGCATCCCGTACAGTGGTCAGTCTACGGCCTAAGACCCTGAGTACTTTCCAGCGCTCCTGTGACAAATGCTCACAGATTTCAGTCTGTCATTAGACAAGTATTGTCAGAAGGTAGCCATTCTAGCAAAATGCTTTCTCTTTTGTACTCAGAAGTGCACATGCCAGTTTATTTCCTCCTTTTACCAAAATAGAGTACAAAACAGGAAGTGAGAAAAATTCTGGCTTTTGATTTTGACCTGAGTTTCCTGGTTGTGCCTGAGCACCATGTATCTTTCTAATAAAAAGATCATTTTCTGGTTTGTGTCAGACTGTATTTGTAACACTAGGGGCTTAAGTGCAGTAACTCATCTGTTGTACTCCGCAAATAGAACACCAATACACTTGTAGTTTGACCTGACAAGTTGTCTCTGGATGTTTTACTGGACGAGAACACCCCTGCTTTATGCTAACCGCGCTTGCTTTGGGGTCCTCTGACGTGTGAAGGAAGCGGCGGTGCTGTGGTTTTCATTAGCAGACGCTTAGAGCCGGGGTCCTCCACCTGGCTGATCCCAGAATTGCTGTGAGCAACTTAAACGTCTTCGGCGCCTGAGCTCCGAGGCATAGTTCCTGGGGTGTTTTGATGTGTGGCCAGGTTCACAGTCATGCACATTGTGATGAGCGCCGTTGGGTCCAGGTCTGTCCCCTCCCCTGCTGGGCTCATTGGGAAGGTGCTGGCCCTGTGGCTGCTGTCTGGCATCTGAGTCTGATGGGGGTTGGGGGGGCGGAGAGGCCAGGGCACGCCCACTCAGGCATCAGTGTGATGCTGGCTATGGTCTCTGTAGCTCCAGCCGGCGGGGCACAGCCCCACCCCGATTGCCACTGCTGCCGGCGACCCCAGGCCTGGATCCTGGCACATCTGCCCCTCCTGGGCCTGCGGGTAATGGAGGTTTCCACTCTGCTTTGTGTCCCATTCCCTACGTTTTGATCCCTCTGTTTTGGGGCTCACACAGCCTTGTCTTGGTCAGTCCTTTGCTGATCCGGTGACCCAGTGGGAGGTTCCATTCACCGTGCCCTCAGCTCCACTGGCCAGTTCGTACAGCTGCTTCCATATTTCCCATAATGCCAGATACGCGCTAGGCTGATCATGGCAGCCTGGTGTGTAACTGCAGAATATCTGAAGTAACCCAGGTGCCCGTACACAGGAGGGAGCCCGTACACAGTGGGAGGAAGGCCCCTGACCGACGCAAGTGATGCCGAGGACCCGCTGTCCAGTGAAAACAGCAGAGTGCAAAAGAGTGTCTGTGGTCTGTTAAAAAAGGAGCCCTGGTGGTGCAAAGGTTAAGCACTCGGCTGCTAACCAAAAGGTTGGCGGTTCAAACCCACCCAGAGGCTCTGTGGGAAAAAGACCTGGTGATCTGCTTCCATAAAGATTACAGCCAAGAAAACCCTATTGGGCAGTTCTGCTCTGTCCCATGGGGTCACTATGAATAGGAATCGACTTGACAGCATCCAACAAGTATATTAAAAAAATACAAGAACGTATGCAGATACATATATATTTGTACAAAAAAGAAATTCAGGAAGGATAAACGAGGAGCTAAGGAGAATGATGACCAGCTGGTGGGTGGGCACAGAGTGGGGAGGGAGATAAGGGGGCACTCTTCTGAGTGTACGGGTAGTGAAGTTCTGACTCTGGTGGTGTCTGTTGTCCGTGCTCAACAGTGAGTAAGCCCAAGGGTGTGTGAGAGGAGGGGAGCCAGAATGGAACTCACTCCAAAACCACAGGGCTAACTGCATACAGATGCGTCTGGTGGCCACCAGGAGGGGCAGGGAAGAAAGGGCTTAAACCAAAGCTGGAGACAGAGCAAGTACTGCACTGGAATACATTTGCTCTTCATGTGAACACACTGTGTGTTCTCACGCTGACAAAATGGTATAGGTTGTAAATAATGAGAGCCACATTGCTCCCTGTTGGAGAAAGGAGAAGAAAACAAGGAAGGGGGTTGGCTGGAGTGCGCCCTGGTGTTGGATTAGAATCAAAGGTATCAGGGTTGGACTTACGGTGTTTAACATATGTAAAAAAAAAAAAAATGAAACCAAACCCGTTGCCGTCTGATTCCGACTCACAGTCACCCTATAGGACAGAGTAGAACTGCCCCGTAGGGTTTCCAAGGAGTGGCTGGTGGATTCAAACTGCTGACTTTTTGCTTAGTAGCCAAGCTCTTAACCACTGTGCCAACAGGGCTCCTAACATACCTACAGACAGCTGGATATAGAAATGGATATAGGTAGGTGTGTGTGTGTGTAAATACAGATCTCTGTCCTTGCTTTCTGTGCCGAGAGGGCCTAGAAGCAATGACACCCTGTGAGCACACTCAGCACCCAGATCTTGATGTCTGTGTCCACTCTCCATTAAAAGGAATCAGGGCTGATTCCTGGGGCAGGGCAGGGGAAGTAAGAGATCAGCCTGGAGTGTCTCATTGTGTCAGAAAATGAGGAAGTGCTGAAAAAATGACAAACGCTTATCCAAAGAACACAGGAGATAGAGGATGGTCCCAGTGGCCAGATCTGGGGCAATCTGAGCAGCAAAATAAAGAGTGTAATGGAGTATAGCACATAGAATAAAATCAATATCCATGAGTCCATACTGACGTAAGTAAATCACTGAATACATATGTCAACAGGGGGAAGGGATAGTGCTTCCTTGTTGATCATGGTTAATCAATGCAGGAGCAATGACGGAAGCAGAAAGTCTCCATCTGGCAAACACCATGGTGCTAAAGGTTGAGACAAGGATCATCAAAGGACACTGAAATGCGCGGGCAAGGGTGACATGAGACAGGACGTGTGCACGGCTAGAAGGATCTCCCCATAAGACACTTGTGACCACACTGGGAAAATAGTAACATCGCCATGGAGAAATTTCACCCTAACCAAGTGACCAAGGTTGATAATCTCCAGCAGTGACTCATCGACATCGCACACCCCTGAAGTGATGCCGGAGGAGGACATGACATCACTTCTGTGGTCTTCCCACCAGAATGTATGACCTCACTCTAATCATGAAAAAGCACTGGACTTGCCCAAACCAAAGGACATTCTACAGAATAACTGACCAGGACTTATCCAAAGTGTCACGGTCACAAGAGAGGAACTGCCCCAGATCAGAGAGGACTAAGGGGATGTCAAGGAGCCCTGGTGGTGCAACAGTTAAGCACTCGGCTGCTAACCAAAAAGATTGGTGGTTTGAACCCACCAGCAGCTCCGCAGGAGAAAGGACCTAGCGATATGCTCCTGTAAAGATCAAAGCGTAGGAAACCTCATGGGGCAGTTCTACCCTGGCACGTGCAGTCTCTATGAGTTGGAATCGACTCGACCACACCCAACAACAACAACAAGGAGATGACAACCAAACACAACATGGGACCCTGGATGGGGCCCCGGACCAGATTGCAGACATTCATAGGACAATTGGCAGAATTTGAATAAGATCCATGGACTAGTTGTTAGTATTGCTTCCATGTTCATCTCCTGGTCTGGAACAATGTGGTCACGCAAGATGCTATTTGGAGAAGCTGGGTATACGAACTATTTTTGCAACTCTTTTGTAAGTCTGAGGTTATTCCAAAATGAAAGGTAGAAAATTAAAAGAATAGTTCATATTAAACTCTTTGTAATTGGACTTTCTATATACACAATTGAGTAAATTTTCATTTGGAAATAAATTCAGTGTGTTTTAAATGGGGATAATGCAGACAGAAATGGTTTCAACAAGCCCGAAGAAGAGGAAGCATCGGAGGCGAAGTCCAAAAATAGTGCCATTGTATCAATGGTTTGACTTCTTTAAAAATGAGCAGTGGCTTCTCAAAATCGCCTTTTGTGCTCTAAGATCTCGGCTGGTAAGGATGTGACGCTTAGGAATCTAGAGATCTTGTCGGTACCTGCCAAAGCTGCCTATAAAATATTTCTGGTAGGCAATTGTTTGTCATGCAAAAGTGCATTTCATTTCTCACAACGCTCTTGTCATGATAAGCCAGGAGTGTTATTGGGAGGAGACAGTTTCAAAAATGTTTTCAGAGTGTTCTCTGTAGCATGAGGGTGAACCAAGGTGGCCTGGTTGTGGTCCAGGTTCATGACTACCCTCCCAGGAAGATGGAGATCAGCCTTGAGGGCTGCAAGGGCCTCCTGCCTGGAGCTGGTAGCTCTGCCGGGCCCACAGCCCCCATTCTCACGGCCACCTCTGAGAGAGCGCTTGACACCAGGGCCGTCATGTTGTGCCTCCCCCCTTCTCTGCAGGCAGGTTCTTCTTCCCTGAAGCTCCCTGTATTAGTTTCTCATGGCTGCTGTAACAAGCTCAGTGGTTTAAAGCAACACAGGTTTATTCTCTTACAGTCCTAGAGGTCAGAAGTCTGAAATGTGTCCACAGGGTTGGTTTCTTCCGGAGGCTCCAGGGTAGAATTTGTTTCTTTGCCTTTTCTGTCTTCAAGAGGCTGCCCACATTCCTTGGATCATGGCCTTTTCCTCTGTGTTATAGATTGAATTGTGTTCCCCAAAATATGTGTTGTAAATCCTAATCTCTATGCTTATGGTTATAATCCCATTTGTTATGTTAATTAGGCAGGATTCGTGTAGGATGTGTCTTGAGTCAAATCTCTTTTGAGATATAAAAGAGAGTAAACAACGAAGCAAGAAGCAGAGATGGGGAAGACACATGTCAAGCCACATGAAGATCACCCAGGAGCAGAAGCTCAAAACAGACAAGGACCTTCCTCCAGAGCCGACAGAGGAAGTGTCTTAGGCTGGGTTCTCTAGAGAAGCAAAACCAGTATAAATATATATGGAGAGAGATTTATATCAAGGAAATGGCTCATGTGGTTATAGAGGCTGGAAAGTCCCAAGTCCGTGGGTCAGGCTGGGGGCTTCTCCTGACTTCACGTAGCTACAGGTGCTGGTGAATCCAGTACTGGCAGGTCAGACAGCAGGTCTCTGGCTCACAGGCTGCAGAGGCCGACGAATCCTAAGATTGGCAGGTAAGCTGCTAGCTCAAGTCCCAAGAACTGGAGGTCAGATGAATAGGAGCCAGCTGCAGGATCCAGAGAGAGCAAAAGCCAGCCAGCTTTGCCAGAAAGTCCACCTGTATTGGATGCAGGCCACACTCCCAAGGAAAATCCCTTTCAGCTGATTGGCTGTGCATAACAGATCTCATCATGGAGGTGATTACATCCTTACATAGCTGCCAAACTGCATCATAACTGCCAAACCATTGAGAATCGTGACACAGCCAAGTTGGCATATAACCTTAACCCTCATAGAGAGAAAACCTTCCCCTAGACCTGGCGTCCTGAATTTGGACTTCTATCCTCCTAAACTGTGAGAAAATAAATTATTTCTGTTCGTTAAAGCCGCCCATTTGTGCTATTTCTGTTGTAGCAGTACTAGATAACTAAGACACTCCATCTTCAGAGCCAGCAGCGAAGCTTCCTCAAATCCCTCTCGGTTCCTCTTCTTCTTCAGCACATTGCCTTCTCAGACTCTGACTCCTCCTCTTGACTGTATCTGGTCTACCCAGATACAAGATCATCGCCCCATGTCAAGATCCTTAACTCAATCACATCTGCTAAGTCCCTTTTGCCAGGTGAGGTCACATCCACAGGTTCCGTGGCTTCTGACATGGATGTCTTTGGTGTTCGTCACTGGCCGCTGACCCTTCCCCAGATTATGAAGAATTCTAGGCATTCTGAGCCTTGCTTCAGGCAGGGAACTTAGGGCAGGATGTCCACCTCTGGTCCCCAGGCTGCAGGCGTAGTGTGTAACTAACGCATGTCCACAATCCAAACAGGCAACGACCCACCCAGGGACACCAGGGCTCTTTTCTTAAAAATTGGCAACATTCACATCACAGGTAGAATTTTCTCAGTGCTAAGTTTTAAACCCCACGTTACCCTGAAATCTTTGAACTTGCTCCACTGCTTCTTTCTGGCAAACGACAAAAAGGTGGACATGTACTTAACAAGTAGGACCTTGCACGTGTGGGTGACCTCCATTCTTATGAAGTGTTTGTCTATCTGGACATGTCCTAATTTATCTAGACCTGGAGAGTTGTTTGTAATATTGGGCAAAAAATGCCAGTAAGGTCAGTGTCTTGGTTATCTAGTGCTGCTATAACAGAAATACCACAAGTGGATGGCTTTAACAAACAAATTTATTCTCTCACAGTCTAGGAGGCTAGAAGTCCAAATTCCAGGTGTCAGTTCCAGGGGAGGGCTTTCTCTGTTGGCTCTGGAGGAGGGTCCTGGTCATCAAGCTTCCCCTGGACTAGGAGCTTTTTGGAGCAGGAACCACAGGTCCAAAGAACACTCTCTGCTTCCAGTGCTGCTTTCTTGGTGGTATGAGGTCCCCCTGTCCCTCTGCTCGCTTCTCTTATATCTCAAAAGAGATTGGTTCAAGACACAATCCGATCTTGTAGATTGAGTCCTGCCATATTAACATAACTGCCGCCTATCCCACCTCATTGACATCATAGAGGTAGGATTTACGACACTTAAGAAAATCACATCAGATGACAAAATGGTGAACAATCACACAATACTGGGAATCATGGCCTAGCCAAATTGATACACATACTTTTTGGGGGACACAATTCAATCCATGACAGTCAGCGTGGTGGCACTGTTTGGTGTGTGCCTTCCTTCTGTATATTTTTCCTTATGATGATATTTTATAAGAAGCATGTGTCATTTTTATAGAAACAATGAAATCATTAGTTTAAAAAGCTCACAGTGTTTAGTTGTAATTTTATTATCATCTGTAAATTATATGCCTGTCATTGTAATTTTATACTGTCTGAAAATACAGCTCCACCAGTTTACTTTTCTGCATAAACACTGTGCTGGTTTATATGCTGGGATGTGATGTTTGTACTTAGCCAGCCCAGAGCCAGTGTGAGGACAGGGAGCCCTGTGCTTATCAGTTGGTATTGCATTTTTGTCTCCCTAACAGCATTATAGAGGAGCCCTGGTGACGCAGTGGTTTAAGTGCTTGGCTGCTAACAGAAAGGTTGGTGGTTTGAACCCACCAGCCGCTCCATGGGAGAAAGATGTGGCAGTCTGCTTCTGTAAAGATTTACAGCCTTGGAAACCCTATGGGCCAGTTCTACTCGGTCCTCTAGGGTCCCTTTGAGTTGGAATCGACTCAATGGCAATGGGTTTGTTTTTGTTTGTTTGTTGCTGTTTAACGGCATTATAGTGGTAGAATTCTCACCTTCCATGCAGGAGACCCCTGGTTTGATTCCTGGCCAATACAGCTCATTTGCAGCCATCACCCATCTTGTCACTGGAAGCTTGCATGTTGCTATGATGCTGAACAGGTTTCAGCGGAGCTTTCAGACTAAGACAGACTAGAAAGAAAGGTCTGGTGATCTACTTCCCAAAATAAGCCCATGAAAACCCTATGGAACACAACGGTCTGATCTGCAACTGATCATGGTACCTTGAAAAAGCAAGATTTGATGTAGATCATTTCACCCGTTTTGTGCTCAAATTCAATCTTTTAGCGAGATGAATATATTTATGGGTGGACAGTAGAGATTTTATTACTGCAAGAGACGTCTCGGAACTTTCTGCTAAGGCACTGAACACGTGACTTCCAGCGGGATGCTGTGAATGGGACGGTGATCTGCGGTATCTGCCGTGGGAGTGAAATTAGCTTTCACAGCTCCACTCTCACTGAGTATCATGAAATGAAGAGCCTGCCTGCAGGGCAGCAAGGGACTACCCCCCCACTCCACCCCCCAAGGAAGGCCTGGGTGCAGGCACCGATGACTCTCAGCTGGGCTCCATCAGCTCTGCCCTGCTGATGAGGAGGCCTTGGAAGGCAGTCACCCACCAGCTTCCATTGGGGCATAGGCACACGCCACCTTTTTATAGGATTTAAGGCACTGATGAGGCCAGTGGTGGTTAAGTGGTAGAATTCTCACCCTCCATGCAAGAGACCCAGGTTTGATTCCCGGCCGATGCAACTCCTGCACAGTCACCACCTGTCCATCAGTGGGGATGACCCAGAACGGGGCAGCATTTCCTTCTGTTGTGCGGGGTTGACTCAACCAGACAGCCAACAACAAGGCACTGATAAATGTTAAACGCCTGGGAAGGTTCCTTGCTCAGATGATCGGAGTTGTGGGTACTACCTGCCGTCTTCGTGGATCCAGCTCTAGAATGCAAGTCCGCGACCCCACGGGCAGAGGACGCAGTGACGTCCTGAGTGAAGGCAGGCAGTCTCTGTCTGCGTCTAGCTCTGCCTGCAGTGGCTGTCCCCACGGCCTTCTGATGACCCAGATTGGACCCAGATTGGACGTGCGGAACGCGGAGGATAAAATACCAGCACTCTCCACTCCCCAGAACGGCAGTCTGCAGCAGGTCCAGCTTTGTCTCAGCCCCAGGAAGCCCGTCAGTGTGTCCTCCAGCAGGAGGATTCGGGGCATCCGACACACCCAGATAACACAGAATCGGGAATAAATGGATGGCACCCACAGCAAGCGCTCAGGCCAAGCAGGGCGGTGGGTCCCTGGGGGATGCACGAACTCAGGGAAAAAAGGCAACAGAGCAAAGTGGGGGTTTCGTGTGCCACCGTATTACAAAAGCTCAGTAATTTGGGGAGTGGGGCGGGGGCGGGAGCCAACCACTCGGAGGGAACAGGAACGTCCTGTCTCCTCCTCCTCACTGACCTGCGGGGACACGGAAATGCGGTTGGCGGCGCCCCCTGCTGGACGGCGGCGGCAGCACCGGAGGGGGTGTGGCGAAGAGGTACCGTTCTAGGGCGGTGGCATCCTGGTTCCCCCGGGTACAGTGGTGCCTGCAGAGGGGCTGACTGCCAGGAACGAAGGTGAGGCCCCGAGATGAGGACCAGGGCTGTATGTCCCTATGGTGCCCCAGTTCTTTCTAACAAGATGGCAAGGCTCTGGGGGGCTTGGGGAGCCCCACCTGATGTCCAGAAACAGCCATATACCTGCGAGTCCCCTACCTACCTGTCTGCTCCACCCCACCCTCTGTCTGTGGCCCCTTTGCCAGCCCCCCCACTCATGCTGATTCCGGTGGAGGGGATGGAGTCCCAGGCTCTCACTCAATCCAGGTCAATGGGGGCAAGTACTGACTAAGTGTTTAGCACCACGTGGGTCGGCCAGAGGTCATGGTTGTGCCCACAGAGCTTGTCTCCAAAGGGCCGGGCAGGCTGGGTGGTGAGGATTCTACTGGAGGACACACACCTTCCAGGGGCAGCATTTGACACCTGACTCCTGGGGGTGTGGGAGGAGCCCCAGGGAGAAGCTGGGCCCTGGACTTCGTCCTGGGGTGTGTGTGAGCCAGGGAGATGCCCCGCCAGAGCAGGGGCCCCAAGAGCGGGCAGGGGTGAGGCCAGATGGGAGCTGAACCTGTCGGGGAGCCCCGAGGTGGAGAAGCTTGCCCAGACTCACCTGTGGACCGAAGGTCTCATGGGGAGAGGCTTGTGTGACCCAGGAGGCCGGATGCCACTGGCTGAACCCCTGCAGATCCACAGTGCTCTCAGCACAGTACAGGAACCTGCTGAACTTTTGAAAAATCCTGGGTTTCCCAAGCTTACTTGATCAAGAAGCCACTTGGGGGAGGAAACCTATTGGCTTCCCTCAGGACAGGGGCCCACAGAGCCCAGGGCCAGGAGTCAGTCCAGGAGAACAGAACCTCGAGGGGCCACTGTGCTCTGTCTGCCCTACCCAGGGCAGCCTGGGGGGTGCTCGGGATGGACATGGTGAGAAGCAGGCAGTAGCAGGAGGGCGACTGTCGGTCCTGGGGTGAGGCAGGAGAGGGGCTGACACCCAGGATTTTTGTTTCTGATGCCTTGGGTCCTGAGGCGGTGGCGCCCCCCCTCAATTTGGCTCAGAGGAGCCCCCCAGGAAGGCCCCCCAGGTTTATGGGGTGGATAGGTTGTCTCTCTGTCCTTCCCGCTTTTCCAAGCGGCGTTGGGATCCTGTGACCACCCCTGCCCCACTTCATCTGAGCCCAGGCAGGGCTCAATCCTGGGCTCTGTCTCCAGCCACCCCTCTCCTGGAGACCCCCTTCCCATCCTCCCGCCATAGTTCTGCCATCTGCTGGTGACACCCATCATCTCAAACTCAGTGTGTCCCAAACCTGAGTCACTCCCCCTCGTCCTGCCTTTGAAACCTGGTCCCCTCCCAGCCGTCCCCAGTGCTGTAAATAACATCACATCCCAAACCTGGGGGGATGTGATGAGGCCCCCCTTCCCACATCTGTGGACAGGGCTTGGTGTCTCTCCTCGAAAGTGGCCCTCCATCCTGCTTCCTCCTCTGTGTCCCTAGATGACTGAGCTCCTCATCTGTCTCCTAGCTTCCCCTCAAAAAGAATTCTCCACCCAACAGCCCGAGACTAGATCCTGTCCCCCACACCCCACCCCAAGCCTTTAGAAGGCCCCCTGCAATCACACTTCGAATGAAGTCCAGAGCACCTGGCTCATCTCACCAACTCCCCCTGCCCACCCCCACTCCCCCCCCAACTCTGTTGAAGTCCTGCCTTCACGTCTTCTGCGTACATTCCCAGGGTTGGAATTGCTGGGTCATATGATCATACGGTCCTTCTATGTTCAACTTTTCGAGAATTCCCGGGCTGTTTTCCCAGAAATTTCCAACTTCTCCGCATCCTCAGCAACACTCGCCGTTTGCAGTTTTGGATTATGCCCATCCTAGTGGATGTGTTGTCAAACCTCGGGTGGTACAAACGGTTCGCACTAGACAACTCACCGAAAGGCTGGCCATTCAAACCCACACAGTGCTGCTGCAGAAGAAAGGCCTGGCGATCTGTTTCTGTAAAGATCACAGCCAAGAAAACCCTATGGGGCAGTTCTACTCTGTCACATGGGGCCACTGAGTCAGAATCAACTCAATGTCAGTGGGTTTAGTTTGCTTTTTTAGGGAGTATATGGTGGTTTGATCTGCATTTCCCTGATGATATTGGGCATCTTTTCCTGTGCTTGTTGGCCGTCTGTGTATCTTCTTTGGAGAAATGTCTGTTCAAGTCCTTTGTCCATTTTAAAGTTGCATTGTGTAGTCTTTTTACTACTGAGTTGCATTGGTTCTTTGTAAGTACATATTTCTTGAGTTGTGCCCATTGGTGACTTAAACTCCACTGGTTTGTGGCCATTGCTGACAGGAAGCAGGGACCAGGGACGGGGGAGCCAACCCCACAATCCTATCTATAGGCTCCATTCTTCTCCCCTAAACCATGGTCTTCTTGAATGGCTGAAAATGGCGGCTGCCAGGGCTGGGGAGAAAAAAACGACATTTGTGGCAGTCCCCGCGTCAGGCACCGGCCAGGCCCACTGCCTGGGTCACCACATTATCCTGGCCGGTGGCCTTCCAAGCCGAGAGTTGCAGCCCTAGAGGCTGTGAAGGCCCCCAGCCTACCCCCTCCCTAAGCAGAAACCACTGTCTGTGGGAAACGAAGCCAAAACATTTTAAATGTTCCTGAGGCCCCTATGCAAACCTGAGCCCCCCCCGCCCCCCCCATGGAGAGGCTCCAGCCCTGTGTGTCATTGATGAGAGATCCCTGAGGACTCCACCTTTGGGGGGTTCTGGGCCAGCACAACTCCCGGAAAATGGTGCTGAAGGCATCTTTGGTCGCTGGGGATGGTCTCCCTCGCCTGCCTGCCTGCCAGCCAGCCTGTCTCTCTCCCCTACCTTCTGGCAGGTGTGAATTATTGATGCTTTTGGCTGGGGTTGGTATCCAGTGTCCCCCCGGGGCTGCAGGGATGTGGCTTCAGGCCCATAAGGGGTTGCTCTGGCTGCCCTCCTTGCCTGCTCCCTGTAAGCGCCCTAGTGCAAAGCCCCTCGGTGTCACTGCTGTGCTCGGATCAGCTTTCCTTTGGATTTCTGCTTCTCTTGGTTAGAAGGAGAACATTATTGTCCGTGTCGGAGTGAATTGCACTGGGTGGGGGCTTGTTTTAAAACAGGAACTGTCCCAGCCACACCAGGAAGCCGCCGCTCAGGGTCAGGCACATCCCAGCCTTGCAGTTTGGTGGCCCTCGGGCTTGCTTTGGTCCCCTGGGTGGTGGGCTCCTCAGGGCTGGTGCCTTGTTTTCCTCAGACTCCTCCATCTGTACGTGCCTAGGCCTTGCCCAGTGGGCCACTCAACCCCAGATACCAAGTGGGGGGCCGACAGCAACACCAACCTTGCCCCGGGATCCCCTGCAAGGACGCTTTCTGGAGTCTGGCACTTAGCGGCCCCCAAAGAGCCGGGGAGGGGGGGGGTGGGCACAGGCACCTTGTTGGTGGGTCCAGGGCAGATGCCTGGGGAAAGAGGCGCCAGGAAGCCAGGCTGCCATCTGTTTCTGTTCCACTCCCGTCTTGCCCAATGGCTGTGGCCACGTCAACCCCAGGAGCCTTGAAGTTGCTCAAGGCCAGAGCACAGGGCATTGGGGGAGGGGCAGTGCGAGGACCTTCCCACACTCCACATAGGGTGGACCTGGTTCCCAGGAGATGTGATGATGGGGGCCACCTCAGAGAGCTGCCTTAGGCTTGGAGGGGACCGGTGACCCCTGAGGCTTGTGGCAGCAGGTAGGTGGGCAGTGGTCACCCCCCAACCCCTGGTGAGTGGTCAGGACCTTGGGGGCCCCCCTGTCCTCCTCTCACAGCAGAAGTCCCAGGACCCTGGGCTGTCACCCCGCCTCGGCCATGAACACTAACCACCTGGGGTTCCCAGTGGGTGCTCACCTAACCAGGCGTCCATCCCAGCTTCAGGTGTCCAGTGGACACTGTTGGGGGGGGGGCGTGGCACCGACCAGCCCCAGGGATGGATGCCCTCCCACCTCTGCCCAGGCTGCTGGTGCCCACTGTCCATGGGTGGACACTCTGTGCACCCACCACGGGCTCGGTGCTGCATTGGGCACTGTGGCGGAGGTGGGGGAGGGAAGTGGCCCTCTCGCTGACCCTTCCCCAGGGCATGGTACTGCCCCCTCCACCTACCCAGGCAAGCGTACCAACTGGGAGGTGGGCCAAGTAGGGGGTCTGTGCAGAAGGTGAGACCACTTGGTTGGACAGGGGTGGGGCTGGGAAGCGGGAGGGTAATGCTGGAGGGAGGTAGCATGGCCGTGTGGTGGGATCTGGGCGCCGTGTGGAGGAACTCACCCAGACGGGGTGCAGTTGCGGGGTCTCTAAGGTGAGAACCCCCGTGTGAGCTTCCCATGGCTGCCACAGCAAAGCACACATATGGAGGCTTGTCGGTGATCCCAGACTCTGCTTTGTGAAAACGGCCAAGCAGAGTCAAAGCTAAACAATCAGACATGCTAACCGCGGTGGTGAGCACTGCCCGGGCCTAGAACCACTAACTCTGGGTCAGTAGACAACCGGCAGGGGCACTGTGACAGCCTTGTCCCCTCTCTGGCCACCAGCTGGCCTCTCTGGCATCACTACCTGCCTGTCCAGAACAAACCACACTTCCCTGCTCTGGGGGTGTCCTCCACAGCCGCTCTCCACCTCCACCAGCGGCCTCGGGCTACCCGTCCCTTGCCCTCCACCTCCACCCCAGGGCCTGGTCATCTCCCACCAACACGGAGCATCCTGGGACCCCTCAGAGGCCCCCCAGACCAGCTATCCATCAGGGACTGACACGAGGCTCCACATCCAGACCCAGAGAGCACTGCCATCCTCCCTGCCCCCACGCCTCCAGTCCAGCCCTGCAGAGTTGATGCTGTGATGCTGTCTTCCCAGAGCTGGGTTAGAGACAGAACTCCTTCCCTCCCTGCCTTGAAGCAGCCTGGTTAGACAATGGAAATGGCCGAGCCTGTTGAAGAGAAACCACACTGCTATTGCACCAGGAAGCTGCACCCATCCAAAGAGGGCACCGAGGCAGCACTTCCTGGACCAGGAAGGTCCCCAAGAGGTCACTCCCTTCTTTGTAGGCCTCACAACTCCAGTCAGTGAAGTGCCAGCTTGTCGATAAAAAAAGGAAACTGGGATGAACCCCCAAACTAGTTCCCAGAGATAATCTTTAAACCTTAAACCAAAAATATCCCCTGAAGTCTTCTTTAAACCAAACAGTAGTTTACCTTAACTAGTAAAGAATTTCTGCCTTGAGCTTTGTGCTCTTTTAAAGAACTGTCTATATGGGATCAAATTAACAATAGCAAGAAAGGTTAGATAGGAAGCTTGGGGGGGGGGCAATGAGTTTATGTTAATGGGGGAGGAACAACTCAGCAAAGGAGGGTGAGAATGGTTGCACAACTCAAAGAATGTAATCAATGTCACTGAACTGTACGTGTAGAAACTGTTGAACTGGTGTATGTTCTGCTGTATATATTCTCAACAACAACAAAAATAAAATAAATTATTTTAAAGAACGAAAGAGAGAAAGGTCTTTCTCTTGATGAGAGAGGTCTCTTTTGTGTTCTCCTGAGGATGTTTTTGGACTGGGCGCTCTGGGCTCTGTGGGGCTGGGATGGGGGGTACAGAACACCTCGAGATAAGTGCTTCTAGACATGGCAGGGGAGTTCCCAAGCACTGCGGGGTGAGGTCCCATTAAGGGCTTGGAAGGCCCCAGGAGGGCTTCATGGAGGAGATGGGAAAGGGGGACCACCAGTGCCCCCAACACCAGATCCTAGACAGTGGCCCCCTCTCCCCCAGGGCTCAGGCCCCCTTGGCCCCCTGGGTAATAACCCCCTTTCTTCCATGGCTTAGGCCCCCTGACCCCCTGAGAGCCTTAGTCCTGGGGGGAGCCACAATTCTGCCTTCGTGGAGATGCTGCCCTGCTAGGCTGGGGAAGAGGGGTCTGGAAGAGGCCAGCCACCTGCTGTGTGCAGACCCCAGTGCTAAGGGGCTGCTCAAGGGGACAAGACCCCCACGCCCAAGGAGCTCACAACCCAGAGTCTGCTCAGTGTGGTCTGGGTGGGCCAGGCTTGTCTTTGCCTCTGGCCCAGCTCTGGAGACACTCAGGTCATTGGAACTGGGGGGCTTCCTGTGCCAGTTTGCAGGCCAGGTCAGGCCGGGGGCGGGGACCCACCCAGAGGCCACCATCCGTCCCCACCCTGGCCTGAGTCTGAGCCATACTGCTGTGAGTCCCACTCCCCATGCCCCAGCCCTGTGGGGACCAACAGGAACCTCCTGCGTTGCTGCACTCATTTTTTGTTGTTTTTTTTATTGTGCTTTAAGTGAAAGTTTACAGTTCAAGTCAGTTTCATATACAAATATTTATACACACATTGCTATGTGACCCTAGCTGCTCTCCCTGTAATGTGAAAGCACACTCCTCCTTTCATCCCAGATTTCCTGTGTCCATTCAACCAGCTCCTGTCCCTTTTTGCCCTTCCATCTCGCCTCCAGACAGGAGCTGCCCATCTAGTCTTATGTATCTACTTGAGCTAAGAAGCACACTCCTCACGAGTATCATTTTATGTCCCATAGTCCAGTCTAATTTTTGAAGAGTTGGCTTCAGGAATGGTTTCAGTTCTGGGCTAACAAAGAGTCCGGGGGCCATGTCTTCCAGAGTCCCTCCAGTCTAAGTCAGACCATTAAGTCTGGTCTTTTTACTAGAATTTGAGTTCTGTACCCCACTTTTCTCCTGCTCCATCAGGGACTCTCTGCTGTGTTCCCTGTCAGGGAGGTGATTGGTGATAACCATCTAGTTCTTCTGATCTCAGGCTGATGGAGTCTCTGGTTTCTGTGGCCCTTTCTGTCTCTTGGGCTAATATTTTCCTTGTGTCTTTGGTGTTCTTCATTCTCCTTGCTGCACTTGTTTTAAGAAGAAAATGAAAGAATTTGCAGAAAGTGCTGGGGCCGGCAAAGGAGGGAACAGTCAGCTCTGGAGGGAGGTGACATCAGGTGGAAAACCCCTTGTCATCCCCCATGTGTACCGGGCCCCCCCTGCCTGCTGCACCCCACACTCTGAAGGGGTTTATTCAGCACTGTGGCCAACGGGGTGGGACCACCCAGCACCCAGTCCTTTCCTGAATGTGGGTGGAGGTAGGGTACAGGCTGAGAGTGGAGGGCTCAGTGGCCCCCTTGGACACAGGGGTGTGTCACCAGCCATCTGCCTCCTCACAGGGCCAGAAGCCTATCGCCCAGTCGCTGTTCCTGGCAGAGGGGCTGGGACCACCCCCGCGCCTGTTGTTTGGTCCCTCAGCCCCCTACGCGTTCAGGTGGCGTCGGGCGGGGCAGGTGGGATGCTGCGCGCACAGGGCGGGGCAGGCGAGCGCAGGGCCGGGTCCGCGCCGGAGGAGGTGCCCGTCCGCGCGC
>NW_004444087.1:4410828-4511410 GCF_000243295.1 Trichechus manatus latirostris
TGGGCGCGGGTCCTGGATGGGCGCGGGCCTCGGGTGGGCGCGGACCCCGGGTTCGTGCGTGTGGGCGAGGGCTCGGGATGCCGTGTGGGCGCGGGCCGGGTGGGTGGCTGCCGCCCAGATGGATGCGGGCGCGGGTGGGTGCCGCCCTCGGTGGGTGCAGGCCTGTGTGGTCGCGGGGCCACCCTCTTCGGCCCTTGCTCGGACGTGCACCTGCCGGGACAGGTCCGAACCCAGCCTGGTGGCAGGCGCTTCCCGGTGGCACCGAGCCCGTGTCTCCTCCCGCCCCTCCCCCGGCCCCATGTCCCGCTGTCCCCGCGGGCGGCTGCAGTGTTGCGAAAGCTCGGGCTCCGCACAGAAAGAGGAAATCGCGGAGCCTGGCTACAGGGAGAGAAGGAGCAAGACGCGGAGGGTTGCTGCCGTGGGGGTGGGGGCTCCACCTGGCTTCTCGGTCACCTGGAGGTGACGTCATGCGGCCCTGCCAGGAGCCACCCTCTTGCAGTGCACCAGGAGCAGCGGGTGGAAGCCCCTGCCGTTTGGGCGTGGACCCCGAGGAAAAGGGCTCCTGCTTCCCACTTCCCTGGGTTCTCTGAGTAGAGCTGCTCAAGGGCAGGTGGCCAGTACAGGTGCAGCTGCCAGCAACAGTCAGTCCACGACCTTGTTCTCCCAGCTGGGCATCTTCTGGACTCTGCCCGTTCGCTTCCCCTGGTCCGGCCAGGGTGCTCCCCTCTCCCCCAGGCTGCCTGCCTTTTGGTGGGGAGTCAGAGGGAAGGCTGGGCCCTGGGACTGGCACCCGCCTTGCTCCTGAGCTGGCAGCTCTGAAGGCCTTGGCTTGGGGGGCAGACACAGAGCCCCCTTCCTCATGCCACCACACGTGGAGCACCTTGTCCCCAGGACACCAGCGGTCGGGGGCTCCTATCCTGAGCCCCTCCTAGGAAACCCAACACACCATGGGGTGGCCAAGATCCTCTGGGGAGGGCAGGTGGACCCAGCCTTTGCCCCCTGAGACACAGGCTTGAGACACGAAGACCCTGAAGATAGGCCCCAGGCCCCAGCCTTCCCTCCTCCCCACCCTCAAGCACCCACTGGGCTAGGTGGGGCCTCAGACCTCAGACCGGGGTCCTGGGAGTCTGCTGGGCTGTGCAGCCAGGAGAGGCCACACCAGCAGCTAAAGTGCCCAGAAGGGCAGCGGGTGGGGTGTGGCAGCCCCTCCCTGGGCCCCCAGGCAAGGCAGGGAGGGCCCACCCAGGTGCAGTGGGGTGGGAGTCCCTCTGGACCCCCACCTTGGGCTCCCCAACTCCCGCTCCCAGACCTGTATTTCCACTTGGTCAGGATGCTGGCCATACCCAGGAGATGTCCTGCAAGAAGGGGCTGTTGGCGGTGGGGCTGGGGAGGGCGGTGGCCCTGTCCTCTTCCGGGGCGGCTTCTCTTTGCCTGGGTCTCCTGCTGGGTGGCATCTCTACTTCTCTGGGTGCAGAGCCACCCTCGGGCCTCCACCCTTGCCCTGGTAGGAGGAAGGAGGAAGGGGACTTCCTCGGGATGTTGGCAGTCGCTTGATTCAGCGCTATGCCAGCCCTCCACTGAGGGGCTGCTGCCCAGAGCAGCCATACCCAGGGCACTGTGGCTTTCCTGATGCCCAGGACTCTCTGGCCGTGGGCCAGGCCTTGGGTTTTTCGAAATTGGACCATGACATTAGCATCTTGCTTCATCTTCCCAGCAGCCCTGCAGAACAGGCAAGCTCTGGGGGATTGCTCCCATTTTACAGCCAGGGAAACAGAGGCCTTGAAAAATTGAGCTGTCTCGGGGGACACAGTGCCTCAAAGCAGATGCCCCATCTGGTGCCACCCACCCACCTGTTCTTCTCTGAGCTGCCTTCCCTCTCCTGTTACCCTAGGTTGTGGCCTGGTAGTTCTCCCCCTAATAGAACTGAGGCAGATCTTTGCCAAGGAGCACGGCTGGTAGCCGGGTGAGCCAGGCCGAGGAACAGGGATGGGAGGGGAAGGGAGGGTCTGCCACCACCTCCCCCATTGGGACCCGCATGCTGTGCCCATGGCAGGTCTACTGTGACTCCATCTCCCAGTGCAGGCAGTGGGGCGCATCTGAGCATCCTGCCCCTGCTATGCCCAGGCCAGCAGGACCTGCCGTACCTGCCCATACGTTGATCAGGTGTGGAGGGTGGTGGTGCCTAGTCAGAGACCAGGGCTGGGAGGACTGGAGACCTTTCCCTCTACCCCGCCTTTGGTATCCCTCAGCTCTGACCACCCCCTTCCATCCTAAAGGAGGCTTCACGGCAGGTGGGCACCAATGTCTGCTGTTCTGAGGGGGAGACCTCTATCTTAGTCATCTAGTGCTGCTATAACAGAAATACCACAAGTGGATGGCTTTAACAAGGAGAAATTTATTTTCTCACAGCCTAGTAGGGCTAGAAGTCCAAATTCAGGGTGTCAGCTCCAAGGGAAGGCTTTCTCTGTTGTCTCTGGAGGAAGGTCCTTGTCATCAATCTTCCCTCCAACTAGGAGCTTCTCCATGCAGGGACCCCGGGTCCAAAGGATGTGCTCTGCTCCTGGCACTGCTTTCTTGGTGGTATGAGGTCCCCCACTCTCTGCTTGCTTCCCTTTCCTTTTATCTCATGTAAGATAAAAGGTGGTGGAGGCCACACCCCAAGGAAACTCCCTTTACATTGGATCAGGGATGTGACCTTAGTAAGGGTGTTACAATCCCACCCTAATCCTCTTTAACATAAAATTACAATCACAAAATGGACGACAACCACACAATACTGTGAATCATGGCCCAGCCAAATTGATACACACATTTTTGGAGGGACATAATTCAATCCATGACAACCTCACTCAGCTGAGTGGACTCCTGAGGCAGCTGGCCAGCCAGGGTGCAGGCTGGCTTCTCCCTGCACAGAGGGCGCTGTGACTTGGGCCTAGACTCTGGACTCATCTTGGGTGGGGGTACCATTGCCCCAGTTGCCACGCCAGCCCTCCAGAGGCTGCTGCTAGGGGTAGACTCAGCCCTTGCTCTGCACCAAGTACCATTTGTCCATTTATTTCCTCAGTCTGGGAGGTGGCTGCATTCTCCCTATTTCAAATGAAATGAAAACTAGCATGGAGGTCAAAGAAGTGGGCAGGGGAGGGTCTGATGTGGCTGGTACTGCAGAGGCTATAGGGCTTCCTCATCCCCCTACCCCTGCCCCACCTTGACCAGGCCCAGGGAGGTGGCTGGGGCAGACACAATTAGTCCAGGCTGTCAGAGACAGTTTAGAGGCCCAGATACGGACAGCAATGAGCTGAAAAGCAGAGTTCAGGGCTGGAGGCAGGCCTGGCCTCCTGACCCTGACCTGTGGGTATCCCTGTCAGTCTGCAGAGGTGGAACATGGGTCATGTGCCAGAAGGTATTTACAGAGGTGCCCAGTGGGAGGCAGAGGTCTGTGAACTCTGGTGCAGGTCCTGGCCAAGGATATGCCTCTTCCCATCTCGTGCACGTGTACTGCATTCCTTATCGTGTGTAGTCACCAGGGTTCAGGGGAGGACTGGCCAGACAAGGTCTTTGCTCATGGAGTTTGCATCTGGTGAAGGGAGACAGATGACAAACAGGTGACTGCAGACAGAGTGAAGATAATGACCGAAGTTGATGTGTGTGGTGTAAATAAGCAGTGCTAGGATGATGGGTGTTGATGGCTGTGATGTTGGTCAGAGAAGGTGATATTTGAGCTGAGACCTGGAGGAAGACCATTTCCGGCTGTTGGAACAGCTAGCTAGTCCAAAGGCCCTGGTTCTGAGCCTAGCCAGTGTGAGGAACAGGAAGAAGGTGAGTTAGATGCAGTGGAAGGTTCCAGAATGACAGGAGAGGAGTGTGGGAATCACATCATGGGGAGTCTTCTAGGTTTAATAATGAGTCTTTGGAGGATTTGGAGGAGAATGGCCTGGTTTATGGTTTTGAGAAAGCTCTCAGGCTGCAGAGGTACAGAATGGAACAGAGACAGGTGGGTGGAAGGGAGGGGTGGGCACTGAGCCTGAGCCATTCTCTACCGTGAGAAACCGAACCAGCAAAGGAAACAGAAGGAGCAGCTGGTGAGGTCGGAGGAGACCCAGGAGAGAGTAGTCTTGGACACCAAACGAAGTAAGTATTTTAGGGAAGAGGGGGTGGATGCCCGCGTGCCGAGAGGTAGGTAAGAGAGGAGAGCAGACTGACCATCGACTCTGGCAGCAGAGGTGTCACTGGTGGAACAGAGGTGATGACTGCCAGCCCAGACAGGCTGAAGAGGAATAGCTGGAAGTAAAGCCAGCTCCTGGACACATCTCTTGAGAAGTCTTGCCATGAAAGGGAGCAGAGAAGGGGGTAAAGCTGGAGGGACTGAGCTCACTAAGGAGGTTTATGTCTGACTGCAGCCCAGAAAATGCTATGGATCACAACGGTCCTATCCAGAACTGATCATGGGATTGCGCAGGACTGGGCAGTGTTTCATTCCGTTGTGCGTGGGGTCGCTGTAAGTCAGGAACACAAACAACAGCATAGTGTGTTGGAAGGCATTGATGCTACGAAGAGAGGAGACCACAGCAGGGCAAGAGGGCCTGGATTTTTGGGGTTCCGTGTGCCCTGCATGGTTACACTTGTGCCCCACCTCATGTGATGGCCTTACTGCGAAGTGTGCTGGGCACAGGAGCTGTGGGGTGATCTATCAGAGCCAGGAGGCCGGTCCTCTCCCCAGGGAGCCTGTCTTGGCTCCGCCGTCACCTCCAGGATCTCAGCCTTGTCGTCCCTGCTGCGTCAGCAGGTGGGGGCAAAGGTTTCTGCTGGCAGCAGATGACCTCCTCAGGCAGGATCCATGGTGCCCTCCCCCACCCCTGTCCCTTGCTGTTGGGGACACGCCTCTAACCTGGCTCAGCCCCAGGCTGTGGTTCACCTGCCAAGGGGCCTCTCCCAGGAATGGTGGGGCTGAGTCACCTGGGGGCAGAAAAAGGGCAGGGGTGTGGGAAGCTCTGGTCTTGGGCGAGGCCTGCCCTTGAGTGGTCAGGTGCTGTCCCCCCCTCCCCACCTCCCCACAGTGCTGGCAGCCCCTCACCGTGGGGACTGGATCAAGGGTCCCTTCTCTCCCCACTTCCTCCCACCCTACCTCCTACCACCCACACCACAGCAGCCCTGTCTCTGGGGCTCAGACTGGCTTTGGGGTCCCCCTGGGAGGCTGCTCCAGGCCCTTTGGACCAGGGTCTTGGGTGTCTGGGTGTCCAGAGAGGAGAGGGCATGTCTGAAGGGGAAGTCTGTGTGCTCCTGTGGCCCCTCGCCCCATGGGGAGGGGTTGTGGCCTTAAGTCCCGAGGCAGCCTCGGGCTTGAGGAGGCCCTTCCTGGGTCTCAGGGAGGCCCCAGTGCTGGGATAGTTAGCCACACCTACAGGCAGGGGCCAGCTCACCCAACCTGTTGCACCCTACAGGCAGCCCTGGTATGGCATGCCCTCTGTATACATAAGGTGCCCGCCCTGGGCCCCCCTCTTCTTTCTGACAGATGGGGGTGGGTGGGCTGTGGGCAGACCTGGCCTTCAAAGCCCCTGCAGCCCGAGGAGAGAGCCTGGCCAGCCTCAGCCACCTGGACAGTAGAAGCGTCGGGCCCTGTCCCTGCTCCCTTGGCGATGTTTCCATGATGCCCTCGGCCGTGCCAGCCTTCCTCCTCGGTGGAAGTAGGGGCTCCATCCCCTCACTCCCCCGACACACACCTGAGCAGACCCTGAGGTCCTTGGCTGCACCTGTCAGCATTGCCACCAGGTGCCCAGGTGGCCTGGAACGGGGCTGGAGGTGGGCAGTGAGGGGGGATCAAGTGAACCACTGACAGGGCGTAGTGGGGTGGAGAGGAGGAACACAGGAGCAGAAATGTAGGCTCCAGAAGCAGACAGTCCATGCACCAGCATGATTCCTGCAAAGTGCTGTCCCCTGCTGTGACCAGGTGAGCCGACACCCCTCCTGCACCCCCAGCTCTGGTCCCTCACCATCTGTTTTGTGGCTTCCATGGGAGGTTATGGAGGGATTCTTAAAAGGTAGCTCAGAGCCGCACATCAGAAGGCTCTCCGCTTCCAGGCCTGAATCCTTTCTTACAACCGGTACTCTCGACTGAAAAACCTCCAAGACCCAAGGGCTCAGGCCTAATGGTGGCGTTCCAGGCTGTGTCGTCTCTGTACAGGGCCTCCAGGGATGGTGAGGCTTGAGAGCAGGGGGATGGTCCTTCTCCTTCTGCCTTTAGGGAGTTTGCAGCCTCCTCCAACTGCTCCAGCGTGCCTTGCTCCCCAACCACAGGGCCTTTGCACTTGCCAGCCCTGTGCCTGGCCAACACTCTCTCCCATGCCTTCCTTCGGGGCAGCCTCCCTGCTGCCTGCTGGGTCACTGCAGGCACCCCTAGCCCACCCACATCTCCTGGTGGCCTTGACTTTGGTGTGATGAAAAGCTCTTTTGTGTGATTGGGGGTGAGGCCAGCCTCCTGCCCTGGCTGGGGCTCCTCAGCAGGGCCTGTTTGTTCATTATTGTGTCCTGGTGCCTGGCACCAAGGGAGCTGAGTCCATGTTTGAACAAGGGGAGGGTGCATTGTAGGGGTTGGGCTTTTGGTCAGAAAACACCTCCCCTTTTAAACGCCTTTCTGCTTCTTCCCCACCCAGCCCCAGCGATCGGTCTGGGGCTCTGGCCCAAGGCTCCGGCCTCCACTGCACTGATCTGGACTCTTCCCTGCCCCTGTGGGTGTAGTGCTTCTGTTGGAATCAGGTGGGATAGTAGACACATGTGTGTCTTCTTTAAAATCACCTTTATGAAGGCGTAACTTGTTGTTCTTAGGTGCCTTCAAGTCGGTTCCAACTCTCAGTGACCCTGTGTACAACAGAATGAAGCACTGCCCTGTCCTGCGCCATCCTCACAATCTTTACTGTGCTTGAGCCCATTGTTGTAGCCACTGTGCCAATCCATCTCATTGAGGGTCTTCTTTTTCTCTGACCTTCTACTTTACTAAGCACGATGTCCTTCTCCAGGGACTGGTCCCTCCTGATAACACGTCCAAAGTATGTGAGCCGAAGTCTCGCCATCCTTGCTTCTAAGGAATATTCTGGTTGTACTTCTTTCAAGACAGATTTGTTCGTTCTTCTGGCAGTTCAGGGTATATTCAATATTCTTCACCAAGTGTAATTTACATCCCATAAAATGCACCCATTTGTAGTGTACGGTTGGAAGAAATGACCGTGATCTCAGTTAAGGTGTAGAACGTTGCACCCCAAAGTCCTCATCCAAGACAGCCCCCTCGTGCCCCTTTACAGTCGGTACCCCCTCTTTTCCCTGATGACTAATGATGTTGAGCATCTTTCCTGGGTTTATTGGCTGTTCGTATAGCTTCTTGGCAAGGTGTCTGTTCAAATCATTTGTCTATGTTTTATCGGATTGTTTCTTTTCCTATTACTGAGTTTTAAAGAGTTCTTTGCATACTCTGGTTACAAGTCCTTTATCAGATACATGATTTGCAGATATTTTCTCCTAAAAAACCTGTCGCTGTCAAGTTGAATCCGACTCATAGTGACCTTATAGGACAGAGTAGAACTGCCCCATAGGGTTTCCAAGGCTGTAATCTTTATGGAAGCTGACTGCCACATCTTTCTTCTGAGGAGCGGCTGGTGGGTTTGAATCGCAGACCTCTTGGTTAGCAGCTGAGCGCTTAACCACCGTGCCACCAGGATCACTATGAGTCGGGTTTAAGTGTCTTTTGAAGAACAGACTCAAAAAATGTGTATGAAGTCCAATGTATTAATTTTTTTTAATGGATTCTTCTCCTGGTGTTGTATCTAAAAACATCTTTGCCTAATCCAAGGTCACAGAGATTTTTCTCCTACGTTTTCTTTTAGAAGTATTTATGGTTTTAGGTTTTACAATGCATTTGGAGTTACTTTTTGTATACGGTCAGAGGCGTGGATTAAAGTTTATAGTTTGCAGGTCGATATCCAGTAGTTCCAGTACCGTGTGTTGAAAAGACTGTTCTGTCTTCACTTTGCACCTTTGTTGATAATCAGTGTCCACATATGTGTTGGTCTGTTTCTGGACTCTATATTCCATTGATCTGTTTCTCTATCTTATGTCTATACCCCACTGTCTTGAAAACTGTAACTTTGCAATAAGTTCTGAAAATAGATACTGTTAGTTCTTCACCTTTGTTCTTATTTTGCAAAGTTGTTTTGAATATTCTAGGTCCTTTGCATTTCCATGTGAATTTTCGAATCAACTTGTTAATTTCTACAAAAAATCCCGCTGGAATTCCGATTGGGATTGCATTGACTCTACAGATTAATTTGAAGAGAATTTGCATCTTAACAATATTGAGTCTTCTGACCCATGGAAAGGGTATATCGTCCCGTATGTTTAGATCTCCTGTAATTTATCTCAGCAATATTTTGTAGTTTTCAATGTACCATCTTGCATATCTATTGTCAGATCTATCCCTAAATATTTCATATTTTTTGTGGTATTGTAAGTGGTATTTTAAAATTTCAGTAGTTTGTTGCTACTGCATAGAAATACATTTGATTTTTGTAAATGTATCTTGTATCTTACAACCTTACTAAACTCACATATTAGTTCTGGTAGCTTTTTGGTAAAGTCCATCATATTTTCTACATAGATATTCATGTTGTCTGCAAATAACAGTTTCATCTCTTCCTTTCCAATCTGGATGCTTTTTATTTCTTTTTCTTGCCTTATTGCCTTGTCTAGAACCTCCAGTTCAATCTTGAACAGAAGTGGTTAGAACAGACGTCCTTGTCTTGCTCCTGATCTTAGGGAGAAAACATTCAGTCTTTGTCCATAAAGTATGATGTTTACTGCAGGTGTTTTATAGATGCCCTTTCTTGAGTTGAAAGTTTCCTTCTAGTCCTAGTTTTCTGAGAGTTTTTATCAGGATGTTACATTTTGTAAATGCTTCTTCTGCATCTGTTGAGATAATCATATATATATCTGTGTGTGTGTGTGTGTGTGTGTGTGTGTGTGTATTTAGTGTGTAAATATGGTAAATTACATTGATTGATCTTCAAATGTGATACCAACCTTGCATTCCTGGTATAAACCCCTCTTGGTCATGATGTATTGTCTTTTTTATGTATTGTTAGGTATATAAACATATTCAAGGACATATATTTTCATTTGTCTTGGGTAAATATCTACAAGTAGAATTGCTATGGCATAGGGGTGATATATGTTTAACTATATAAGAAACTGGAGCCTTGGTGGAACAGTGATAAAGAGCTTGCCTGCTAACCAAAAGGTCGGCAGTACAAATCCATTAGCCGCTTCTTGGAAACCCTGTGGGGTAGTTCTACTCTGTCCTATAGGGTCGCTATGAGTTGGAATTAACTCCATGGTAGTGAGTTTGGCTTTTTGGTTTTATATAAGAAACTAGTTTCCAGAGTGGGTTGAACCAATTTATTCTCCTACCAGCAGTGTATGAGAGTTCCAGTTGCTCCACATCCTCGTTAACACTTGATATTATCAGTCTTTTTAATTTTACCCATTCCAGTCAGTGTGTAATAATGTCTCAATGTGCAAGCTTTTTTGAAAAGGTGCGAATTTCCTGTTCTTCAAGTGACAACCTTGTGTTGCCCCTGCACCCAGCACACTTGATTTAACTCGCTCTTGTTTTCTCATTCCTGCTTGAAAGGTCTTGGTCCTTCCATTTCTTAAATGTGAACTGCTTCGAGACCTCTTTAGAAGTAGGCTGCTCAAATTGTATGTGTTTGCGGGTATGTACACATGTATGCATATACTTATACACAGACACTAGGTAGGTGTGGCGGGCTTGGGTTGGACAGCCCCAGACTTAACCAGTGGGGCCTTGTGTCAGTTGCAAGACATCAGGCAAGTTTGTAGCCTCTCCTTGACCTTCAGTATCTTGTTTGTCAAAGAGAGATAATATTGGTAATGGCCACACGCCACCAGCTCTGAGAGCATACCTTTCTTGGTCTCTTTTCTGTGTCACACCTATTTTTTCCTCTAAAGCAAGAGTTGTCAAACTTTTTCTTAAAGGGCGAGATAGTAAATATTTTAGCTTCTGTAGGCCATAGTGTCTCTTTTGCAACTGCTCAACTCTGCTGTTGTACCTCAGAAGCAGCCATAGATGTTACATAAATGAATGGGTGTGGCTGTGTTCCAATAAAACTTTATTTACAAAAACAGGTAGCCGGCCCGCAAGTTATAGTTTGCCAATCCCTGCTAAACCCCACCCCCCAAAAAAAACCCAAACCTATTGCCATGGAGTCGATTCTAACTCATGGTGACCCCATGTGTTACAGAGTTAAAACTGCTCCACAGGATTTTCTTGACTGTAATCTCTACGGATGCGGATTGTCAGGCCCTTCTCTGTGGAGCCTCTGGGTGGGTTTTAACTGCCAACCTTTTGGTTAGTAGCCAAGCACAAACTGTTTGTGCCACCCAGGGACACATTAAGTACCCTGTAAACATCTCTTGCGGGCCTCATCCCAGGGCCTCTTTGTGAGGGGTGGAGGATGGTAGGCGCAGCCACCCTGGCCCCGTGACTGGGCAGGAACTTTCTGTGCCCTCTGTTCAGCCATCATCAGAGTTCCCAACGTGCAGACCCAGGTCGTGAGAAGTGAAGTGTGGGTCAGCAGGCCATGCTGCCCGAGGAGAACCAACAGGTCACTGCCGTGGTGGCTGCCCTGCCCCCTAGTGGTTGTCATAGGCAGGTTCGCTTAATCCACACGTCTGCCTCCAAGTGAAGTGTCATGGTCGCACCCTACAGATGAGGAAGCCGAGGTCTAGGCAGGGGCTGCCACTCGCCCGAGACCACCACGTGCCTGCTGGGCGCTTAGTATGCGACTGTGGATGGAGAGTCCATGGGCGGCTTGTGCGACGGTTCGGGGGAAGATGGAGCTTAGTGGATAAAGCAGGTCTCCTTCCTGTCAGTTCATTCCTTCTCCACTTGTTCTCAGGAGAGTGGCTTTCAAAATTTGTTTATTTTGGGTGAAAATATACACAAGAAAACATACACCCATTCAACAATTTTTACACGCACCGTTCCCTGACAGTGGTTACATCTTCCACATTGTGTCACTGTTCTATCTCTGCCCATGTTATTTCACCACCGTTAACTTGGGCTCTCTGCCCCTTAAAGTTCTTGTCCTGTGGTTTAGAGTTACTGTTGCCATTTCAATCTCATATGGGTAACTCTTCAACAGGGCACAGTGCTCAAGACAGGCAGTCTTTATTTATTGAGCTAAACTGTTATTTAGTTTGAAAATGACTTTATGGAATAGTTTTGGCTCAAGGTTCAAAAGTTGTTTCCGGGCAATAGATTCAGGGGTCCCTCCAAGTCTCAGTGTGTCCAGGAAGTCTGGTTTCCAATAACAATTTGAAGTTATGTCCCTCAGTTTTCCTCCTTTTGATCAAGATCCATCTGTTGGGTCCCTGATCAAAATGTTCAGTAGTGGTGGCAGAGCCCCGTCCGTTTCTTCTGATGAGAGTGTTGAATTATATAAACTGTTTGCCACTCCCTGGAATTCCATTCTCCCCTGAGAAAGCCCTTCTGGCCTGTATCCCCAAACCTACCATAGAAGTCCCTCGGCATATATTTTTCAAGGTTGTTGAATGAGAGAACGACTTTGGCCTCTTTGGGGATATTGGGACTCTGGACGTGGATGGCTGGTGGTTCATTCATTCAAAAACTCTGCTGAGCACCTGCTTCATGCTGGGCCCTAGTGGTGCTGGGACAGTTAATGAGGAACACAGACTTGATGAGTCAGGATGGGCTGACCGCCATAACAAGGAGCCCCCACATCTCAGAGGTGTAGCAGGTGATTACTCAATCACAGCACAGTCCTGTGAGGCGGCAGTGGTGGCACCTGGCCAGAGCTCTCCGAGCATCTCTCCTCCAGTCAGTGACTCAGGGGCCCATGACCCCCCCAGTGGGCCCTCCCATCCAGCCAAGTGTGGGGGAGGAGAGCATCATGGGAGGGGAGGATGTTATGGGCCAGGCCTGGAGGCACGGACAGACGTCCCCCTCTGCTCACATCACATTTGCCAGAATTCAGTTGCGCGTCAACACTTAGCTGCAAGGGAGGCTGAGAATGTCTCTGAGCTGTGAGCTGGGGAGAAGAGGACACAGGTACCCGTGACCCCAGAAGTTTCTGCCTCCAGACCTGTGGTCAGGTGACTGTAAACATTAGTGTCTGAACTTTTGAAAGTGAGAGGAGGGGGCTGTTAATTATTACACTAGGACAGGCTGTGTGAACGGGGGACTGCCTCTGGCAAGCTGAGATGCGTGGTTGCAGCAAGAAATACCGAGGCTGTGTGTCGGGCTGTGTTTATGCACCTGGCCCCAGTGTCCTCACTGCAGTATCCCATTTTGCAGGTGAGGAAACTGAGCACATAGGGATTCACCTCATGACAGGCAGCTGGGAAGGATGAGAAAGGCTGGAGCCCAGCCCGTTTGGCTCCCAGGAGTGTGAAATGGGGATAGTGGGTTCCCTGGGGAGGCATCCTCACACAGGTGAGCTGGCCAGGGACAGGGCATCTGGGCTGAGGGCATGGCAGGCACCAGCTTCTTCTTCTTCTTCTTTTTTTTTTTGCAGTTTTAATCCCTTTTTTTAATTTAAATTTATTTTATTATTGTTGCTGAGAATATACACAGCAGAACATATACCTGTTCAACACTTCTACCTGTACAGTTCAGTGACATTGATTGCATTCTTCTAGTCGTGCATCCATTCTCACCCTCCTTCTGTGAATTGTTCCTCCCCTATTAACATAAACTCACTGCTCCCTAAGTTTCCTATTTAACCTTTCGAGTTGCTGTTGTCAGTTTGAACCCATAAAGATAGTTCTTAAAAGAGCATGATGCTCAAGGTAGGTATTCTTTACTAGTTAAGCTAAATTATTGTTTGGTTTAAAGAAGACTTCAGGGGATATTTTGGTTTATGGTTTATCGCAGGGCAATAGTTTCAGGAGTTCATCCAGCCTCCATGGCTCCAAAAAGTCTGGGTTCTGTAGAATTTTAAATTCTGTTCCTCATTTTCCCCCTTTTGATCAGGATTCTTCTATAGAATCTTTGAGGCTCCAGGTTCCTCTTTTCCTCTGAACGTGAGCAGGGTGAGAGGCCACAGTTTCAGATTTCTGGCTTTGGGAGGAAGAAACCTTCCTTCGTGTGATTTTGTGATTTTCCATTTGAAAACCTGCAGCCTGTGGTCCCCTCTGTCCGCACTGAGTGCTAGGTGGTCCACCCCAGGCCTCTACCCCACTGGGAAGTGCTTCCCCCCACCCCCCACTGTCCCCGCTCCCCATTGCTGTGAATGCTGGCAGGCTTCTTGCTGTGTCAGGGCACTGGCCCTGGGGATGGGGGCCCATGGCGGCCTGATGCAGCGAGCAGACTGTACTGGGTGAGCCCGTCACTGCGTGTCCTGGATGCCTGGCGCCTTCTTGCTCCCCACGGTGAGCGCCCCACACTGTCCTGGCTGTTGGCCAGTTAGCTGCATTTGTGATGGGTGGCCACCCTTTCTTTACCTGTTGGGGCAGCATTTTCCCAAGTGAGGAGTGGATAGGCGAGGAGTCCTGGAGCCTGCAGGTGGGGTCATGGGACCGTGGCTGGTGTGGGGTGGGAGCCAGCATAAGGGGCCCATCCTACAGGGACACAGGGCAGGAGGACCTAGTGAGGTGAGACCATCGGGGTCAGGGCTTTTGTGGGACTCTGGGGGGGGTCCACTTTCAGCTTGAGGAATGACACATTCTAAGGCTATAGGGCAGACGCCTCCGCACATCCAGCTCACCCTGTGGGGGAGACCTTCATGAGTCTGACACTGTCCCCACACACTGCTGAAAACCTCCTCATGCAGGGCCTCTGGGCCACTGGGTGAGGGCTGGCCTGCTGCTCTCCAGCCTCAGTATTTCCATCTGTAAAATGGGAGAGTCACCTCCCAAACCTTTGCCCTTTCCTGGAGGCTCAGAGCTGAAGGACAGCTGAGCCCACCTGCTGCCCCTCAACCCTACATGCCCAGGCCCCACCCCTGCAAACCCTTTGTCTCCAAAAAAGCCTCCCCAGGTCAGCGCTCTGGACAGAGTGGGGGTGGCCTGCCCCTTTGAATCCTGTGAGCAGTCAAAAAAGAATTCAGGGCAGTGGCAGGCAAGGGGGCAGCTGGGCCACCTGGGTCTGGCTTCCAGAGGGTAGACGTCTGCCTCTGCCTCTGCCTGGCGCTGGGCTGTGGGGATAGGGTCACAGGCAACCTGGCCCCTGACCCCTCGACGTTACACCCTAGGGGTTAAGACAGGCAGTAGATAAGTAGATAGGCAGACAGGCACACCCATAAAAACATCAGGGTGTGGGGCTAGGGATGAGCTGGGTGGGGTTCCTCTAGGTAGGTGGTCAGGGCGGGCCTCCAAGGAGGTGACACTTGAGTGGAGGACCCAGGATGGGGGAGAAACGGGCAGCGGGGCAAAGGGCAGAGAGGCAGGTGCTGACGCTGGGGGAGAGGAGACACGGTGGGTGGAGGCTAGGGGAGCAGCCAGAAAGGCCTCCAGGGCTGGGGCTGTGAGAAGAGGGTGTTTCCTGAGATGTGGTGGGCAGTCCCTGGGGTCCAAACAAGGTTGATGCGATTTGTGTCTTGCACAATCGCCCAAAGGTGGAGCCAGCCCAAGCGTCCATCACAGATGATGGATAAACAAAATGTGGTTCCTCCACACTGTGGACTGTTACTCAGCCATAAAGAATGAAGTCTTGATCCATGCTGTGACCCGGATGAAGCTTGACAACATGGTGCTGAGTGAAAGACGTCACAAAAGGTCAAATACTGTATCATCCCACTTCTGTGAGGTATCTAGAATAGGCAAGTGCCTAGAGATCAAAGTAGATTAGAGGTTCCCAGGGGCTGGGGAAGGGGGAGCTATTGCTAAAGGGATGCGGAGTTTCTGTTTGGGGGGAATGAAAATCTTCTGGAAATGGATAGTGGTGATGGTTGGACACCATGGTGAATGCAGTTGCTGTCACTGAGCTGTACACTTGGGGATGTTGGAATGACAGGCTTTTTCTTATATGGGTTTTACCACAATAAAATTAAAAGATAAGAAAAAGTACCGCTCTGGCTTCCAGGCGGCAGTGAGTGGATTGGGGGCCAGAGTGGAGAGGCCGGGGGAGGCGAAGGCCCAACCACCTGTGGCTGGGAGATAAGAGGAGACATCAGATGGGGTCTCGGTTGTGCTGGGGGTGGCAGCTGCCCTGCCGCCTCTGTTTATGGCTCTTCTGAGCTGAGGGAGTCCCCAGAGTCATGGCATCCAGACCTGGGGGCATTTGGCGGCTCCCCACCTCGCTGCCCTGGCTGGGCGCCGCTGATGCCAGCTGCCTCCTCTGTGTTTTGAGAGGAGTCTGATGGCTGGGAGTGAAGCCATGGGCAGCGACATGGAGCAGTGGTGGTCTTAGTGCCAACCCGAGGCTCCTGGGGCCGGGGGCTCCTCCGAGCTGGCATCCCCGAGAGTGTGCCTGGCTGCTCCTCTCTCCCCTGCCCCAGTCTCCCTCTACCACCCTCTCTCACCTCCAGAGACCAGGTTGTTCCCTTCCTGTACTGCCACCTCCACCCCGGTAAACAGGCCACAAAGACACCCCGTACCCTCTCCCATTTGGCAAGTTCAAATTGCAGCCCAAGCCTGCCATTAACTATGCAGGAGGAACTGGACGCCAGGGCTCAGCCAGCAGCTGAAGGCCCTGCTGAGCTTTGCCATGTGGTGCCAACAGGCAGTGATGTTACTGCAGAGAGGTGCTCTGCTGGGGAGGGCCCAGGGGCCTCAGTTAACATCTCTATTAGCCAGCAGTGCCCTGAGAAGTGTGCTCTTGGGTAAGTGGCCTCGGCACCTCCCTCTGCAGAATGGGATGGGTGACAGCACTCTACCCTGGCAGGTGTGCCCTGGCCTGGAGATCGGGGCCACGTGTGGAAGCTGGATTTGGGAGGTGGCAGAGTAGCATCCTTGATGCCAGCCTCATGCCCACACCCACCCACCTCTCTGCCATCTCAGGTCTCCCTGGCAGGGAGCGCCTTGTTTCCGCCCAGCGGCAGGGAGGTGTGCGCAGCAACCATGGCCTGGCCGGTACATGGATACTGGGCTCCTCCCTGGGCCAGCACTTAGGTCAGGGCTGGGGTATGGTTCCCTCTCCTGAGCCCCGTGAAGTCTGACCACCAGGCCGCGGGCTTGGTGGGTCCTTGGCCTGGACCTGTGGTCAGGGGAGCCTGGGGCCCCTCTTTCTCCTCTCCCCACACACATACCATGTAGAACTGTGCACTGTGAGGGTTTGCGGCCCGGCCCCCCAGCCTGAGAGGCTCTGACCTGGGGGGCCCAGCCTGAGGATCCCAGCCTGCCTGGCTCCAGGGTGGGCTCTCCAGGAACTCCTGAAGGGACATGCAAAACCACATTCTGGGAGGGGGGTGGCCTGAGCTGGCATGCAGCCACCGCAAGAGGAAAGTGTCCCCAGATAGCGCAGAGGAACCTAGACAGGGCAGGGGACCCCACATGGGGCAGGGGACCATGATGGCACCCCAGGCCTTTGGACTCCTCACTGGCACTCCCTCCCAGCCCCCGCTCCTCCGACTGGCAGTGACTGCAGGGTGGATCAGCACTGCGCTCTCAGGCCAGATGGTGGGGGCCGGAGTGTCCTTGCTGGTTTGTGCTCTGGGGTGGTGGCGGCGCCTGAGGGAGGTAGTCCTCAGGGGGCCCTCAGCCACCAGAGCCACCGAGCACCTTGATTTAAGCCCACCTGATCAGGTGGAAATCCCTGGTGGCATGATCAGTTTGCACTTGGTTACTAACTGAAAGGTTGGCTTTGTGAACCTACCCAGAGGCACCGTGGAAGAAAGACCTGGGGATCTGCTCCCATAAAGATTACAGCCAAGACGCGTGGCATGGCCGTCAGTTGGAATCGACTTGACAGCAAGGAGTTTGGTTTGGTTTTGGTTGTATCCAGGAGCTGTACTTTAGCGCTGACTCCTCCCTCTCTAGAGAGTACGATCCGCAGGACCCCTTCCCTCAGTCCCAGCTTCCCCTTTACCTGGTTATGACAACGAGAGACCCAGAACGGGAAGAAGAATGATCAGAACCGCATAAGGAGTGCCCACACACCCGCCCCCAACTCAACAAGCTGCCCAGTCTGTGGTATTTTTACTTTGCCTCATTTCGCAGGAAAACTTTCACACATGGAGAGGCAGACTTAGCCATTTGGTGTGGTTCATCCACCCACCATTCTGATTCAGCCGTTGCTAACATGGTGCCCTATTTGCTGTGTCTGTGTGTAAATGTATATTTGTTGAGGAGTCCTTGGGTGGTGCCAACAGTGAATGTGCTCAGCTGCTAACCAAAGGTTGGAGCTTCGAGTCCACCCCGAGGCACCTCAGAAGAAAGACCTGGTGATCTACTTCCAAAAAAATCAGCCATTGAGAACACTGTGGAGCACAGTTCTGCTCTAACACACAGGGAGCCACTGGGAGTGGGAATCAACCTGACGGCAATTTTTTTTTCTTTTTTAATTACAATTAGAATTGAGATATGTACCTGGGATCTCAGAAAGGTGTTTTTTTTTTTTTTTTTTTTTTCCCCCAAAGAAAAGCAATTTCTTGTCCATCTCTCATTTCAAGTGGAGAATAATTGGTGGCCTTCCTGGGTGTGAATTGGCCCACAGGTCAGCTCTGGGGGTAGCCTCCTGGAAGGCAGGGCTCTAGGGGTGTGGCCCTCCTTGAGGTCTCAGCTTCCTGTGTGGACTCACACCTACTGTGGTGACATCTTACACAAGTGCCCCCAGCATTCTGGGGACCTGGGACGATGACCAGGACAGTGAGGGTGGGACCCTGGCTTAGATCCCAGGGGTCTCCTCCCCTGGCCTCCTGTTGCACCAACAGGGACACTGAGGCCGAGAGGTGCTTGCAGAATGGGGACTTCCAGCCAGGGCCCTAGGACCCTAACCTGATGCTCTGTCTACCCTTCATGGTTTCTCAGTTGCCTGCTTGACCCTGGCCTTTGCCTTCCAGACCCTGACTGGGCCTCCCACACCCTTGGAGTGTTCATCTGCCTGAGCTGCTCCGGAATCCACCGGAACATCCCCCATGTCAGCAAGGTGAAGTCGGTCCGCCTGGATACCTGGGATGAGGCTCAAGTGGAGGTAGGGGCCCGGCAAGGAGGAACCTGCAGGGACACAGGGTGGGGACGGGGGGATGGGGAGATGGGCATCTCGCAGGGGCACCGGGGTGGGGATAGGGCAAGGGGGACCCACAGGGGCTGGGTGATGGGCAAAACCACTCAGGAGACTGCATGCGGTGGGACCTTGGCCCTTCCCCGTCTCTCTCGGGCCATGGACATTGTCCAAGAGCCCCTCAGCCCTGGGAGTCCAGAGAGCCTGAGTGTGACCTCAGAGGGGCCTGTGCTGCTGGGAGGGCCAACTGCTGTAGCCTAGAGGTCAAAGGGGACATGACTTGGTGATTTTTGAGAGATTTTGCCAAACTTTCTGCCATAACTGCTTACAGGCTCCCCAGCGACGTTAGGAGAGGGCTTTGCATCCCTGCCCACACTCGTGGGAGCCATTGTTTTCCCTTTGTGGTCAAATAGGTGAAAATCGTGTTCCTGGACAGTCTTAATTGGGAATTTTCGTATCCTAAGCGGCACTGAGCATCTCGTGATATGTTTTAGATTCATTGTGGCTTTCTTTTCTGTGAACTGTCTGTTCGCACCCCTCCCCAGCTTTCTATTGCATTGTTAGTTCTTTTGATCTTCTACAGATTCTTTGTATCTTAGAGAAGTTAACTCTCTCAGGTATTAGTTGAAAACTTTTTCCCCCCCTAGGCTGTTTGTCTTTTAACTTTGCTCATAGTGTTATTTTCCATGGAAATTTTTTTATTTTTATGTAGTCAAATTTTTCACTCTTCTCTTGTATGGTTTTGGGGTTTATGGCTGTCCTAAGATTAGTATTATTTTTTTTAAATAGTAGCTTTATTGAGCTACAATTCATATACCATGGCATGCAATTCATCCTTTTAAAGTATACAATTCAGTGGGTTTTACTATGTTTGCAGAATTGTCCAACTATCACCACTATCAAATTTCAGAACCTTTCCATCACCCCAAAAAAGAAACTCTATTTTCATATCTGGTAGAAAGAGCCTTCCTTCTCAGTTTTCAGAATTCTCTGGGATATTTTTGCTGGTTAATTTTTCAAATGAACTTCACAATCATCTGAAAAATTCTGTTGTTATTTTGGGGGATTGCGTTAAATTTATAGATACGCATATGGAGACAACATTTTTACATCTCCCTATCCAAGATCATGTTCAGTGTTTCTTCTGTGTCCCTCAGGGGAATATAAACATTTTCTTTGTAGAGATTTTGAACACTTTTTATTTAGTTTTCTCTCACGTGTTTTATCATCGTTTAATTGGTATCGTAAATAGAGTTTTTTCTTCTGTTGTACCTTCTGATGTTTTACACAGGAGAGCCATTGCTTTTTTTTTTTTTTTTTTTAATTTTGGTAATTAAGCATGTAACAAAACATTTGCCATCCCAACAATCTTCACGTGTCCAGTTCAGCAACATTAGTTGTATTCATCCTGTTGCGAACCCGTCCCTACCCTCCGTTTCCAAGGAGAGCCAATTGCTTTGTGAATTTTGTGTCAGCCTCTTGCTGAATCACGCTATTGTTTATCATTTTTTCCAGCTCATTCTCTTGAGTCCTCTATGTTTATGACCTATGGTCCTCAAAGCTTGGTGGTTTTAGGGGGAAGGGTGACCAGGAGGCAGCTCCACGGGGAGGGGCATTTCGGGAAAAGGCCTCATGTCAGCCCCCTGCTCCAAACTCGGCAGTGGTCGCCCTGCTCTTGTTGGTGGTGTTAGCTCCGACTCACGGAGACCTTATGTACAACAGAACAGAACACTGCCCAGTCCTGCGTCATCCTCACAACTGCCAGCATGTTCGAGTCCCTTGTCATGGCTGTTGTGCCAATCCACCTCACCAATGGTCTCCCATGCCCTCGATGGCCCTCTTCTTTATCAAACATGATGTCCTCCTCCAGTGATTGATCCTTCCTGTTTGTTTGAGTGGGACAATATTTTGTTATGACCCATGGAGTTTTCACTGACTGATTTTCGGAAGTCGATTGCCAGGCCTTGACTGTGTTGCTTTCGTGTTCCTGTGATGCTGGAAGCTATGCCACCGGTATTTCAAATACTAGCAGGATGACCCATGTTGGACAGGTTTCTAAGACAGACCAGGAAAAAGGCCTGGCCATGTGTGCTTAGTAAATCCAACCTCCTCCCCTGGCCCTCAAGGTGTGTGATCTGGCCCCTCTGGCCTCTCTGTCCTCCCTCTTCCCTGGCCACCCATGCTGGCCATCGGCACCTTCTCCAACAGGCCAAGCACCTGCTAGCCTTGAGGGCTTTGCACATGCTGTTTCCCAGGCCAGGAACACCATTTGCAAGACTGCCTCTTGGCCTGTCTCCGACTTTGCTTAAGTGTTGCCTTCTCTGAGATGCCCTCTTGGTCACGTTCATAAACTGGCCGCACGCCTCTGCTGGACTCCCTCACGTCTCCTGTGTCATTCGCGTTTAACATTTGTTGCAGTTTGGAATCCTGCTCTTTATCTTTGTAGTCTGTGTGCTGTCAATAAAAAGCAAATCCAGACTTAGTAAGGGACCCTTTATTCAGAAGGATTAGTGCAAGGCGGGAGGGGGGCTAGTGCAGTGGGGGCAGTAGGGGGAGGGGACTATTGCAATAGGAGGAGGGGACTGTTGCCATGGGGAAGGGGACTATTGCAATGGGGGGAGGGAACTATTGCAGTAGGGGAGGGGACTATTGCAGTGGGGGAGCTGTTGGAATAGTGGGAGGGGGCTAATGTAGTAGGGGGAGGGAACTATTGCAATACAGGGGGGAGGTCTACTGCAGTAGGGGGATGGCTATTACAATAGGGAGAACTCTGACCATAAACTCAGCAAGCGTCTCAAGAGTTAGACAACGAACGTTTTTCTTTGACCGAGAGGAGAGTGAAGCGGCTAGAAAGGACTGAGTGTGGGAAGGGGAGTGGGCTGAGCTGTCTGCTAGATGGGATAGTAAGTCAGAATATTCTGCCCTGAGAGCCATCTGTTCAGGGGGGCCCTTAAGGAGGGACTGGATGCTGGCTCAGGCTGGGGGGCCCTGTTCAGGGGCCTGGAGGAAGGGGAAACCCTGACCCAAGTGGTTAACCAGCATCTTGTTCCCACTGGCCAGTGGGACAAGCAGCTCAGTTGATCATGTATGAGGCCTGGGGTGGGGATTGGAGGGTCTGGATCTGCCTTGTCCCGGGTAGACCAGGGGCACCAAGAGTCTTGTCTGAGTCATGTGGGGAGAGGGCATCTCTGCAACACACTTTCCCGGAACACCAAGTGTGGGAGCAGTTCTTAACCTTGGCTGTTTTCAGGGCTCACAGGGCTCAGAACACTGTTGCTGCCTCACAGGAGTATCAGCTTCATCTGGGGCCAGCAGGGTCTGCCCCCGCTCATCTGTCCCTAGATCCCCAAAAGCGTCTGCACACAGTCGCTGCTTGCTAACATCTGCTGATAGTGAATCAGCCAGGCCTTGAATGAGGTGGGAGTCCCTGGATGGCGCAAATGGTTAACACACTCTGCTGCTAGCCAGAAGGTTGGCGGTTTGAGTCCACCCAGAGGCGCCTCAGAAGAAAGGCCTGGCGATCTACTTCCAAACAATCAGCCATTGAAAACCCTATGGAACACAGTTCTACTCTGACACACAGTGGGTCACCATGAGTCGGGGTCGACTGGACGGCAACCTTTGTTGTTGTTAATGAAGTAGAGCTGGGGTGTCAGGCTGAGGGTACAGGCCCTATAGCCGAGACCTCGGGTGGTTTGTGGGACCAAAATTGACTGGGGGTGGAGGCCCCGCCTCTCCCTACCCCACCCCAACACCAGGCCTGAGGGATGCAGGGCAAAGGGTGGGTCCCGTCCCTCCCCACTCACTCTGGGACAGGAGGGAGTTGGATTTCGCATCTAGCAGTGGCCAAGTCCTTGGCTGTGGCCTGGGGGTCAGCCCATACCCGCAGCCGGAGCAGGAGTCAGGCTGACCTCCTCTTTCTTGCAGTTCATGGCCTCCCACGGGAACGATGCCGCCAGAGCCACCTACGAGGTCAGGGTGCCCTCCTTCTACTACCGGCCCTCCTTCTCCGACTGCCAGTGAGTGACACCCCTACCCTGACCGCGGCTGCTGCAGGGGGGAGGGTCTTGGGATGGTGATGGGGGGCACGTGACCACCAGACTCTGGGGCCTCAGAAAGGGAGGTGCCCCCCAGGGCTTCTGCCTGGCTGCACCTGGCCCCCACACATGATCGCTCCTCAGCCTGTCAGCTCCTTCTGGCAGCCTTCTTCTCTCCCTGCCGGCCCAGCTCCTGTCCCCTGGCCCCTCAGGCCCCCCAGACCCTCCTGCCCAAAGTTAGAGTCGGGGGGTGTGGTGCTGTTTACAGCTATTGTCCAGCCCACCCTCGAGGCCCCACCCCAGTCTTCGAGGCCTATGGTTAGGCCAGTCCCCCATTCACCACCAAACCTGCCCCTCTCCCCACCTGGGCACCACCCAGCCTCTGGTTTGCTGGGCATTTCCCTTCTATAGTTTCCTGTTTCAAACTTAATCACCTCTGAGGCGCAGGTATGCCGGGCTCAGGAGTCTTGTGTTTTGTAATTGGAGTTAAATGGACACACACACAAATGGCTTTCCCTGTCCATCCTGGAGGCAGCCCCCAGGACTCTCCGAGGGTGGGCAGCCCCACTCCCCCAATGAGGCTGTTGGTATTGGCTGCTGTGGGGGCTGCCGGGATTTAGGGCTTGAGACCTGCCTGGCTCTGCACTGGGCCTGGCCTCAGGAATTGTGGGTGGGGACTCAGGTCCCCAGGAGTGTTTGCAGGGCTTTCTGACACGCAGGGCGCCAGTTTGGGGCCTGCGCCCCCAAGACTGTGAGCTCCACAAGAGATCCATGGGGCCTGGCTGTCAGAGAGTGTTTCAGGGTGGGAAGGAGTGGGGAGGAAAGAAGGAAGGAAGAGTGGATGGATGGATGGATGGATGGAAGGGTGGGTGGGTGGGTGGGGGGATGGATAGATGGATAGAAGGATGGAAGGATGGATGGGTGGGTGGATGGAGATGGATAGGGGATGGATGGAAGGGAAGAAGGGAGGGAAGGAGGGACAGAGGATATCTTGGCTGAGATCCAGCAAGCTACTCTTGGGCCTTTGGGGTTGGTGCAGGGAGAAGGGCTGGGAAGTGTGTCCGGATAATAAGTGATCCACCTCCTTGTCACTGATAACAAGCATCTCCCCCACCCCCACCCCTTGGGCTGGGTGCTAAGTGCTTTACAGGAAACCTCACTAGAGCCTGGGTGACCTCACAGGTGGGGAGACAGGCCTGGTAGGTGAGTTCACTGGCCGTCCTTGCCTGTCACCATAGGCTGGGAACCAGCCAGTGAACTGCTTGCATTCACCCCACCTCCTCCTTAGTGGGGGAGGCTGAGACGGAGGAGGGGCACCTCTGGTGGAGGGGTGGGTTTCACATCCTGAGATGGGAGGTCCAATCAGCCACCCTTTTTCCCTGGGCTGCTGGGGCCCCAGGCTGTCTCAGGATGAGTCAGCGGCCGTGGTGTGCACAGCACTATTTTTGAGACATGATTTTATCACCCTGCCGCAAGGCTGCCTGCGCCTGCCCTTCTTGCCTGGCTGAGCTCTGCTCCGTGTCCCCCATCTCCGTCCACCTTGCAGGGTCCACCACAGCTGGTGCAACTCTGAGGGGGACTGGGTGCCAGGTGCCGACCCCGCCCTCCTGGGCCCCCCTGAGCCCTTGTCTGTAGGTGTGGGGGCCGCACCGCCCTGAGCCTGTGCCTCCCCCCTCCCCACGACAGGGTCTCAGCTGTACATGGGGCGCAGCTGTGGGGACCCAGGAGAGTACAGTGTCCAGGGGCAGAGTGGGGTCCTGGGAGAAGCCCCCTTCCTGCTGGGCCACTGGGGAGACCCTCTGCAGGCAGTTCACCTCGCAGTCCTGAGACCCAGGGTGGGGATGGGGTGTGAACACACTGTGCTCACTGTAGAGCACTGGGAATGGTAGGAGGAAATATGTGATTCTCTGTGCAAACTGTAGAGTACTGTCCACTGGTAGGAGGGGAGGTGTTGTAGAGTGCTGTGACGTGATAGGAGAGACATGACTTTCTGTGTAAACTGTAGAGTGCTGTGGAATCATCGGAGGTGGGGTGTAAACGGGCTGTAGAAGCTCTAGAGGGCTGTGGAATGATAGGGGCTGGGCTGTTAAACTGTAAGGTATTGTAGGATGGTAGGAGGCAGGGTGGAAATGTGCAATGTAAACTGTAAAGTGCTGTGGAAATGGTAGGAGGTGGGGGTGGGGAGGTGTTGTGTAAACTGTGGGATGCTGTGGGCTGTGGGATGCTATGGCTGCCCACCTCGTGGCTGCTCCTGGAGCCTGTGACCCTGAGCTGGCCTGGGTGGGCCGACCCAGACTCACGAGTCCAGTTCAAATGCACACAGAACTGAGTTCCATGCAGTGTTCTGAGGGCAGCTTTATACCACTGAGAGAGGGGCCGATCCTGGGGAACCCCAAATTCGAATATCACTGCCACTCCTGGCTTTGCTGCCCACGGCGGCTGCTTCCCCTCTTTATTCAACAGGCGTCTGTGGGCCAGCTGCCCATCAGGGTGAGCGCTGCAGGCGCCTCTGCAGACAGGCACCCAGCCTCAGTTTCCCCAGTGTAGGAGTGCCCTAGGGCTCCCATGTGTCCCCGCTCTGAGCCCATGCCCGGGAGGTGGTCACCCCAAGCACCTCCCAGCCGTGTGAGTCCAGCGCTGGGTGTGAGGGCCATTGTGACCCTGGGGTCTGGCACCAGAGGCACTGGGGTGCATGGGAGCTGGCACTCCTGAAACCCCCGTGGGCAGTGGGTGGGCACGGGCTCTGGTTGGGTTATGCCCTGGCCCCTTTCTAGGGCTCTGAGCACATTTTCCTCACCGTCAGTGGGGGTCCTGGTGCCGCCCCCCACCCCCACATACGCGAGGCTGCAGGATGGCCAAGGGCTGGCCTGCGGAGGACATACCAGGAAATGCTGGTGCCCCCAGTGGCCTCTGGGGGTCCGACCAGCTCTCCGTGGTCGTTCTGGCCAGGACTCTGCTGTGACCAACAGGATTGATTCCAGGTGGTCCTGCTGAAGGGGTGGGTATGCAGCTACTGACCTCCGCCTGTCCTGGAACCCACTACCAGAGCTTCCTCCTGTTGCTGCTTCTGGAAACCTCCGTGCCAGGCCCGGGAAGCCCTGTGTGTGGATTCCTAAGGGGAGGGTCTGACGAGGCCACACGAGGGCCGTCTGCCGACGCAGTTCCCTGACCCCCTTTTATGTCCACCATCACACTGACCGCCAGGTGCCCTGCCTGCCACACACAAGACACATGGGCCCCCACAGCTCCAAGAGCAGGTGTAATTTACCTCTGTGTCACAGATAAGAAACTGGGCAGGAGGGGGTGACTCCCCATGGTCATGCCTTCGAGCTGCTGAGCCGGGCCTCCAGGGTCCCTCGAGGCCGAGGCCGAGGCCGCAGTAGGAGGGGCAGACCCCATCCCCTGGGGTGTGAGCCCCAGCACTGCCGGTGATCCGCCGGCCGAGAAGCCAGAGGCTTCCTGTTTGTTCTGTTCTGTGTAATTGACGGGAAACAGAAAAACCCCAAGGCCTGGGGGACTGGGGTGGCGGACACCGTCCGAAAGGCCCAGCCCTGACTTTTGTCTCAGCCAGCCAGGTGGTGTAATGCCCAATCTCAATGATGGTATCGACCTGCATTATGTGGCTAAAACCAGAGAAGAAGCTGCAGGGGCTGATGGGGAGTGGGGAGATCCTGGCACCTGGAGCTAAGGATGATGATGCTTCAGACTGGCCCCAGGCCTCTGGCTCCCTCGGGGGTGGGTAGGGACCTTCCTTCTGGGGGCACCTTCAGGGGGCCTCTCCTGGGGCATGATAGTCTGTATGAGTCTCCTAGCACTGCCGTAACAAAATACCACGGAGTGGTCGGCTCATAAGAACCGAAATTTCACCATCTCACAGCCTGGATGCTAGGCATCCAAATCAAGGTGTTGGCAGGGCCATGCCCCCTCCGAAGGCCCTAAGGGAGTGTCCTTCCTTGTCTCTCCCAGCTTCTGTAGCCCCGGGTGTTCGTTGGCTTGTAATGGGTTAATGGGTTTAATAACCCCAGAAGTGCACATTAAAAGGAAGTATCCAATGGACTACTACCCAGCCATAAAGAGAAATGGAGTTCTGATCCACGCATGGATGAACCTTGAGAACATAATCCTGAGTGAAGGACACCAGACACAAAAGGACAGATATTGTATGGTTCCACTTATATGAAATGTCTAGAATAGGCACATGCATAGAGACAGAAAGTAGATTAGTGGTGCCAGGGGCTGGGGGGAAGCCCTGGTGGTACAGTGGTTAAGCATTTGGCTGCTAACCAAACGATTGGCAGTTTGAATCCACCAGCTGCTCCTTGGAAACCCCATGGGGCAGTTGAACTCTCTCCTATAGGGTCGCTATGAGTTGGACTTGACGGCAAGGGGTTTGGTTTTTGTTTTTTTTTGGGGGGAGGAGGAATGGGGCTGACTGATCAGGGGCATGGAGTTTCTTTCTGGGGTGATGAAAGTGTTCTGGATTTCGACTATGGTGATAGTTTCACAAATTTATGAATATACTAAAACAATCACTGGATTATAAACTTTAAAAGGGTGAATTTTATGGTACGTGAATTACGTCTCAATAAAAAACAAACAAAAAAGGAGGTATTAAAAGATGAAACTATCTGATTAGCAAAACATTTTAAAAACTCAAAGGCAGCCAGATTCCATGATCCCAGCGTTAAACACTGAACCTCTACCCCAGCAGTTCTTTCGTGGTCTCCTGCCCAGAGGGGCCATGCCCTAAGTCGGCTGAGGGTGCCAGGAGCCCTGCCCTGCCCGTCCCTGTTCTGAAACGTTCCACTGGGCGACAGGTTTCTGGGTGGGTTAGTGGTGCTGCCCTTGCAGCGGCAGACTCAGTCTCCCCTCTCTCTGCAGACTCCTTCGAGAGCAGTGGATCCGAGCCAAGTACGAGAGGAATGAGTTCATCTACCCTGAGAAGCAGGAGCCCTACTCGGCAGGTAGGGTGGGCCTGGGTTGGGGCACTGCTGGGGGCACTGGGCCGTGGGCTGCAGCACTCAGGCCTCTGCAGCTGGGTCCCTCTCTCTCCTCTTTCTGTTTCTGTCTCTCTGTCTCTCTCTCCTCTACCTCTCTCTGTTTCTGTCCCGGTATCTTTCTCTGTCTCTCTTGGGAGAGCCAGCCCCCTCCCAGCTGCCCTCAGGCACATCTCCCCAGACCCTGGCCAGCGCCGTCTCCCCGTTGCCCCGTTGGGGGTGGGCCCAGCAACAGGCCATGCCAGGCTTCCCAGCAGGGCAGCCCCTCTGTATCCTGCGGGTTACTTGAAATTCTTTCTGCATCTGGTTGCTTCCAGATGCTTCTTGCAGTACCCTGGGCTGGCAGCTGAGCTCCTTCCTCTGTGGGTGGGCATGCTGGCGAGGCGATGTTGGGACCTGGTGGTCTGGGTGGGTCTGATGAGATTCTGAGGAAGGCGAGTCCCCGGGGGCCAGACGGTGCCCACACTTGCAGGGCTGGGGGGGGTCCTCCAACACACAGCAGCTGCCCCCACTGGTCTCCATGGGGACACACGGCTCTAAGCTCCTGCGGCTCCTCACTGCCCCCACCCCTGGGCAAGGCTGGGTGTGTGCTGCCAGGAGGCCAGGCCTCTATTGTGTCATCAGGCTCAAGCTTCAGAGATGTCTTTTGCTTCGTCGTAGTCTGCCAGATGGGGAAACTGAGGCAGGTGGCTTGGCCTGGCTCTGAGCGCTGTTGGCATAGTTCGCACAGGGCAGGGCCAGTGCAGCTGGCAGAGAAGCAGGGGGCTGCCTGTTGGAGAAGGAAGGCAAGCTCAACCCCCCTGGTGGGCCCCTGGGCACGTGGGCCCCTGAGCTGGACCATCAGCCAGTCTCATGACCTCTGACCCTGAGCCTTTGTATACACCCTTCTGTAAAAGAAAGGTACCCTCAAAACGCTGAACATAGAATTGCGCTGTGACCCAGCAATTCCACACCTGGGTTACGTACGCAAAAGACTTGAAAACAGGATTGCAGATACGTGTATACCAATGTTCACTGTAGCACTGTTCACGGCAGCCAGAAGGTGACACAACCCAAGTGCCCATCAACAGGTGATGGAGAAACACAGTGTGGTCCGTTCACACAATGGAGTATTACTCAGCCATAAGGAGAAATGACGTTCTGATCCAGGCTGCGATGCAGCTGAACCCTGAAAACGCAGTGCTGGGTGAAATAAGCCAGACACGACAGGACAAATATTGTACAATCCCACGTGCATGAAACGTCTAGAACAGGCAAATCCAGAAAGACAGGAAAACACATTAAGTGGTTACCAGGGGCTGGGGCTGGGGGGTCGGGGGAGTGACTGCTTAATGGGTACGGGGTTTCCTTTTGGGGTGATGAGAATGCCTTGGAACTAGACAGAGGTGTTGGTTGCACAACACTGTGAATGTACATTATGTGAATTTCACCTCAATTTTTAAAAAGAGGAGAAGAAGGAGAGGGAGGAGGAGGAGACAGTCAGCCCCAGCACTGGTTAGAGAAGGAGGTGGGCGGTGCCGCCTCTAACGCCAGCCTCCGTCTCAGACCCCCAGAGGCAGTGGCTTGGGCTTGTTGCCCTGAGATCACTCAAGCCCCTTCTTGAGGTTCCTCTGATGGAGCTCATCTCCCCCACCCCTCCCAGGGGCGCCTCCCTGGGGAGCTCCGTCAGCACCATCGATTTTTGCTACGAAGAGCTGATGCCTGCTCTGAGCACAGAGAGGATTAGCTGGTGCAGTCAGACGCCAGCAGCTGCATCGATCCGAGTAATCCCTTTATCCCTCCGCTCAGGGCCGGCTTAGCAGGTAGTAGTTGGTTCCCATGTGCGTGGGCTGGAGGCCAAATCGTATGCCGCCCAGCAGTTAGGCTGGGGAGGGGGCTCTGGTGAAGCTGGGTAAAGGCAGGGGGTTGTTCAGTCCATGCCCACAGCCAGGGCGGGCTGGGGCTCCTGGCTCTCCTCTGCTCCTGAGCCCCCACCCTCCACTGCAGACATGACCTGTGGGCAGCCTTTGATTTAGTTACTGTTCTCCCAGCCGGTCATTTCCTCCTCTCCTAGGGATCCGCAACGTGAGAGAGAGAGAATGGGAGGGTGTGTGTGTGTGAACATGATTAGATAGATAGATAGATAGATGCTGATAGGATGGATGGATGAATGGAGAAAGATGTAGAGATGGATGGATGGATGGATGGATGGATGGATGGATGGATGGATGGATGGATGGATGGATGGATAGAGAGAGATATGCTGATAGACAGATGAATGGCTGGATGGATAGAACAAAAAGTATCACATGAACATCTATACACTCCCATGCTCCATTCCTTTTGAACCCCAGCCTGCTTGCTCTAGAACCCCTGGAAGACTCACTCTAGAGCTCCTTAGTCTTTCCAGGCTTAACGATCTTAGTGATTTATAATAAGATCATGTGTGACCTGATTTCATAGGCAGGTGAAGGCCGAGCTGAAATAGCCACCTCACCAAATTTTGTGTCTATTCTCATATCAGGACCCTCTGGTTGCAAGTGACAGAAAATCCAACCCTGTTGGGCTTAAGTAAAACAGGAAATCAACTGGTTCATGTCATTGGATGGGCTTCAGGCACAGGTTGATCTAGGGGTTCGAGCAGGGTTGTCAGGACTTGGATTCAGTAACTACACCTTTTGGTTCTGGTTCTCTGGGTTAGCACCCACCCTCCTGGTGACAGTTTTACTCCTGCAGGTCCAGACTTTACAGTGCCCTCACTCATGTCCTTCGAGAAAAGGGCAAGTATGTCTCTCACCAAAGCCTCAGATCTCTCGGGCTGGTTGAGGTGGGCACTTAAGCATATGACCTGGGGGATGCACTGTCCTGAGTCACAGACCAGCCTCTGGAATGGAGAGAGGTCCTCCTGAGAAGAACCGGGGTCTGAGTTCCAGAAGTGGGGGGTGCATGTGGGTGGCAAAGTTGGCAGATCTTGAGCGTTTGGAGAATGAACAGAATGAACGGAGGAGTGTCTGTTGGTGTGTTTGGGTGTTAGTTCCAGGTACGGAGGTCAGCTGAGGGGGGCAAGTGTCTCCCTTAGCGTCACACCAGGCAGGGCTCAGGTGGCAGCCATGGTGGGCCAGGACGCCTCACTGCGTGTGTCTCCCCACCCACACCTACGGTTCCCCCATCAGAGTTCCATCCTATGGGTGTGTGTGAGTCCCCGCTGTCCTCTCAGGAAGTGAGGTTGAGATGGAGCTGAAGACTCTCGCTGTCCCTGGACTGTCTGGCAGGGGACAGAGGGCAGGCCCCAAGCTGAGGAAGTTCTCCGGCACAGCGTTCTAAAGTTGGAGCCCCAAGCCCTTGCCCACTGGTCCTTGAAGTCCACAGCCAGGTGGATGGTCAGACTCAGCCAGGCCTGTGGAGGAGCAAAGGCTTTGGGTTCAGACCAGCTGGCTCATTGTACCCCTATGGACGGCAAGTTCCTTCTCTGCCCACACCCCCATTTTCTCATCTGTACAAGACGGGCGTGTGGTCAGGATGGGCCGGGGGTGTGCAGGGTGCTGGCCTCTGATCCGACGTCGTCTGATCCAATAGCACTCCTGCCTCACTAAACCAAAACAAACAAACCAGTTGCCATCAGTCAACTCCCAGAGCTCGAAGTCTCCAGCAAAAGACTGCACAAACGCTCTGTCAGTGCATGGGAAACGTTTTACTCACACCGAGAAGAGACAGAGCAAAGTCAGCTTCACCAGTGGGCACGGTCTCCCATGGCCAGGAGGCCCATCCCGCGTATGGCAGGTACAGGGCAGATGTTCTACATTCACCCCTCTTGTGCCGTAGTAGCAGAGACCCCGTTCCCTCCCCTCTGAGAACCCCTATAGAAGTAGGGTTGGCCAGGTGCCATGTGGTACCCGCACGTGTGCGAGAGACAGAGAAGGTTACAGTATGCCCAGAACAGGGGGAAGGCTTCTCTGATAAGGAGAAGGGACTGAGAGGGTGTGAGAGACCCACTTCCCAGCCTCCTTATTAGAGAATGTTCTAGGCCCAAGGCCTTTACTTAGGCAGCCTGGATGGGAGGCAGAGAGGCAGACCATTCCCCCAACACTGTCGCGTCAACTCTGACTCATGGCCACCCCATGTGCATCACAGTAGAACTGTGTTCCACAGGGTTTTCAATGGCTGATTTTTTGGAAGTTGATTGCCAAGCCTTTCTTCTGAGGCACCTCTGGGTGGACTTGAACCTCCAACCTTTCAGTTAGCAGCCAAGTGCAAACCATTTGCTCCACCCAGGGACCTCCTGCCCTACTAACTGTCTGCCATATTAGCTCCCCTTGCTCAGAGAACATGGGGTACAGCAGCCACCAGGTGGCTGGGTGATTAGGGTCAGTTAAGGGCGTCACCAAGACGCGGGAGGTGCCTGCTACATGGGCCTTGCCATTGTCATCATAAACACAAGAAACTGCTTACCTGAGGCAGGGGCCTCAGCCAAGTGCCGTCGAGATTAGAAGGAAAAACAAGCAGCATTAACTTTGGTGAGGTGGGGCCGGAAGGCAGTGGGGTACTGGATGTGGGCGTGTCCACATCTTGCTGCTATCCAGGAGGGCCTGTGCCCCAGTGCTCCCCCAGGACCTGGCATGACACTCGGGGCCTCTTAGACCCTGGAGGTGGTCAGAGGACAAGGCAAGGAGAAGGCAACCCTCACGGCTGCCTGCGTGTCCTTCGGCAGGCCCCTGCCTCTCCAAGCTGGTCCCCCCCTGCTAGGAGGTCTTTGGCATTGAAGGCGGGGTTCACACGGGGCTGCTCCCCAAAAGTGAAGTAACTCTCAGGTTGGCTCAGGGAGCTTTCCAGCCCTTTCCACCCATTTCTCCCACCTCTGCCTCTCAGGGTGGCGTGAGCGACCCTAGCGACCCCGGTCCTTCTCCCCAGGAAACCCCCCAGCCCCTCCCAGCTTGGAAGTATTTGTGGCTTTGGGGCCCTGGACTCCCCTCAAGGGGCGTCCTGGTGTCTTCCGTGTCTCTGCCCGGCCCAGAGACCCCATGAAGCATTTATGCTCCATCTCCATTTCTCTAACGTGGGAGTCACGCTGGGGTCGAAATGCCACTTCTTCCTCCTTGGGCCTGAATATCCATGACAATGCCCCTTCAAGCTGCCCTGCATTACCCCCTTCCCTGCGGAGCCCTGAGACTTGGGGCAACAGAGTCCTGGGGGTGCCCGGGACCTCTGGGGGTCATATGTCTACCCTCTGCCTCCACCTGCCCACCCAAGGAGGGACCGCCTGTCCTATGGTAACCTGGTTTTATAATCACCAGTCATCCTGGGGCCTGCCGGCCCGAGAGCCTCCACAACCTGAACTCCTCTGCCGGGAAGATCCTCAGAGCCCAGCGAGCTGTGTCCCCCACCCCCCTCACCTTCTCAGGGCAGAGACCTTATCCCCCATCCCCAGTGCTGGGCATGGCCTGCATCCCAACCCCATGGGGCAGGCAGGGCCCCCCTTGGCTTTGGACGCAGAGGGGTCGGCAGGTGGGCCTGGGGGTACGGCTGGGGTGATAGGGCTTGGCCGCACCTTCTGCCCTTCCTACAGCGGGTGGGGTGCAGGGCCCCAGGACCCGCTTGCTGGCCCCCCAGGAATGGAGGGGGAGCTGCAGAATACAGAGGCACGTGGGTGGGGGGGTCCTCCTCTGTGATGGGGGAGCAGCCCCACAGTCCCCCAGCACCCCCGCTTCCTCCCTGTGTCCAGGGCAGTGGATGTAGTGTCCTGGCCAGGATGGGGGTCCTGTCTGCCCTGCATTGGATCAGCTCCCCAGCCCCTTTGAAGAGGCACTCGGGATTCCGCCACGCTTCCTGTCCCCTCCCAGGTTTTCCACAGGAGCACTTTCTTATGGCAGCGGTAGCGTGATGTCACCTCCTACCCCACCCCATGGCAAAATGCAGAAGTCCCCCACAGAACAAGGACCCAGGGAAAGGGGAAATGCGGGGTTGGGAAAGGCCCCCCAAAACCGAGGGGCAGTCTGGGTGAGGCAGAGCCTACTGCACAGGAGTTATGCCGTAATGTCCCGGAATGTCCCAGAACTGGAGGCTGCTCAGAGGGGCTGCTGGGCTCACGGGGACACAGTGCTGGAGGCCCCACTGGGGGCCATATGGTGCCCCAGGGCTGTTGGAAATGGTGGGTCACAGTGCTGGGGAAGCTCTAAGTCATTTATGGGTGGGGTTGGGATGCCCCACACTTGTCACGTGCTGGGACCTTCAGACCCTCGAGCTGAGCACGGGCTCCCAGACACTGGTTTGCAGAAACCAATGCCCAGTGACCTGCCCAAGTGACCTGGTGAGCCAGGGGCAGGGCCTGGCTGGGAGCCCTTCCTAGAAGGAAGAGCTTTGAAGCAGGGTTTGTCTGAAGCAGCTCCTGATGGCCAGAGCTGGTACATTGTTGTCGGGTGCTGTCGAGTCAATTCTGACTCACAGCGACCCCATGTGACAGAGTAGAACAGCCCCCTAGGGTTTTCTAGCTGTGATCTTCACGGAAGCAGATCGCCAGGTCTTCCTCCCAGGGAGCCGCTGGTGGATTCAAACTGCCCACCTTTCAGTTTGCCATAGGATGCCGTAAATATCCACGCGTCTATACCGATTAAATAAAGAAAGCATTGAATAAATAAACGGGGGATGGGGGGCAGCTCTTTCTTACAGAAACATTCATTTCAGTCATAAATGCAGAAGGAATGAGGGAGGCAGAAATCACCCTGTAATAATTGTTGCAGGCAACATCAATCCTTGGTGCTGAAATTAGTGGGCGAGAGTTTGAGGAGAGAGAGGATGCGCGTGATTTCAAGGTACTGTCCCCAAGAGGCTTGTTAACTTTCCAGGGGGAAAGCCGGCCCGACTCCGCGATCCAGGCCAGCCTCACCCACGTGAGCCATCATAGAGGCTCAGATAGGACGCGCTGGAGGAGACGTCATTTGTGTGGTTTTCCTGCCCAAAACACAGCCCACTCCCATCATGAGAAAGCATCGGACAAACCCAAACTGAGGGGCAGCAAACAAAGCAGCTCGTCGGCACGCTCCTAAAATGCCACGGTCGTGCAACACGAGGGAAAGATGGAGAAGCTTACAGACAGCAGGAGACTAAGATGTAACAGCTGAGCAAAATATGGGCCCTGGTCAGCCCTGGAGCTGAGAAAAGACTCCAGGAGGAAGACTGGTGACTAAGTTACTGTGGTTTGGTTATAGCGCTGCCCCAGGTTATCTCCTGGCTTGATAATTGTTCTGTGGTTACCAAGATAATAACGTTAGGGGAAGCTGGGTGGGGGGTATACAGGAACTCTGTCCTATTTTTTATAGATCTTTAAAAAAAAAACAAAAAAAACCCAGTGGCCTTTGAGTCAACTTCAACTCACGTCAACACCATGTGTATCAGAGTAGAACTGTGCTCCATAGGGTTTTCAATGACTGATTTTTCAGAAGCAGATTGCCAGGTCTTTCTTCCAAGGTGCCTCTGGGTGGACTCAAACCTCCAACCTTTCGGTTAGCAGCCGATCGTGTTCACCCTTTTCGTCACCCAGGGTCTCCTTATGTATCTTTGTGATTGTTGTTAGGTGCCATTGAGTCGGTTCTGACTCATAGTGACCCTATCTATGTACAACTGAACGAAACACTGCCCAGTCCTGCGCCATCCTCACAATCGTTGTTATGTTTGAATTCATTGTTGCCACCACTGTGTCAGTCCATCTTGTCGAGGATCTTTCTCTGTTTCTCTGATAATATATTGAGATAAAATTCACGCACTATACAATTCACGCATTTAAAGCACACAAGCTGTTAGATTTTAGTATATTCAGAGTGACCGACTAGCAGCCTATTTTAGAACATTCTGGTTGCCCCCCACAGAAACCCCGTGGCCATGAGCAGTACCTCTCCCCCGACCCAGCCCCTGGTGACCACTAATCTACTCTCTGTCTCTGTGCATTCGCCTATTCTAGATCTTTGCTGCAAGTGGGATCATATGACGTGTGTCCTTTGTGTCAATTCGCTCAGCATCATGTCTTCACCCCTGCTGTAGCATGGATCAGGACTTTGTTTTTCTTAAGGGCCGAATAATCCTCTTTAATATTTTTGCAACTTTTCTTTAAGTCTAAATTTTAAAATAAAAAGTACAAATAAACAACAACAGCTGGGCTTGGAGAGTGGGGAGGGAGGTGCCAGCTGTGGAGTCTCTGGTCACCTAGTCCCAGTGGCAGGTGCGTCCCTGTCCCCTGTCCAACCCTTTGTGTTTCCGTCTGACCCTTCCCACTAGCCGGACCCTCCCTGGGCCCAGAGATGCCGTGGGCTCCAGGCCGGACCCCCAAGTGGTGTCGGAGCCAGAGGGGGCATCTGGGTCCCTGGCTGCTCAACCAACCTAAGTCTGGTGGGGCTTCAAAGGACAGGGGGACTTGGAGCGGGACAGACGGGGACTCACCCAGGCACGGGCCCCTGAACTGAATTGGGGACGGGTCTTGGTGGGGGGCAGCTGCTGGGTGCTCTGGCACCCCTACACTTCCCTGTGGAATGGAGTCTCGCGGCTGCCTTCCTGCCTGCCTGCCTCACGGGGCTGCCCTAAGGGGGCCAAACCCCTGCCCCCGGCCGCTTGAGAGTCCCCTTCACTGGTGGGCAGAGGGGGAGACCATCCCCCATGCCCCAGCTCTCTGCTTTGGGCCAGGGTCCTGTCTGTGGAGCTCTGTGCCCGTCAGGGAGGAGGCCAGAAGACCACAGTTCGGCAGTGGCACTGGTGGCACTGCAGTGAAGGCCGTGGCAGGTTCCCAGCTGAGTTGGGAAGGCCTGATGGGCACCAGCCCAAGGCTGCGAAGCCCTGGCTCCAGGTGGGTCCCACGGCCCAGCCTCCCCGAGGATCCTGCCTGCCACGCTCACCCTCCTTGTGGTCGCCAGGCTGTGGTGGGCTGTCCTCACGCTTGCCCGGCCAGGCCTCGGCCCACCTGCCTGCCTGCGCACCGGCTCCCCATGGCCCCTCAATGGGGCCATGACCCTGGTCATGGCTGTGCCTGGCTCCCTCCCAGACTGCCCCCTACTCCTCCCCCCTTGCCTGAGCCTCAAGGCGGCCTTTCACAGGCCAGACAATGCCCCCTCTTGTCCAGGGCCCAAAGGCCACCACGTCGCTGACAGACACTGCAGGCTTGGACCCCAGCATTCTCCCCCAGAGGGCTCACACCCCTGCCTGTTCCTCTTGGGGTTGGCTACAGGCCCTTCCGCATCGGATGCCCAGTTGTGCAGGGCAGGGCCTGTCCCAGAATTGCCCTCTTTGTTTTAATGCTGTATGCCCAGTGGGGCCCCCAGAGGGCAGGTGGGGTCGGGGCCGGTGTGGAGGGCTGAGTGGGCGCAGAGCCTCGTGCCTCAGTCTGCTCATCTCTCGTGGGTGAGTTCCTAGGGGCAGGGCTGCTGGGCCGTCCTATACACATACGAGCAGCTCTGTGAGAAGCGGCCACTGTTCCCAGAGTGCCGACTCTTTGCATCCCCAGGCTCTGCATACGGGGGTCGGGGGGCTCTGGGTCCTTCCAGCACTTGGGATGTCAGTTCTTGTTTTTTCTCGTACGGTTTGTGCCATAGTGGGCGTGCGGTGGTGTCTTGCTGTGACTAATGATGCTGACAATGTTTCCAGCCTGGAGGCTTAAAATGGGGGCTTCTGGGAAGAGGCAGCTGAGTAGGGCTTGTGGTGTGGGCTGACCTGTCTAGATCCTCAGGTGGGGGTACGCACCAGGCATGAAGTAGGGTCTGAAACACAGTAGGACCTGGCACGCAGTAGGTGCTGGCACACAGTAGAGCCTGGCACACAGTAGGGTCTGGCATGAAGTAGAGTTCAACACACAGTAGGACCTGGCATGCAGTAGGACATGGCACACAGTAGGGTCTGATACACAGTAGGACCTGGCATGAAGTCGGGTTCAACACACAGTAGGACCTGGCACACAGTTGGGCCCAGCTCACGGTAGGAATCGGCACACAGTAGGGTCTGGCAGTCAATAGGATCTGGCACACAGTAGGTGTTGAATAGATGCTGATTGAGCCATTCGGTCTCTGCCCCTGGACCTGCCAGCCCTACAGAGAAGATGGTCCTTCTGGCCACAGCAGCCTCGAGGCTGGTGCCGCTGGGCTCTGCATGGTCCCAGAACCACCGAAAGCCAGAGCCAGGAGGGAGGTTGGACCACGGGTGACCCTGGCCGGCCCCATTGGAGAATGTTGCTCCTGTGCCAGGCCTCCGGTGGCGGCTTGCTGTCGGGAAGAGCCCTGACTCAGAGCCGGGTGCCAGGGTGGCCTGGGGCGGGCATCCTCCCCTTGCCCGCAGCCTCAGAGCTTCTCTGTGCCCAGGAGATAAAGCCAGGCTTGTGTGCCCCAGAGGCCAGTGAGAAGCATTCTCATAGTAACTGACCACTATGAAGTGTCATGCTCTTAACACTCCAGTGGCAGCTTCGTCCCCTGGGGGGCTCTGGTATCCCCAGTTGTGTGGCTAAGCCAGTGCCCAGAGAACCCCTGTTCCCATGGCCCGGGCATCCCTGTCTTCTGCAAGGGCCCTGCACCTCTCACTGAGGCGCTGCTGCCACCTGCTGGGCAGTAAGGGGATGGCTAGTAGGGGCAGCAAGGACGCGAGGGGAGGGTGCCGGGGGAGGGTGCCACCTCTTGGTTCCAGGGCAGGGTCACTTGGCCAGACTGGCCAGTGAGGAGCTACACAGACCGGGTCCAGCCCACCCTAGCCCTTGTGAACAGGTGACCTCAGATGGGTTACTTAACCTCTCTGAGCCTTGGTTTTCTTAACTGTAAGATGGGGATGACAGTAGGATGTTGGGAGGTTTTCCGGTGTTAAATGAGACTATGTGTGTGAAGTGTTTGTCCAGGGCCAGGTGGCACTGGTGGTCGCGGCTGGTGTGGATATCATAACTCCAGTCCAGCCTCCAGGGCCCAAGAGGCCGGCAAAGAGTCAAAGAAAGAGCAAGGTTCGACTCCCAGCTTTGCCCTGGGTCAGGAGCTCGGTCAGTCAGTTAGCAGGCTCCCGGGCTGGCCCTATCTGGTTAGGGGACAGCGTGGTGACCTGTGCTGTGCCTGTACAGTGGGGGCCAAGGGGCAGCCAGCTCTTCCAAGGCTCTGAGAGTTGAAGAAGCTGGAGTTGTAGGGGAGGGGCAGGCACTGTCCCTGCTGCATTTTTATGGCTGTGCGCCTCTGGAGAGTGGAGAAAATAGCCCCTTGTCCCTGTGGAGCAGCTGAGGGGGCTGGGGGCTCGGTGGCCAGGGTGGAGCGGCGTCCCCAGCAGAGCCATCGGGGTGCATAGTTAGGGCATGCTGAGTTAGGGCGCTGAGTTAGCGTGCATAGCCACCACCACTGCATACCCCAGTGCTTTCTTACTTTGCAATGTAGACTGCAGGACCCCCTTACCTGGCCCCTCACTCACAGGTCCCCAGACAAGGCAGTCGCCCAGCGCCACCCCCCACCCCGAAAGCTGGCTCTGGGCTCCGTGTGGGAGGCGGTGGGGGTGGGGGTGCGGTTTCACCAAAGCTGAACAGACACTTTCCGTTGGGCCAGCATTGCTTTCCTGGGTGTGGACCAAGAAAACCAAGGGGAGGTGTCCACCGGAGGTCACAGTCAAGGTGACGATGTCCCACAGCAGAGTCGTCCCAGATGTCCCCTGCAGGAAACAACCAGATGTCTGTCAGCTGGGGGACAGATAAACTGTGATGCATCCATGCAAAGAAGCACCACTCAGCAAGCGGGAACCCACCCCCCGTCTATCAGTGTGTTCTGCTATGGTGGCTTGCATGTTGCTGTGATGCTGGAGGTTATGCCACTGATATTTCAAATACCAGCTGGGCCACCCATGGTGAACAGGTTTCCATGGAGCTTCTAGACTAAGACAGAGTAAGAAGAAAGGCCAGGCGATCTACTTCTGAAAATTAGCCACTGAGAACCCTATGGATCACAACAGAACATTGTCCGAGATAGCGCTGGAAGATGAGCCCCCTAGGTTGGACGGCACTCAAAATGTACAGTGGCCGCAACAATGGACTTGAGCATACCAACCAGCAATCATGAAGATGGTGCAGGACTGGGCAGCATTTCGTTCTGTTGTATGTAGGGTCGCCATGAGTCGGAGCTGACTCAATGGCAGCTAAGAACCACCACCACTGATACACGCAGCAACATGGATGAACCTCAAAGAAATGTTGAGTTGAGCTGAGTTGAACAGCCAGATCCAAAGGAGTTCGTGCCGTATGAGTCCACTTTTTGTCATTCTAGAACAGGCAGAGTGAGTCTGTAGTGATGGAAGTCAGGACAGTGCTGGTGGGGAGGCAAGAGGGAACTCTCTGGAGTGGTGGAAGTGTTCATCGGAGTGGTGGTGTATCAGTCTCTTGTGGCTGCTGTAACAACTCACCCCAAACTCATTGTCTTCAAACAACACACATCTATTCTCCTGCAGTTCTGGAGGCTGGACATCCAAAATGAGTCTTGAAGGTCTAAAATCAAGGTGCGAGCAGGGCTGGTTCCCTCGGAAGCTCCAGTGGGGAATCCGTTCATTGCGTCTTCCTCTTCTAGAGGCTGCCGGCGTTCCTTGGCTTGTGGCCGCATCGCTCCAGTCTCTACCTCCGTAGTCACAGGGCCTCCACCTCATCTGCGGTCACACCTCCCTCTGTGCGCCTCTTATCAGGACCCTGTGGTTGCATTTAGGGCCCGCTGGATAATCCAGGACAGTTTCCTATCCCAAGATCCTTAACCACACCTGCAAAGTCCTTTTGGCTTTATAAGATAGCACTTGCAGTACATGGACTAGGGTGTGGATGTCTTGGGGGCTGTTACTCTGCTGGCCACAGATGGTTACATAGGTTCATAAAACAAAAACCAAATCCATTGCCTTCAAATCGATTCCAACTCATGGCCACCCCATGCGACAGAACTGTGCTCCATAGGGTTTTCTTGGCTGTAATCTCTAGGGGAGCAGATCACCATGCCTTTCTTCCGCAGTACCACTGGGTGGGTTTGAACTGCCAACCTTTGGGTTAGCAGTTGAGCGCTCACTGTGTGCTCCATTCAGGGACCTACGTAAGTGTGTCCATGTGTAGACAGTCACTGGCTGTACATGAAGGTGAGTGCAGTTTGTTATACCTCAAAAACACAAAACCAAAAATTAAAACAAAAGCAGCAGACAGAAACAGCAGTGGCAGACAGCCTGGTTGGGGGTGGGAGGGACCTAGGCTTCACAGACCCTGTTGCACCCGTTGCCACCGGCCTGAGCCTCAGTGTCCCCTCCTGGACCGCGGTGGACCCCCGCACAGCGGACCCCTGCCTGGCCAAGGCAAGCAGGACTGGAACCCAGCTTGGCTGCCTCCTGGCCGCTCCTGCCCTGCCCACCGTCCCTGTGGGTCTGTGGGGCCCAGATGAGGACAGGCTGGCTGGAGACTCTCCCCTCTTCATGGCCCCATCTGATGTGACTGTCAACCCCGTCCGCTTCCCTCCCCAGGGTACCGAGAAGGGTTCCTCTGGAAGCGAGGCCGCGACAACGGGCAGTTCTTAAGCCGCAAGTTTGTGCTGACGGAACGCGAGGGGGCCCTGAAGTACTTCAACAAGAATGATGTGAGTGGGGGTGAGGGGAAGGGTCCAGGCTGCCCACCTGGGGCCAGGGAGGCTGAACACGTGCCCTGGACAGCTGGCATCTTGTCCTCAGCTGCCCTCATGTGATCCTAGGAGCCATGCTGCCCCTGACCCCTGTGGGACATGCCGCCCCCGTGAATGAGAACATCCCATCCCCCACGGGGACAGGGAAGCACGGGAAGGAAGGCAGCAAAAAGAGGCGGGGCCCAGACAGAGGCTCTGTCTGCTTGAAGGGGCCAAGAGGAGGGTCTCCCCAATGCTGAGTGCCCATGTGATGTCATTTTGGTCACCATCATGCCTGAGGGGGGAGATCTTGTGAGGCCCAGAGAGGTTGAGCAGGTTGCCCAGGGTCACACAGCACAGCAAGAGAGCTGCCAGCACCCATGCTCGGGTGGTCACCCAAGGGCGCAGCCGCCCTTGCCACTGCTCTCAGCTCGGGGACTGGCTTTCAAAGAATGTTCCTTGTTCCCAGGCCAAGGAGCCCAAAGCCATCATGAAGATTGAGCACCTCAATGCCACCTTCCAGCCGGCCAAGATCGGCCACCCCCATGGCCTGCAGGTGACCTACCTGAAGGACAACAGCACTCGAAACATCTTCGTCTACCACGAGGATGCGAAGGTGGGACGCAGGCTGGGCAGGGCCAGCAGGGGGCAGGGAGGGGTTAGACTACTTCCCATGCTGCCTCCCCAGGGGGACAGACATGCTTCCAAGAGGCGTCCTGGGGCCGCCGGAACAAAGGACCACAAACCAGAGGGCTTAAAACAACAGGAATGTATTCTTGCACAGTTCTGGAGGCCAGAAGTCCAAAATCAAGGTGTCTGCAGGGTCACGTTCCCTCCAAAGGCTCCAGGGGAGGATCCTTCTTTGCCTCTTCCCACTTTTGGTGGTTCCTGGCGTTCTTTGGCTTTTTGATGCATCAACCCAATCTCTGCCTCTGTTATCACATGGCTGCCTTCTCTCCGTGTCCCTCTGAGTCTTCTTTTATAAAACACCACTCACATGATTAGGACCCACACTACTGCAGTGTGACCTCATTCTAACCTAACTGATGGCATCCTCAAAGACTCTAGTTCACAACAAGGTCGTGTTCACAGGCACCAAAGTTAGGACTTCAATGTATCTTTTTTGGGGACACAGTTCAGCCCATAGCAGCTCAATACGGAATTCTAGGTTGGAACTAATTTTCCTTCATAATCCTGAAGGCGTTGCACCACTGACTCCATGCTTCCAGCACTGCTATTGAGAAGCCCAAAGCTTCTCTGACTCATCCTTTCTGTGCAACATGCCTTTGGTTGGTTTTCTTCGTCTAGAGTTTGTTCCTGGGGTTTCAACATTTTCTGATGGTGTGCCTTCAGAAGGGGTGGGGCCTTCTGGTCTTAGTTATCTAGTGCTACTATAACAGAAATACTACAAGTGGATGGTTTTAACAGGGATTTGTTCTCTCACAGTCTTGCAGGCTAGGAGTCCAAATTCAGGGTGCCATCTCCAGGGGATGGCTTTCTCTCTGTGGGTTCTGGGGGAAGGTCCTTATCATCAATCTTCCCCTGGTCTAGGAGCTTCTCAGTGCAGGGACCCCAGCTCCAAAGGACACGCACGCTCCTGGCTCTTCTTGCTTGGTGGTAATGAGGTCCCTTGCCTCTCTGCTCTCTTCTTTCCTTTATATCTCAAAACAGATTGACTCAAGAGACAACCTAATCCTGTAGATTGCATCCTGCCTCATTAACATAACTGCCTCTAATCCTGCCTTATTAACGTCATAGAGGATTTACAACATATAAGATAAATACATCAGATCACAAAATGGAAGACCCACACAATACTGGGAATCGTGGCCCAGCCCAGAAGACACACATTTTTTTTTTTTTTAATTGTACTTCAGGTGAAGGTTTACAGAACAAATAGTTTGTCATGAAATGGTAGTACACATATTGTTTTATGACATTGGTTAACAACCCCACGACATGTCAACCCTCTCCCTTCTCGACCTTTTTTTTTTTTTTTTTTGGGTGAAAATATACACAGCCAAAGATTCACCATTTCAAAGATTTCTACATGCACAGTTCAGTGACATTGACTATGCTCTTCAGTTGTGCTGCTGTTCTAACTTTAGATGAAGGTTTACAGAACAAAATAGTTTCTCATTAAACAGTACACATGTTGCCCTATGACAATGGTTAACAACCTCACAACACATCAACACTATCCTTACTCAACCTTGGGTTCCCTATCACCAGCTTTCCTGTCTCCTTCTGCCTTCTAGCCCTTGTCCCTAGACTGCTGTGCCTCATTAGTCCCATTTGGTTTTATGGGGCTGTCCACTCCCCGGCTGAACGGTGAACCTTGGAAGTGACTTCACCACTGAGCTAAAAGGGTGTCTGGGGGCCATACTCTCGGGGTTTCTCCAGTCTTCTTTAGGCCAGTAGATCTGGTCTTTTTTTTGTGAGTTAGAATTTTGTTCTACATCCTTCTCCAGCTCTGTCCAGAACCCTCTGTTGTGATCCCGGTCAGAGCAGTCAGTGGTGGTAGCCGGGCACCATCTAGCTGTACTGGACTCAGTCCGGTGGAGGCCTTCGTAGCTGTGGTCCATTAGTCCTTTGTACTAATCTTTTCCTTGTATCCTGTTCTCATTATTCTCCCTTGCTCCCGAAGGGATGAGACCAGTGGAGTATCTCAGATGGCCGCTCACAGGCTTTTAAGACCCCAGATGCTACTCACCAAGGTAGAATGTAGAACATTGTCTTTATAAGCTGTGTCATGCCAATTGAGCTAGATGTTCGCCGAGACCATGGTCCCCACAGCCCTCTGCCCAGCAATTCAGTCCCTCAGGGAGTTCGGATGTAAGACACACATTTTTGGGGGACACAATTCAGTCCATAACACGATCTGTTCACTCATGTCCATGAGGTCAGGGAATGTTTTTTTGAATTATTCCTTCCCTCCATTTTCTCTTTTTGCTATTATTCAGATGTTGGCTCTCCTAGACTCATTTTCTCATTAATGTCTCCTTTTTTCTTTTTTTCTCAACTTTCTGGGAAATTTCTTCAACTTTGTCTTCCAGCTCTTCTACGGAGGGTTACATTTCCATTCTCAAATTTTTAATTTTGCAGGGCTCCTTGTTGTTCTTGGAATGTTCCTATTTCAGAGTACACTGTTCTTGTTTTACGATTCTAATATCTGGTCTCTAATTATCAATGATAATTTTTGAAATTTCCTTGCCCCTTCTAAGCTGCTGTCCCGTGTGTGTGTGTGTGTGTGTGTGTGTGTGTGTGTGTGTGTGTGTGTGTGTGTGCGCGCGCACTTCTCTGTCTTCTGTGTGGGATTTCCTTGGATGTCCTGGGATCTTGGGCTGGTCATATTCTCCAGACCAAACTCCTCCTGCCTGGTACAGATACATATGATACATTTGGGTCCCTGGCTAAGGTGGTGGGAGATGGTGGGGAGGAACAGAGCCATGGGAGCGGGTTGCAGTCTGGATGTGGGAGGGTGGAGTGGAGGTCTTGTGCACTTCCCAAGAGGAGGATATAGGTGTCTGGGCACTGAGGAATGATGTGGGCCTGGGTGAGCCCTCCTGGGAGGGGGAGGCACCTTGGACTGCAGTCAGGAGGAGGGTGAAGAGAGAAGCCAGAAAAGCAGGAAGAAACCCAGAAAACGAGGCTCTGGGACTCAGGCATTAGAACCACTCCAGTGGGGTCAGGTGTGAGAGGAGGTGATGCTCACGGGTACAGGTGAGGTGGGAAGAGGCAGGTAAGGTGAGAGGAAGCGGCTGGCCCTGAGAGGTAAGACTGGAATTCATAAAGGCACAGGGCTTAGGTAAGAGAGAGCCACTGCAACTGCAGAGTGAAGGGGTCACTACAGGGGCAGTCGTGGGAGCTGGGCTCAACAGCACAGGGCAAGCGGGCCTAGATGGAGGAGAAGCAGAAGCACCGGTCGTCAGGAGGGGAGGAGGAGGGGAGTTTGTGCAGAGAGGCTGGAGAGTGTCCTGATGGGAGGAGGTGGAAGAGAGGGAGGCTAGCGACCGAAGACAGTTGCAGGCAGGGTCGGCAGGAGTCCGGATGGGGGCTTAAGGAGGGACGGGCCGGAAGTGGTGGGTGGTACCAGAGGAGGTGGGTGGGGCCAGAGCACAGGTGGGCAGGGCTAGAGAGGTGGGTGGAGATGGAGACAGTGGGCGGAAACAGAGGAGATGGGTGCGGCCAGAAGAAGTGGGAGGGTGGTCAGAACGGTGGTAGCGAGGCTAGAGATATGGGCGGGGCTGCAGGAGGGGCAGGATTGGGGATGGTGGCTGGGGGCCGAGCCGGGGGTCGGGGTAGGGGGTTGGGGTCGGAGCACTAGAGGTGAGGCTTGGAGTGGATTTGCAGGAGAGGTGGAGTCGGAGCTGGGCGCTGGGGTCTGAGCAGGGAGGGGGCCCAGATCTGGGTGCCATTTGAGCTCGTCCAGGTGAGCCGCTAGCAGGAGTGAGGCTGCGTGAGGCTGCGGCTCAGGAAGGAGCAGACGCTGACCTGCCGCAGCTGGGTCCATCCGGCTTTGGGAACTTTGCCTGGGGCACAAAACCAGGACGGGTGGAGAGGGGGCTGGTGGGTGCACGTGGGATGGGAGGAGGTGGGGTGGGGTCCCTGGGACAGCCTGGAGGGAGTAGAGGCTGGCACAGGTGAGGACGGGGCTGTGACCGGGACCCGAGGGAGCTGGGCAGACCCAAGGGTAGGCGCTGGGCGTGGGGAGAGAGGAGACCATGAGGGGCAGCGGCGGGGATCTCGGAGTGGGGGGCGTCGCCCGCGCCCGTTTTCTGTTGGACGGGGTCCTTGAGCCCCGCCCAGGGCAGCAGCCCGCCCCTCTCTGAGGTGGAAGCCCCCTCCCCTGCCTTGGCAGCCCGCAAGGCTCGCCCGACCTGAAGGGGCAGAAGCCAGCACCGCACCCCTGCGGCAGCGCCAGGGCAAGGGGCGCTCAGACCCCCAACGGCCCTTCTAGGCCCACAGCCACGCTGCCCATCCTGATCCCGGCCAGTTCCCTCCCGCCTGTCCCCTGACCGTCCCCGCTCCCGGTCTTCGCCCAGGCTGCACTCACCGACCAATGGAAGCCTCCCTGGCCTTCAAGGCCGGCCCAGGGGCGCCTCCTCCAGGAAGCCCGCTGTCCTGGCCCGGCTCAGCTAAAGCGCAGGAGTGAGGAGTTGACCAGGAACTGCTTTAGCCCGGGGCTGGGGGAGGGGTGATGGAGGAGTTTCTGAGGGCCCTTGCTCAGACCCCCTTCATCCCTCAGGAGATCGTGGACTGGTTCAACGCGCTGCGGGCGGCCCGCTTCCACTACCTGCAGGTGGCCTTCCCAGGGGCCAGCGACGCAGATGTGAGTGGGGGTGGAGGGGTCAGCAACGCTGATGTGAGTGCTGGGGGTGGGCCAGCGACACTGATGTGAGTGCCTGGGGGGACATCAACGAGAAGGACGTGAGTGCTGGGGTGTGGGAAGTGACAAGGACTTGAGTGCCGGAGGGGTGGGGAAGTGACGATGTGAGTGCCTGGGGGGGACAGTGACCCTGACGAGAATGCGTGGGGGGATGGCGACGCTGACGTGAGTGCCCCTGGGGGGGATTGACAAGGACATGAGTGTCGGGGGGGGACAGCGACCGACAAGAATGCCTGGGTGGGGGTGGGAAAGACTGGGTGGGTGGCTGGCCAAGGGTATCCAGGGTGGTCCTAAAGTAAGCCTAGCTCTTCCACTCGTTTCTGGTAAGCTTTGGCTCAGCGGCAGTGGAAAGAAGGGACAGACAGAGGCTGCTGTGTCAGACCTGGCAGAGGGAGTGTAGGGGTGGGGGTGCAGCCCCTGGACGGGCCCTTGGCCGGGAGCAGGGGTGAGCCAGGTCCCAGGGGACTCCTGACCGCCCTGACCTTGTACCATCTCCCCTTCCACCCTAGCTGGTGCCCAAGCTGTCCCGGAACTACCTGAAGGAGGGCTACATGGAAAAGACGGGGCCCAAGGTGGGTGTGACGGCACTCAGGCAGGACAGGGGTGCCTGGCGGCCCTGGGCCCCCACCCCAGGTCTCGCCCTGAGATCGATCCACTCCCCAGCTTGTCCCTGTCACCTGGGGCTGGGCTGTGCAGGGTGGGGGCAGACCCAGGGGGCATCTGGGACAAATACTCCAGGGGAGGCGCGGTGGGGGCCTGCGTCAGAGGCCAGGCGGCAAGGAGGGCTTCCCTGGGGAGGTGAGGGCTGGGCCGGGGTCCAGAGATGAGCTGGGAGATGGGGAGTGTCCCAGGTGAAAGAACAGCTTGTGTAAGGGCCTTTATGGTCAGGAAGGGGAAGGGGTGTGGGGGGAGCAGACTCCAGCAGGACCCCCAGGAGGCAGGAATGAGCAGGTGAACGAAAGAGTGAATGGACAGTCGAATGGCCCGCCCTCCTGGTGAGCACTGTGGGGGATGGTCCGGCCAGCTAGTCAGTCACCAACCTCTGTCGGCAGCAAACGGAAGGGTTCCGGAAGCGCTGGTTTACCATGGACGACCGAAGGCTCATGTACTTCAAGGACCCTCTGGTGAGTTGGGGCACTAGGTAGGACCTTCGTGGGGTGCCCTCCTCAGCTCAGGCACAAGCTGGACATAGCCACGTGGTGGGGGCCACTCTGTGGGAAAGTGGGACTCCCAGGCTCTGGAGATGGCTACCCCAGGGCCATGGCCGGCCCCCCTCAGCCTCGTCCCACCTCAGGACGCCTTCGCCCGTGGGGAGGTCTTCATCGGCAGCAAGGAGGGTGGCTACTCGGTGCTGGAGGGCCTCCCGCCAACCACCCAGGGCCACCACTGGGCCCACGGCGTCACCATCGTCACACCCGACCGCAAGTTCCTGTTTGCCTGCGAGACAGAGGCTGACCGCCGGGAGTGGGTGGCCGCCTTCCAGAGCGTTGTAGACCGGCCCATGCTGCCCCAGGAATACGCAGGTGAGGGTGGCAGGTGGGCTCATGTCCAGGGCACCTGGGAAGTTGGTGGAGCCCCTGGGGTCTGGATGGCACCCCCAGTGTCTGGATGGAGCCCCCGGGTTCTGGATGGGTTCCCGGGACAGGCTGTGGAGGCTGGGGCTGAGTTTGCCCTCCTGCTGGCATGATGAGCCCCAACACCTGCCCCGTTTCAGTGGAGGCCCACTTCAAGCATAAACCCTAGAGGACAGTGGGGGCAAGGACACTGGAGTCGCTGTGCTGTGGACTTCGAGGCAGCCAGACCGGGCAGCCTGCAGAGGGGGGTTCTGAGGAGCCCAGTGGTCTGGCCTGGCCCTGCTGTTGGGGGGAGCAGCTGTGCAGTGACCAGGTGGGCCCAGAACCCCTGCCCCTTGGCCTGAACCTCGGCCCTAGGACTCATTCTCCTTGGCCTCACTGTGGGCCCCTTGGCTCTGGCCTGACCCCTGCCCAGCCATGCTGCTCTGGCCAGACCCTCCTCCCCTCCCAGATGTGCCCCCAACCTGCTGTCCTTCTTCCGAAGCCCGCCTGCCCTTCCCGAAGCCCCTCACGCACTCCGCCCGGCAGTCCTGTAGGGGGCGTGTGCAGTGTTTCCTGGCCTCCAGGCAGGGCACGGCCAGGCCCATGGGGCGGCTTTCTGGGGACAGTGGGCAGGCCTGGCTCCACATGGGAACTCAAGCTGCCCCTGCACCTACACTCCTCACCTGGTCCACCCTCATGCTGCTGCCAGCTGTCCTCTGGTCCCTCCAGCCCTCTAGCCCTCCTCTAACAAGTATTTATTGGGCAACTGTGTGGTCAGTCACTGCGGGGAGAGGGGGACAAAGCAGACAGTCCTTGTCTCCAGGAGTTGGCACAGCTGGGGCAGTGTTGAGGGGCAGTTGGGGAAGCCGCACTGACAGGAGCTCCCGCAATAGCCCTGGAGACCTGGCTGGGGGTGGGGGCATGCAGAGGGACCCACGTGTCTGCCAAGGCCTGGTTGCTGGAGGCCTGCCCGGCTGCCCCCATGGTGCTCCCGCTGACTGCTGACCCCGGCTCGGGCTGTGACCTTGCTGATCTGAACCCTGGGCAATGTGGCCTCTGCCCCAGGCCCCCAGCTTGCTGCTGGCCGGCCAGTAGCTGCAGCACTCCTGTATTTATTTTTCACCCTGACCCTTCCCGTGAGTGTCCGGGTGTCCAGGTGGGGCCCCAGAGCCCACCGTGTCTGGGCCACATGCAGAGTGGATTGGTCTCCTCAGCAGGGTCATGTGGCCCGCAGGTGACCTGGTGGGCCCCATGCCCCTCCCAGCCCTGCCTGGCCAAGACATAGCCCTGCCCACTGTCCACGGTGCCTGGCAGCGGAGGGGACAGAACGGGGCTCTTGGCTGGGGTTTGTGGTCACCATGTCACACCCGGAATAAAGTTGTGGCTCCAGAGTGGTCTCCTGTGTGTGTTTGAGGGGTGGGGGGAGCCGGCGGTGGGAGCCCTGGGGCTGGGAGGTGCCCAGCTGAGCTGCTGGCTGGGCACGGGACCAAGGACAGCGGGTCGGCTATGTTGGGGCTTGGGTGGTCAGGGTCTTGCTGCAGTGCTCACTCCCGGCCCTGCCGCACTTGGGCCTGGTGAAGTCAGCCCCTTGGGGATGTGTAGCTGAGGCCACCCAGAGGCCTTGAGGGTCCCAGAGCCCCCCACCTCCACCCCCTGAAGGTCAGCTTGGTGCCCAACAAGGACTTGGGGGGTGGTGAGGAGAGTGGGCAGCAGGGCCTGTGTCCTCCCAGACACCGGAGTTCTGGGCTGGGCCCCACGCTAAGCGCCTCCTCAAATGAGGGAACTGAGACCCAGGAACCTTCCTGTCCCCTCACAGCTCTCCACCTGGGGTCCCCCAAAACAACGGTGGTGGTGGTGACACTGCAGGATCCTCTCATCAGCAGTGGGGTCACCAGTGGCCGTCACCCGAGTCCCAGGACCACCACTGGGTACCTCAGGGCTGGAGCGTTCAACCAGCCGCTGCCACCCCCGCCCACCCATTTCAGGGAGGAGCGGCCCCACCCCTCACCTCAGGAGGCTGCTGGTTCACCCTGGCCCGGTTGCAAGCCAGAGCCGAGGTCTGCACCAAGCCCAGAAGCGACCTCGCCCCCCCCCCCCACCTCCCGCCAAGCCCCATTGTCGCTTTTCAGACAGGAAACAGCCCCCAAGGTGAGAGGCCTTGTCCTGGGTCAGAAATGAGAGCCCTGGGGTCCTCGGCCCTTGCCCGTGTTTATCCTGCTCAGCCACCCGCCTGCAGCCTGGTGGTGCCACACAGTGTACACACGAGTGTACATGCATGCTTGTGCCTGCGTGTTATGTATGCGCATGGGTGTGTATGACACTATTTAAAAAGAAACCAGGGCAGCCTCACGGTCGCAGGGAAGAATTTCTCCGACGAAGTCCAGAGCCAGCGGCTCCAGTTATTTAAAGCACTTGGCTCCTGGCCGCAGGCAGGAGCTGACCCAGCCACCAGGGGGCGCTGTGACCACTGCGCCCAGGCTGATCCCCCTAAAACTGACAGGCTCCAGCCGCCCTTAACCCAGTGGATTTTTCCAAATCTAAATAAAATCACAACACATAGACACACATTTCTTTTAACATCATAGTTGAGTGTTGGCCCCTTGCTGCCATGTCTCCATCCACACAGGGCAAGCCCAGGGAAGGGCTTGGTGCCACAGCACAAGCTCTACTCACGGGGAATTTGCTCAGACACCCCCAGGGAGCCCAGGAGGCTTGGCAGCTGCCCCCTGGGGTGGGCATGAGTCAGAGCCGCAGAGCCCCCACCCCCCAGGAAAGAGGTCACAGTGTCACCCCAAGATGTGGCCACCCAGCCAACCTCAGGAGCAAACTCAGAAAGAAGCACAACCCAGTATAAAGTATTTATTTAAACTCAACAACACAAAACCTTCCTTTAAATTCCATTTTTACAGTAAATAAGATCGTATATCTCCCCCTTCCCATGCATGATCACTTCATATTAATCTACAACTTTTTAACTGTGAAAAAATAAAGTGTCTCCCCTTTTGTGATTATACTGGTGACGGTACAGCTCAGTGACAAAGGCGGATATGCTAACTCCTGGACCGGTTATTTGGTTAAAACCTAAAATGTTAGGTCAAAGGACTCAATCACCCAATAAAAATAAATATTGCATCACGAGAGATGTGGAGTTATGCAGGATCCCTTTTAAGAAATAGCCTTTCCGGAGCAGCAACTCCACCGGCACGGTGACCGCACGAGGACAGGGACACAGCACCCAGCAGTGGCGTGGTGACCATGGGGGATGAGGGCCCACGGCTCACGCTCATGACGGGACATGCTACATCATGATCGCACGGCGGCCCAACTAGTTCAAAACAACACAAGGTAAAGAAAATGGCTCTTGTGGCGAGACGCGGGGCTGCCTCCTTGTGTGCCACGGCGCACTCGGCCCAGGAGAGCTAGGTGAGCTGTGCAGCCCCCCGAGTCACCGTGAGGACAGGTCCCATGCCATCCCGTGCCACCCCACAGGAAGCTGAAACAAAGGACGGGGCGGCGCTGTTGTAGGAAGGCCTGTGCTTTATTACGGAGCAATCTGAAGGGCGGAGACACCGCGGGCCACGTGACTCGCCCCAAGTCCCATCAGCACAGCGACAGGCAGCCAGGTCGCCTGGCCACCTCACGAACAGGAGACCAGATCCTGGACGCAGCCCGCCAGCCTCAGGATGAGGAGCCCTCAGGGAAGCTGTGTCGCAGGACTCGCATTCTGAAGCTGCCCAGGCGTCGCCGTCTCCATCGTGTCCAGACACATCAGTCGAGCTCGATGGGGCTGCTGTCCTCCTGACTCTCCTCGCCCTCCTCCTGCTCAGAGGAGCCCATGAGGCTGCTCAGAAGGTTCCCTGAAAGGAAACATGGGCAGCTGGGGACAGGAGTGGCTCTTCATGTTCAGCCCCCACCCACCCGAGAAACCATACCTCCCTGCGGACGAGTGCAGCAACCAGCGTGCACTCTGGGAGGCGCCATGGCAAGACGGAGCCCAAACCAAACAACACACTTACCCTGTGACCCAGGAATCCCACGGCTAAGACATTTCTTGAAGGGCAGAGGGACAAAAAATAGGGAGGGGAAAAAAAAAAAACCTGGGCACCGTCCAATAGGTGACTAGGTGCAGTCCCACAGGGAACCCCCAAAGCATAAAATAACACCGTGAAAAGATCACTTCTGAGTGCAGGAAACACTACAGTCATGTGCACGGTACCCTTTCAATGACTGTACATAAATAAACGAGGGGCAGATGCTCCCGAGGCTCCGTGAACCTGTGAGCCACCGTTGTCGCAGGACATGGGTGTCACCACTGCCCGTCTCCTTTTCACTTTCCTAATTTTTATCCAATGAGCGTCTATTGTGTAAATATAAAATCACGGTTTAGGAGGGTCCCTAAACCAGACCACAAGGGAAACAAAAGAACAAATGGAAAGAACTTCTTGGATACCAAGACATGGTCACAAAGAGGTAAATTCTCCCTGTGTTGGTCATTAACTCAGTCCTGACAAACACACTGACAGTATTTCTGGGGCAACTGGAAGAGCCGAGCCTTAAGTTCTGGCGGATAAATGAACTGAAATGTCAGCGTAATTTTACAAAGGGACAACAAGGAGAGAGGACAAGAAATCCCGAGAAGGCCCATACGTATGGGGCATTTAATGCAGGATCAGGTGGTGTCTTCACACAGTAGGGAAGGTGGACACCTGCATAGGTGGTGGTGGTGTGACTGGAGAGAGATTGGGGGAAAGGTAAGTGGGTTTCTACCTCACAGCTTCTACTGAAAATAAATTCCAGATAGGTAAAATTTAAAAGTAAAAATAAAAATACAACTTATATGAGAAAACAGTTTAATTGCTAGTGAACTATCTTACAGACACACTCCTCTATAGATGGAATGGGACACAAATAAGGTTATGCAGTGCCGGCACTGACTGCATTCAAGGAATGGTACATGAATAAGGGTATCACTGCAGCACTAACTGCACGCAGGGAACAGGACATGAAAATAAGATTATCATTACAGCACTGACTGCACTCAGGACAGTAAACAAGTAAGATTATCATTACAGCACTGACTGCACTCAGGAACAGTACACGAATAAGGTTATCATTGCAGCACTGACTGCACTCAGGGAACAGTACACGAATAAGATTATCATTACAGCACTGACTGCACTCAGGAACAGTACACGAATAAGGTTATCATTGCAGCACTGACTGCACTCAGGGAACAGTACACGAATAAGATTATCATTACAGCACTGACTGCACTCAGGACAGTAAACAAATAAGATTATCATTGCAGCACTGACCGCACTCAGGAAACAGCACACGAATAAGGTTATCATTGCAGCACTGACTGCACTCAGGGAATGGTGCATGAATAAGACTATCATGGCAGTACTGACTACACTCCAGGAACAGTACACAAATCAGGTTAAGCATTGCGGCACTGACTGCACTCAGCCTAAATGGGCAGCAACAGAGTAAGCTGTGGTGTGTCCTCACAATGGCTACTTGTGAGGCTAAGCCCACAAGTGGGCTACTCTCTATGTCATGTGAAACAGTTCTAAGATCTGTTAGGTCAAAAAAAAAAAAAAACAAGGTGCACAGCAGTGTGTACAACAGGTATCGTTTGTGCAGAACAAGGGGGAAACAGCGTATCTGCTGGTATATGCAAAATTCTCTCTGGAAGGAAGCAGAAGAAACGTGAACACCACTTGCCCCAAGAGGAGGACTGTGGAGCAGGAAGACAGGGTCAGACGGTGAATTTTTTTTAAATTTTGAACTCTGAATAATGTACCTACTGAAAAAATAAAATTAAAATAATTGAAAAAATAAAGATTACAAAAATATTTTAAAATAAAGGACTATACTAGCTCCTACCCTCATGGAAGGGGGAAAGTTCAGCATCAGGAAGTGGATCATGTGGCAGAGCCCTGCTCCTGGGAAGGCTCTCCTGAGGGCCGCCCGCTGTGGCAGTCTTGGGTGGGTAGGGAGGCAGGACAGACGCAGGGAGGTGGCTTGGCCTTGAATGGTAGGTTCAGAATCTGACCTTGATTCTATGGCCTCTATTTGGGACTATGACAAGAGAAGGACCTAGAGGCAGACCAGACAGGAGACCATAAGGAGACCGCCGCCACAGTCAGTGAGGCCATGATAGTACCATGGGACGGAGCCGGCGGACCGACACCACAGAGCACCCCCAGCCAGGTCTGAAACACAAGCTGCTGCCTGGTCCCCTTCCTCCCCTGCCCGGCCCCAGCCAAGTGAGCCAGAGGTGAGGTACGTGGGCACCCTTTTCTTGGGCTTACCTAACAAGCCTCCATAGGAAGACGTCTGCTTGGGTGGCACACCAAAGAAGAGCTGTCCTATTCTGTCGAGGTACTGAAAGAGCAAAGGCGCACATCACTGGGAAGTAGACTGGTGCTGGGCCAGCTGAGCACAGACCCTGAAGGGCAGCCTGCCTGTAGCCCTCCCTCCCACTTTCCCTCTGTGCCATGAGGGTCCCATGAATTGGAAGGTTTCCCTCCATCTCTCTCTGACCTCTTGCCCTACAGTCTAAAGTTTGGATCACCCCACTGAGCCACTCACCTCATTGTACATTGGGTCTCTCCTGAGGGACGGCTGATACTGCTCACACAATACTGTAAATACGGTCAGTTTGCCTCTAAAACAAAATAGTGAAGCAAAACTTTGTTTCTAAAAGAAAACAAAAGCACACACCCCACACGAACAAAGCTTACCCGTCTACAGCCAGCAGCAGAAACCAGATGAAGTTAAGCAGGGGCTGTACAAACGGAGGTCCGTTCTCGATTGACGGATGTTTCTGTGTGTATGTTGTGAATACCACCGACGCACTGCTCTTATTTTTTAAACAGAGAAATCTGGAAATAAGAGTTATCTGGTAAGTGGAAACCCTGGAGGAAGAGATGGGCTCTCCACCCACATCCATGCAGACTTCGCACACACTCAGCCATACGGGGGAGATAGCCTCAGCTCTCCACGCCCACCACTGCACAGGCGAAAGGCCACCAGCCACTCCCAGGCTTCCTGCCTCCAGCTGGGGATGTGTGTGCCAGGCGGCTCCACAGCAGAATCACAGCTCCTACCCACTGAGTACCCCCTAGATGCCAGGCCCCTCAATGAACAAAAGCTCTGTGAATTATATTCAGGAAGGTCACATGGTGGGCTTTAGGTCAACAATGCTACAAACTGGTGGGGTGAGAACTTGAGCCCATGTCCCCTGATGCACTGAGCTACACCTCTACCCTCTCCAAACACTGTTTACCTGTTCACCCTGTTAGGCACCTGCTGCCTGAGACGAGACACCCAGAAGCTGAGGGCTAGAGGGAGGTGGCTTGCAGGCCCCCGTGCAGCACCGGCTGGGGCAGGCTCTGGTTCCTGCCCCACAGAGCACCTTTCCCAGCTGGACTTCACTGAGATGCTGTCCCCCAGGCAATGCTTTCTTAGGGCATAAAGAGGGACCAGTAAGAAAGGAACTGATTTTATAAACACTTGAACCACATGCCGTGAAGGCAGGGCCAGTGAATTTGGGATTTTAAACAATAGTTTTTCCTTTTTAAAGTCGTAGAAGTCAGTAACAGCCTGTCACATGGCAGTACGGCAGCATGGGGTGGGGGCAGTAAAGTACGGCAAGCACCCTGGCCAAGTCCCGCCCCAAATTCTACAAAAACAAATCTGATTCCAACACCAGCCAACCAAACCAAGGCTCTCACAGGAGGAAATAAACCTGACTGCAGGTGAGCATTTCCATTAGAAAAGGAGCAAAGACTAAAGTTTGGAAAAACAGAGCTCAGGGGGCCTTTGAGCAGGCTGCCCCTCCTCCCATCAGAGGGGCTCCTGGCCCCTCCATCAGAGGGGCTCCTGCCCCTGGGACTGATGCTCCAGTTCATTCAACAGCACCGAAGAGTGAAGTGCTAACAGGAGTCAGGGGGGTATACACAGATATCCACTGTGATGGTTAGGGGTGTGTGTCAACTTGGCTGAGCCATGATTCTCAGTGGTTTGGCAGTTGTATTATGTTGTGATCACTTCCATGATGGGATCTGCTGTAAGCAGCCAATCAGTTGAAAGGGAGTTTCCTTGGGCATGTGGCCTGCATTGAATATAAGTGGACATTCTGGCAGAGCTCGTGGGCTTTTGCTCGCTCTGGATCTTGCAGCTGGCTCCTGTTCATCTGACCTCTGGTTCCTGGGACTTGAGCTAGCAGCTTACCTGCCGTATTGCCTGCTGATTTTGGGATGTGTCGATCTTTGCAGCCTGTGAGCAAGAGCCCTGCTCTCTGACCTGCCCATCTTGGGTTCGTCAGCACCTGTGGCGACGTGAATCAGGGGAAGCCTCCATCCTGACCTACGGACTTGGGATGTTCCAGCCTCTACAACCCCATGAGCCATTTCCTTGATATAAATCTCTCTCTCGCTCTCTTTATGTATATATGTGCTTTACTGGTTTTGCTTCTCTAGAGAACTCAGCCTAAGACATCCACTGAAAAACTCCAACTTTTATCTAGGTTTCAAAATTTTTAAGATACTAAGTGTTGGAAAGAAAAAAACAGGAGGAGGAGGTCTGGCTTGACAGTGCAGGGGCTCAGGGTCTGGGGACAGGAAGAGGCTGGTGGAGGCAACAGGCAGAGCACAGCCCGTTCATGTGTTAAGATGCTACGGGCATAAAATCACCTGGCGAGACGAGCACACCGACTGCCCTCGACAGCGAGCTCACTCTAGTCCAAGATGCTGCTTAGGATTTATTAAGTCCATGCTTCATACAAAAGACATGCTGCCATGACATTAAAATCAAGCAACCCGACAAAGTGCTAATGGGGGGAAGCAGGCTGGAAATGGGTGGTAAGAAAGGAAAGTAAGCTGACCTACAATACAGAAATCTGACCACGCACTCCCCTGCTCAGGGCAGTATCATAATGCCTGGCACCCACGGCAACAGGAAGACTGAGAGCTGCTACAATCCCAAGGCTGGTGACCACCCAGGTGAACCTGGAGTTCCCCCCAGAGCATCTTAGCCAAAGAGCCAACTCTGAGAGACTCAGCAGAGAAAATGCAGAATACCCACTGGAGCACGGCCTGGGCCACAAACATGTCCACCTCGCTGCGGAAGCCCCGTGACGTCGAGTACTCCACCAGCATGTTGGCGCACCCCTCTCCATCGGCAGAGTGCAGGAAGTGGTACCGAGATTCACAATAGTTTTGTTCTGCAGGGGTAAAGAAAAAAACCCATGCATATGCACGCATGAAGATAACGCTCCACACAAGACCGTAACCCCGTCTCCCCCTACTGCCCTTGTGCATCGACTCTCTCCACACCATCCCTCTAGCCTCCTCAAGGCCAGTGGTGGGGCATGTGGACTGTGCTTCCCCTTGAACACACACAGTGGTCCACATGTCTGACTCACCTGCAATGTTCAAAGCGTTCAACACCAAACTAACAGCTCAAAAGGGGGAACGTCACTGTCTTAGTTACCTGGTGCTGCTATAACAGAAATACCATAAGTGGGTGGCTTTAATAAACAGAAATTTATTTTCTCACAGTTTAGGAGGCTAGAAGTCTGAATTCAGGGTGCCAGCTCTAGGTGAAGCCTTTCTCTTTCTGTTGGCTCTGGGGGAAGGTCCTGGTTTCTTCAGCTTGTTTCCTGGTTCCCGGGAGATCTCCATGTGGCTTGGCATCAGTCATCTCCCATCTCTACTTCTCTTTTTTAATCTCTTTTTATATCTCAAGAGATTGACTGAAGACACCCTACACTAATCCTGCCTCATTAACATAACAAAGATAACCCAGTCCCAAATGAGATTATAACCACAGGCATAGAGGTTACGATTTACAACGCATATTTTTGGGGGACACAATTCAATCCATAATAGTCATTCGGCTACTAAATGCCTTGTTTGTCCCAGCTGTGGGAGGCCACTAAGTCTTCTCACATTAACACATCAGGTTGAGCCATAAGAACCTGCTCTTCTCTGACCCTGGTCACCTACAGAAACGGCCACTTCAAATGGATCAACCGGGTACAAACCCTGACACCTGAGCGGTCACACACAGGCACACCTCAATTTGGGTTTTAAAGCCAGGACCAGCTCAGAGGTTGCCTTCCTCCTACAGGGCCATCACAGGCCAGCAAGGGCCTGCCCCACTGCACCCCCTGCCGTGCCCTGTGCTCTCTGCCTCCACTGTTCTTTCTTTCTCACATCTGCTGTCATCCCGTCTCCACTGTGAGGGAAGCCCCCGGGGGCAGCAGACTGTCTACATCTGAAGCCCGGGATGGGTGCCCGGCACATGGTGGGTGCTTGATCGACAGGCACTCATGAGGGAAGGAGACACTCCTCCAGAAGAGGGTCAGAGTCCCCAGGAGAGGACTGACAGTGTACCCTTGAGTCACTAACAAGTGCTGCCTAAGGTGCAGCCCCTCAGCATGTCTGCTAGTGATGGTGACAATGACACCTGTTGGCAACACACTGGACTTCCACCGCAGCTGAGACTCTTGACCCTCAAAGCATGGCCCCGGATAGCAGCACTGGTAACACCTGGAGGCTCGCTAGGGCTGGAGACTCCGCTGTGCAGACCCACTGAAACCAACTCTGCATCCAAACGTGACCCCCGGGAGGGGAGCCATTTACATAGAATATTTTACTTGTGTTTTGTGCCTGAACCAGTACATCACCTCTACAAGCTGTAATATCAAGCATACACGCTTTACGCCCTCTTAACAACAGGGAGGCCTCTAAGTACACACACTCTGCCTCTCCCCGCAAGGGCCAGGCTAGGCTCACGCCTGCCTTCACTGCCCAGCACCCTCTGCAGGTCTCACACAGGCTGGGCAGAAGAGCGCCACCTACTGGCCCAACAGGCTTGTGCAGGCATCCCCACCCATGGCTGAGAACCACCCGGCACTTGCTGCCCCATCCTCAGGATGAACAGGGTCAGGGGTCAGGGCACGGGGTGGGGGGGACGTCACAAGGCCTCAGCTTCTCCAGGAGGGGGTACTTTGCGGGAGACGAATGCAGCCAGATCACTCTAAGGGGAGTGACCCTAACCTTGCAGCCTTTGAATTCTACTTAGATGGAATCACTCACTCTCACACATGTCCCCGTGGCCTGAGGCAGGAAAGAAGTGTGCCAGGACTCCAGTGAGTCCACAAGTCCCATGTGGTCAGACCATCATGGCAGGGGCACTCCAGATCAAGGAGAGAACACAACGCACAGCAGAATTAGCCAGCCCCACACAGAGGGTGGGGTGGGGGCACCGAGGAGGGAGGAACAGCCCCTGAATGGCCCTCCCACCCCCTCTGTCCCCACCTCCCGGCTACTGGGCTCACCCCCTAAGGTATGGCTAGGCCCTCATCCCGATGAGGCCTGACCAGCTGCTGCCCCTGGGGTCCCAGGGCACCCTGGCTCCCCATCACAGTGGCTCTCACCTGCTGCAGCTGTCACCAGTCTCTCCCATGAATGGGGAGACCTAGGCAGGCAGAAGCCTGGTGCGTGGGAGGGATGACAGAGAGAAGTGCAAAAGAGTGGACTCGGGGTTGATGACTCACAGAGAACACAGCAGTTTCATCCAATGATCCAAACACTCAGCAAAGGGCAGCTGCTCCTAGAAGGAGCTTGCCCCTCAGGTCCTGTTTGCAGCATTACTTTGCTCTCATTTCCCAAGGAACTTCTGAATTCCCAGAGCTTCATGCCGACGAGGCTCGGTCCCCATTGCACCCCACCGGCTGCCTCCTGACCCCTTCACCTGATCCTCACCACTGAGGGTCCCCGCCAGGTTTCCTGGGTGACTGAGAAGAGGCACTCATGCCAGTGCTTCAGGCATAGTCCTTGCATGTTCCCCGGAATGTTTGTGGGGAGGCAGCTTTCCAAAACCCTCCTGAACACTAACAGTCCTTCCAGTCACCCCACGACATTTATCGAGCAACTCTTCCTGTACCTAAACAGCAGGAGCCAAGGACGCCAACCACACTGAGCAGAACATCCCCAGCACACCCCTGAGGATCCAGCAGTCCCCACAAACCTTTGATCAGAGAGCGAGGTGGGCGCTAAGAAGGGAAGGAGCATGGGGCCACTGAAGTGCTGGTCTGGGCAGGGGCAGGGGCCCAGGTAGGAGGAGCAGCACGAGCAAAGGCCTGCGCTGTGAGAGCACGGCACCTCTGTGAGGATGTGATTGCTTCACAGAGAGAGAAGGCACCAAGGCGGGGCTGGACCGACAGATGGGACCAGCATGGGGACACCTGTCTTTCCATCCGCCGCGGGGCTTCTCCTTGGAGCGATGGTGACTGAATCAAGAGGTGGCATGAGACTCACATCAGCCAGACAAAGCCTGGCTGTACCATGTCAAACGATCTCTCTGCTCACGTCTGTGGGGGATGACTTCACTGATCAGAAGGGACAATGCGGATGAGAGCCATGGAGTACACACGGTGGCCGAAGGCACAGAAGGGATGTGACTCACTGGATGGTCCCACCCAGCCACGGGGAGCCAGAACTCTGTGGTCTGCATGGTCTGGCTGGGGCATCAACTCTGCCTTCGGGACCCCAGCTCCCTGGCCAGGAGATGTCAGCCCACCCCACGGCCTGCGCAAGCCCTGTCACTATGGGACCCATGTACTCAGGCATGTGCCTACCTTTCCATAGGGTGAGGGCCAGCAGCTGGTGTAGCCTGGGGTGGCCCAGCTTCCCAGACCCGCCCCCGGACCACTTCAGGGCTCGGGACACAAACGCCACTCGCTCTGGGGAGTTGGGATCCATCAAACTGAACAGCTTGGCCAGGTTTCCTGAAACAACAGACACAGACCCATACCCAAGGAACACACTCTGTATGTGCATCTGAAGACCATGAGTTAAAAACAACAATGAGGTCCAACGAAAGCTGAGAAGCACTGGCGTGTTGCTGGCTTGTACTCCCCATGTGCCCCTCTGTGCAGGTGCTGTAAGGGGCGACCTCCCCACTGCAGCGCCAGCAGCCACATGCTCCCAGAGCAACCCCTTTCCTACCTCACTGTCCAGCCCTGCCAGGAGCTGGGTGGAAGGGTGGGTGGGTGGTGGTGGGAGCTGGCCCCCTGAAGGAACACAGCCCAGAGGGGGTCAGGAAGTGAAGCACTTGGATGGGCCCAGACACACAGCCTCCTTCCTCTCCTGGTCAGCCTGCCTACGAGCATCTGAGGAGCAGGGACCCCTCCGGTGTCCTCCCAGCTGCATGCTCTCCGGTCAGGCCGGCCGACAAGCATCTGAGGAGCGGGGACCCCTCCTGTGTCCCCCCAGCTGCATGCTCCCCGGTCAGGCCGGCCGACAAGCATCTGAGGAGTTGGGGCCCCCTCCTGCGTCCTCCCAGCTGCATGCTCCCTGGTCAGGCCGGCCGACAAGCATCTGAGGAGTGGGGACCCCTCCTGTGTCCTCCTAGCTGCATGCTCCCTGGTCAGGCAGGCCGACAAACCACATCCCTGTGACAGCACCCCACCTCTCGGCCGAGGGAATGTCTGTCAGAGAGGCAGGGAAGCCATTTCCTATGCTGCCCCTGTGCCCAAACCATGCTCCACCTAAGACCTCATGGCTGGGCTAAGGGTGGTCCACAAAGAGCTGGGCCAGCAGCAGGCATGATCAGTGAGGCTAGGTGAGTTGACCCCCAGTGTTGAGGTGCCGCACCCTGCAGACCCAAAGCATCAGAACTCACCCAGCAGCTCGTCGGTCACGTCCACCTCTGCCTTCTCCAGAGACTCCAGGACCAGCATGGACAGGTCCGCAGCGCTATTCTGCTACAAAATATACCAATAAGCCAAACAATCAGAAACAGAACTCTGATGTGTATCCAGAAAAGATGAGACAGCTGGTGTGCCCCAATGTGCCGGGTCCCAATAACTGAGAGTCCAGTAAGGGGCAAGGGAAACAACGGGCTGTCGATGCCAAAATGCACATGTACCCCTCCACAGCACAAGGCTGCTGCTGAGGGAGCAGGAAGCAGGCCCAGTGACTGGATGTCTCTATTCTCAAGGCCATAAGGACTGAGAGCGGTCCACCAGGCCCCCATCATTCCCACTTTGATCCTCTGCCCAGAGCAGACAGGTATGAATGGAGAAAAGCAGCCCTGCTTACCTGACCGTGGCTGAAGAACAGCAGCGCCCCTGAGTACATCAGCTCGCGGGCTTCTGTGTGTTTGCCCTGTGACATGTACCTGCAGCAGAAAGAGGCTGGTGAGCGGAGCCAACAGCACACACCACCCCAGGCACGTGCTCTGGAGGCAGAATGCTACAGGGAAAGTTCTCAATAAATGTAAGAGCCTTATAAAAATAAGCATTCCTATGTACATATAGGACATGTAGGTGTGCGTAGCTGCATGTCCACACCTTTTATCAAGAATGGAATCAAAGCTACTCCTGAGCTATGTGAGCTCCACGGGAGAGAAAGTCTCTGTCCCTGACATCTTGCCAGGCAGGAGCTCCCTGGGGGACAGGGTCTCTCCTGCTGCCTCCAGCTCCATGGCAGGGTCCCAGGCCCAGCCCCCATACGGTAGGGAGGGTGCAGAGTGCCTGTGATGACAGTCCTGGTCCCTTCTGCCATGAGCTGGACCCTCAGGGAGACCACCACACCTGGCACTGCTAGGCACCTTGCTGGTCTGCGGGCTTGGCAAGTGCTTCACAGGTAGGGAGTGAGCCTGGCCATGCCACACAGGAAGGACCAGAGAGCAGCCCCTGCCTCCAGCAAAGGGACGGGGGAGGCAGGGTAACTTTGCTCCTCCAGCAGTGGCTTTGCTGGTGGCAGATGTCTGCATGATAGTCGGGAAGGCTCACCATCATGTGAGGAGAGCTGGGAAGGCACATTCATGGTGCAGGTATGGTGCATGCACCAGCATCTCCCCGGGGAGGAAGAACCACTGTGAGGACAGCACTGCCGAGCCCCATGCCTCCCGGGCCCGCTCCCCTTCCCACAGCGGGGCAGGCTGGGCAAGCGCAAGCACTGCCTCTGTCCTGAGCCTTTTCCACTGAGAACTGCCGAACAAATCAAAGGACGCCGGGAGCTGGTTTCTCGGGCTGTATAGGGATGGTGCCTAAAGCAGCCACAAGCCTGGCAGGGAGCTGAAGACACAGAACACAATGACAAGGATGGATGATGATGAGGACAGATGCGTGTGCGCTCAGGAGTGAGGCTGGCCTGAGCCATCTGAGCAGCTCAGGGCCCAGCTTGGGAGGAGAGCTTCCCAACACCCGCGAACCCGGCTCCAGGGCCTCCCGAAGTGTAACGTTAAGTGGAGTCCAGACGTTTTATTTCACTAGCTATTTGTTCATCTTAATGATTATCAGAAAACAAATACACCAGTCAATCCAACCTGCACCTCCCAGCCAAAACTCCACTGGACAAGGGCAAGTTTTAAAAGTCAAATGAGGAAAACACCAAGTACACAAAAGTACGGTGACATAATGACCTGGCAGGCTGTGAGGGGACTCAGTGTGACGGAGTTCGGGAAGACAGAGCAAGTGCAGGGAGGGACATGAATGGTCGGCTCTTCCATTAACCTCAAAAGAACTGGCCCACAACCACAGACAACCAAACGGAACCCTCCAGCCACATCCTGGGCGCACAAGCTACCCCAACAGGGGCCACACTGGGTTGTGTGTGGGGGTAAGCGCTAAGAGGTAAACATCTACACACCAAGAAAGACCACCACCTTGTCAGCCTGTGGATCATCAGCACGAACTTCAGTGTTGTCACAGCCACTCCCAAGACTGGTCACTCAGGTTGTTCTCATATACACATGCACACACATGGATTATCCTCACACACGCACATACACATGTGTGCACGTGCACACACACACACTCCAAGAACTCTGGATGTGGGCCTACGCCTTCACTAGTTTGACACCATGCCAGGGCAATCATCCTAATTCCTGTCGTGGGTCACTTTAAAGCACGGCGCACGTATGTGCAGTGCTGTTACCTCACTCCTAAAGGATCTCAGGGAGAAGCCCTGTAGGTTAGCCTCCAAAGACTCGATGCCCTGGGTGCTCAGAAGCATACAATGCCATGTTGTGTCCGCATGGACATACAGAGAATCATAGGCGCTTATCCCAAGTGATCACCACACAGCTCCCTCCCGCCATGCATGTTCATGACCAGAGTGCACATCCAGGCCTCAGATGCATGCAGTGAGAGAGCTCCATCGTCTCACCCTCAACTGAGCAACCTGCCACTTAAAAACTAAATTAACAACAAAATGCCCATGATAGCAGTCACTGAAGAACTGGTCCAAAACAAGAAGCATGTGCTTATTTTCTGGAAGATCCGGTTCTGCTGATCAGTCATGGGGCAGGCATTTATATACAAACCCCTGAGAGCAGCAGCATCAAGTCAAATCTTGAGAACTACAAAAGCTTGCATCATACAGGTATATGATCGCTATTCTGACTATTGCATCCCTGTCACTGTGTTCTACTCTGATGGCTGGCATGTGGCTGTGATGCTGGAAGCTATGCCTCCAGTATTTCAAATACCAGCAGGGTCACCCATGGTGGACAGGTTTCAGCAGAGCTCTAGACTAAGACGACCAGGCAGAAAGGCCTGCCGATCTACTTCTAAAAATTAGCCAGTGAAAATCTATGGATCACAACAGAACATTGTCCAACTTGCTTGCTTTGGACACATCATCAGGAGGGATCAATTGCTGGAGGAAGACATCATGTTTGGTGAAGCAGACGGCCAGCAAGGGCGAGGGAGACCCTCAGTGAGATGAACTGGCATAACAGCTCCAACGATGGACTTGAACATGCTGGTGATCATAAGGATGATGCAGGACTGGGCAATGTTTCTTTCTGTTGTACACAAGGTCACCTACTGTGAGTTGGAGGTGACTCGATAGTGGCTAACAACAACATTCTGCCTACTGGAAGGCTCAATCTTATGTAGTTTAATGCCTACTTACATGTGTGGCTTATTCCTTGGAGACCAATCAGATTTAAAGGACATCACAAACCATGCCATGTGGAAGCTGTCAATGTTAAATTCAACTAGAATTAAAAACATCCATCACCTATAAACACCAAGCATAAGGACCTGTTTCTGCCAAATGTAAAATTAAATAGTTTTCAACTAAAAGGAAAAGCAAATGAATCTCTTTTCAAACTAACTGAACAGCTGTTTTTCGAAACAGAAAGGCATTCTGTAGCTTGGCTGTTTGTATTTAAAATGTGCCAAGCGTCAATAAACACCAACTTTGGAAACAAGTGATCCTTCAGATCACTGAGGCTCAGAGCAGGGATTAATGTTTTATTGTAAAACTACAGTCAGGGAACCTAATGGCCACTTAAACCCATGGTTCCTAATCCTGGCTGCACCGGGGGAATCTATAAAAATAACATCAAAAATCTCTATAAATAAAGAGACCAGGGCCTCACCCCAGATCAGTCAAATCAGCCAGGATTAACAACAGCTGATTTATACACGCCTGTCTCTTTTCTCTTCATAGCACAAATAAGGGTTTTAAGTAAGGATGTGGTATCCATTATGTAACTAGTTTGGGGACTGGTAATTCCAGATACTTCATCTAGATTACGTATCCTTCTCGATGTGTTAATCCAGTACTCACCTACCTGTATGTCTTGGCAAACAGGATCCAGACACAGAGGCACTACAGAATGTGCTTAACCCAAATACAAATCAGTAAACTACAACCGAGGCAAGAAGTATGTCCAGAGTTCTCCAAATATTGACTCCAACTGCCATTTCAAGGAAATTTTTAAATCTGAGCCTAGACTGTGTGAAGGCCAGACACAGCTGCCCTTAAACATTATACCAAAAAACTCACTGTTCTGTGGCAGTTCAGAAATACATTAAAAAGACTCCACAGAACAAGTTAAATCCTATTAAAATATCACTAAACACCCCCAAGTTCTAACTGGCGGCCAAATCCATAAAAGGTAACAGCTGTGTCAGTCGTTGTCAGTTGATTCAGCCTCCAGGCTACCCTACGTGTGCAGAGCAGAACTATCCATAGGGTTTTCAAGGCTGTGACCTTTCGGAAGCAGATCGCAAGGCCTTTCCTCCGACGCACCTCTGGGTGGGTTCGAACTGTCATCCTTTCAGTTAGTAGTCGAGTGCAAACCAGGGACTCCAAAGGAGAACAGAGATGGCATAACTCACAGGAATGTCTTAAGACACATAAAAACGAATTAAAACGACAGCAGCAGCTGGATCGAAGCAGAAATGTTTTAACACAGCGCGACCCAAAAATAAATGCAAGCCACATAACACCTGAACGTTTCCAGCAGCCACCCCAAAACGCACATATGCGTCATTCAGCCCGGTGTTCCCGGAGTCCCGCGTCAACAGGTAGCCGGTGTCCGAGCGTCACCAGGAGGCGCCCCCAACCCGGGCCGCCGCTTCCAGGTGCCGCACGTGGTGACGGCCCCCACCTGGTCTGCGCAGGTGTAACAAGACCCTCGGGTTTTCTAAAACAGCCGATTCAGCGGCAGACATCGCGGACGGCGCGCCAGGCGAGCAAAGGGACACGCGGGTTTGGACCCCACGGGTGGACCGTCTGTGGGCGGAGGACTCAGGCCGGGAGCCGGACAGGACCGGGCCGGGATCAGGGAGGTGGAGATGGGAGAGCTGAAGGATGAGAAGGAGGAAAAGGACGAGGAGGGGCGGCAGGGCGCGGGAAGCCCTGAGCTGAAGCCCCTCGGCCGGCGACCCGGGCCACTCACCCAGCTCGGCCCCGGGACGGGCAGAGGCGCGGGCCAATGGAAGCACAAGACGCACGGGGCGCGACCAATGGGAGCGGGGGGGCTCTGGGCGCGGCCAATGGGAGGGCGCGGGGCGGGCCCGCAGGCGAGCGGCCGAGGCGGAAAGCCCGGCGGGCCCGGTACCTGAAGAAGAGCGTCCGGTACATCTGGTGGGCCTCGTAGTAGTCGCCCTTCTCGACGCTGGCGCGCAGCTTGCCCTCCACACGCTGGACGCCGCCGCGGTTGCGGGCGCCGTTGCGGGCGCCCTCCTGCTCGGCCATCGCCGCCGCCATAGGGCCGGCGCTCCGAGCAGGCGCTGAGCTGAGGCGGCGCGACCGCGGGCCCTCCCGGCTTCCGTCCGCGGAACGCCGTTACGGTGGCCGGCGGGGAGCGCGGAACCACGTGACCGCGTAGCTCACGTGACCGAACGGTGTCTGTGACCCGCGGATGGGGTCCGGCCGGCAGCGAAGGAGCTGTGTGGGCGCTCACGCCATAATCGAGGGCGCGGCGGGCGGGGAAACTGAGGCCCCGGGCGGGTCAGGGTCCTCGCTACCGCGCTGTGCAGTAGCCGGAATCCCCGGCCTCTTTGCGGCCGGCCCCTGGAGCCCGCTGCACCCTGGAGGTCGGGGCGCTGGCTCCGGTCTCCCCAACCTGGCCACCCCGGCTCTTCTCCCCCTTTACTGGTCAGACAGAGGCTGTTTGAAAGACCCGTCGTTGGGCGGCTGCCCTTCGCGTCTCCCTAGCGTGTTCCCTGGGACAGCCGCCCGCCTCCTTACCAGGCAGTGCCAGGTTCAGAGTGATGACAAAATAAGGTACATACTTGGCGACTGTTTGGGGACAAACACCACCCAGTGTTTACGTTACACCTGTTTCTCTCTCAATGTGACTGTGCTGTACACCTCCCTCTAGTTCATCGCTCTCTAGCCTGGGATAGTCACCTTATCTGGTGTTTAGCTCTAATGACCCTGGAAAACTGAAATTATCATAAATCACCTGTTAAACAGTTTAACGGACCAAATAGGGAATAGAAATAAGGCTCGGCTTTAGCGGTAGAAGTTTAAAAGCAGTTTGATTTGAAGGCCCCGCTGGGTCTCCAGTGTCAGTAGCCCCTTCTTTTTGGCTTTGACTGAAGAGGGGCAGGAGAGCCAGACAGTGCAGGGTGGGTGACTCTTTCCAACTAAAGTCCATTTCCAGCACCTTGGAATGCTGCTTTTGAGTGTGTCAGGTTCACAGAAAGGAACAAGTCAAAGTCCACAATAAAGTCAAACCATTTGCTGAGTGCCAGTTTTCCAATAGCAACACCACATAGAACAGAATATACTATTCCTTATAGTTGAAAAAAGGCAAACCAGAGAGAAGAGGCTTATCTAGAGGTGTCCCTACTCCTCTGCTGTGTGCCTCTGTCTTGAACATTTCTTCCCGCGTTGAATGTGGCTTTGAAGGCAGAGACTGTCTTACATTTCAGCATCTGAGGTGCTAGACCTGCAGGAAATGCTCAAAAATTGTAGAAGAAATTACAGTGTATGTCTGGGGTCAGCAACCCACTGGCCAAATCTGGCCTACCACCTTCAAGTTTTATTGCAACACAGCTACATTCGTTAGTTCCCGTATTGTCTAAGTCTGCTTTTGCACTACAGTGTCAGTATAGTGACAGATTACATGGCCCACAAAGCCAAAAATTATCTGGCTCTTTATAGAAAAAGTATGCCAACCTGTGGTTCCGCTATTCTAGTTTCTAACTTAAAGTCTGGTAAGTAAACATTTTTAATTTTGTAAGTGTGCTTTTTGCCATTCAAATGTAGTCTCATCTCGATCGTTCTCCCCTTTCAAAGGTCAATATTCACAGATAAAGGGTTGATTTTTCTAATAATGCAATATATTTTTAAAACTCTTAAAAACTGGTAAGATAGAAACCACTAACCCAATAGAACAGGAAAATAATAAGCAGTGCACAAAGGAAGTAAAGGGCTTTTTAAACTTATGCTCAACCTCACTCATAATGAGATAAACCTAAATTAAATTACACTAAGAAACCTCTTTTCACCCTAACAGATTCACAAAGACTCAAGTCTAGTCACAAGAGTTCTGGGAGCAGTCATTTTCATTATATCACTGGTCACACTGGGCATAGCCTCCACTGGGCACAGCTGGCTAGTACCCATCAGTTACAGATGCACACTCTGCCAGTAAACTTCGGCTGGAAGGCACTCAATTCTCTTTCTTCGGGTGTTGGCAACTCAGTTACAGATGCACACGCCTGTCTGACCTGCAGTTATCCGCAGGAAATTAACCTACAGATAATACAAGTGTGGTAAGTAAAGCATGTACTTAAGCTGATTTCACCATTGTCTGTCATAGGAAAAAATGGAAACAAATATCCACAAACGGGACTGGCTAAAACGATGTGGTAGATCCAGGCATGGAAAACCATGAGGCTGTTATAAAGGAAAAGAGGAGGAAGTTCTTCAATATGAGATCTCCAAGATATAGATAATTGGAGAAAAGCAAGGTGCACAAATGGGGAAAGTATAAATACATTTTTGCTTAATATGCATACACGTTTCCAGAGGGAAAAACATGGCAGCACCGGCTGCCTCTGAAAGTTAACAAATTGTGCAGAGGTGGGGTCTCTTCAGTGAGTGCTCTCTCCTAAGTTGGTTCTGAACCGAATCAATGCTGCAGATGCGATGTGCGCACAGTCTCCCTGGCCCCAGGTCGGTACTGAAACCACCCAGCCTCTCTCCAGGAACGCTGCTGCCTTCATGCCTGCTCTTTAAACCTGCCAAGCCATCTCCTCTGGCCTGGGACACTCTCCTCCATCTCCCCAGGGCTCACTCCAGGCTCTGCTCAGATACCTCCCGTCAAAGGCCTTTCCCGACCACGTGTGCAGCGCGCCATCCCTGAACAGCTACTGCTCACTTGCTTCCCTTCCTGGCGTGTCTCTGCCTCTCCTCGCCAATCACCCCCACAGTGTCAGCTCCAGAAGGAGGAGGCTTTGTCCTTGCCCACCCATGTGTTCTCAGCACAGTGCCTTGCATACAGTGGGCGTCAGTAAACACTGATGGATTGTTAGAGGCACTAGATTACGTAGTAAGATCTGCTCTGATTACTTTGTAAGAATCATCACAACACGGTGAGACAGGCCCTTGGCGGAATCCTAAGGGAAGGCTTGAAAGTGAGCAGGTGCTGGCACCTGTCATTAGGAACAGATGGCCAGGATGACAGAAATGCCCCATTTCCTCCTCTCTCCCTGTTTCCTCCCCATCAGGCAGCTTCTCACCTATAATGCAGTCAGCTCTCCAGGTGGGCACACCTGGCAGGAAAAGGTGCCGAACACACAGCCTGCAGGCTCTGAAGGGGGGCGCCAGCTAGATCGACACTGCCATCAATGGCAGACCTGACAACTTAGTTGCCTCCTCACCCCCATGGGCAGAAACAAACAAATTGAGAAAAGAAATATACTGTTTATTATTCATTTGAAACATCACATGCACTTTTAAAAATTAAAACTCTTTATTTAAACATCTCAATAGCATCTTATCAATTTGGTGGCAGCAAAAGAAACACTACCAAAGACAAATATCTTGAAAAGCATTTACAAAAATACATTGCACAAAGTCCTATCTTGCATCTTTAAAAATAAATTAATATTCAAAATATTTCCACCCCAACCCCCAAATTTAATTTTATATAGGAAATTTTGATCTATACATTTAACCTATAATATATGAAACATCTGTACACATTTTATCCAACTTAACTGCATAGGCATTAATTCTAATTCTGAGTGAAAAAAATGCTATTTTATGTGATTCTTACATATTTGAGGACTGTTGTGCAATATACATAAAACTGTTCAGAAAACCAGTCAGCACCATCATTTTTGCTTTTTCTGAAAATACAACATCTACAGTACACCAAAGCTGTCTTAACCCAATACAACTTAAATAATTTTAAAGGTAAAACATCTTTAAAACTTTAAGTGCCTTGCAGATATTTATAAATTTCGTTGAGTAAAGTAGTCTATATGTTAAATATTAACCACGACCAAAATGGGTTTCCAAAGAACAAGGTGAGAGTGGCCAGCAGCCATAGTGAGAGGCAGATCCCGATTAGAGCGAGTAGAAAATGCTGCTGTAAGAAAAAGGACAATCGTAAAATGAATGGTTTCATGCGCTTGCCACAGTGGACAACACTCTTTTGAAAACCATCAGTGGACTAAAAACTCAGCCTTATAAATTTTAGAGCACATTAGTGTTCCCTTTGTAGCAAAATTCAAAACAAACCTGGAAAAAATCCGAACGATGAGATTCTTGGTTCCAATCTGTACTTGGAAGTAAAGCTCCAGGGTAATCCCAACGGGACTCGAGACTTCCATTATGTTTGTTTCCATCTAGACCAGCCCCTTCACACCAGACTCACCAAAACCTACAATGAGAATGGAGCTCCTCCTGTTCTGGACAGATACTAGTGCACTGAATCCCCACTCTGAAAATCCTCAGAAGTAAGCACAAACTAAGCAGAAAAACAAGTTTTAATTGTCCCCCCACCTGGTAGTGTAAAAGAACTGGTGCTGAAGAAAGGAAAAGCCCCACCCGAAGGAAAGGTGCTTAGAGCTCTGAAATTTGGTGACACTGTTTTTCCCTGAAAGAAATGTGTGTTGGATTTAACAGATGGAGCATACCTGGCCCCCAAAAGTCCTTTAGAAGGTCTAGTGAAAGGCTAAATAACAAAACTTTGAGAACACTTCAAACCTTGTAACCTCATTTGCTTTGTTCCTGATGTCAAGAAAATACAAATATAAAGAGCTTTATGTTCAAAAAAAATCCCCAGAACAAACTAAGTGTACCATACATCCAGAGGAATGTCCACAGAGGCAGCTGTCGCCAGGGGCTCTGTGGACAAAGCATCTAGCACGCAGGTGTCCTGGCACCGGCATCGAAGACACAAAGTGGACGCGACAGCGAGCTGGGCACCAGACCACAACCGGCCTTTTGGGCGGTCTGGGAATGTTTATTTGGGGTGGCTGTGTCCTGTGACCAAACATGCCCTCAGCCTCGAGGGCTCCAGTGTTCCAGGCAGTCCTGTATCTACAAACGTACAGGGATGTGAGCAGGGCCTCTACTTGATAGGATCTCCGTGAACCCTGAACCGATAGAGACATGTGTATTCCAGATGGCCCCAGTTAGAGAAGATCCGAAGTTCCACGATTTGGAAAGCTTTTTCAGGTCTTTTCTGAAATCAAGGAGGGGAGGAAAAAAAAATCACACTTATTTCATGTTAATATCCCAAGCCCAGTTACTTCCCTGACTATGATACTGGATAGGAAACAGTTAAGTTAGAGATTAAATTCTTCAATATGAACCAAGTCCTCTGTGACAGCACAGGAAGTGCAGCAGCCCTATGAGATATCATCATTAGCTACAGATTCTCTTAGTTTCAATACACATGACATGGTTACATATAGCAAAATTATATACTAAAAAGGCTCATCAAGAAAAAAAGCTAAAAGCTCAGGTTAATTTCTTTTCAAAGGTTGATCCTCATGCTACTTCTGACAAGCTTACTGATGTTGGCTGGGCCCTGCTGACACGAGGGAGACCAGGGGCCCAGGAACCAAAGACAAGTGTGTACCACCGGGGCCTTACCAGTGCATGGAACATCTGGAGTGATTCCCCATCTTGATCATATGTAAACTGTCCCAGAAGCAGCCCTTCTTCTTGATACTCACTTTCCAATCCCTGAAACCAAGAGCATATATCATGAAATAATGGGAAAATAACAGAGTTGGTTAGGATTGTTTCTCTTCAACATTAGTTAGGAGAGGTTACAGAGCTACTGATGCAGTCATAATTCCTTCTTTGGAAGGACTGCGTCATGCTAAGCATTCTATTAAGTGCTTTATATCTGTTATCCATTTAATCCTCACAACAACCCCATGAGGTATTATTACTCCCATTTTATAGATAAGGCAAACAGGCTGGAAGAAGTTAAGCTAATGAGAAGAGACTGACTGACTCCACAGACCAGCCGTTAACTAGAACGTGCACAGCTCTTCTCTATGCTCTAAATGAAAACTGGGGCTGACTCACTGTGGACATGAGACCATCAGCTGGGCCTGAAGGACACTCACACCTGAACCTGGGGCTGACGCACTGGGGACATGAGACCATTGACTAGGCCTGAGGGACACGCACACCTGAAGGGGTCCCTGAATGAAAGGACTACACACACACACACACACACACACACAAAGTCAAATCATTAAAAACACTAGTCATAAACATAGGCAAATACTTGAACGTCTGTTTCATAATAAGCACAGACTCTAAGTATTAAAAAAAGCCACGGAAGAAATCACAAGTAATGAGCAGGCATCACTAAATGCAGAACTAGGAATGACACTGGGAGATGTGTCTAACAAGGTGACACATGACTAACATTCATATATTAAAAAGCTCAAATAAGGAACCTACTTGATCCTAAAGATAAATGGACAAGAACAGAATCTACAAAAAAGGAAACATGCATGCACAATGCATAAAAACGCAGACTGAAATAAGATACCATCTTTTACCTATCATGTTGGCAGAGACTGAAAAGAGAAGGCTGAATCTTAGAAAGGGTACCGTGAGATAAATAACACTTCTCATGTACTGCCGGGAGAAAGGCTCATCACATACAGTGCAGTGAATCACAGCCTAAAAAATGCCCACACCCCTGCAACAGGAATTCCACTTCTGAGTATCTAGTCTACGGAAATAACTGAAGATGCAGAGATGTCACAGTCACCCTGAAAAATGGATATATTCAACACTGGGAGAAGTGGTAAGGGAAATAAGGACTTAGCCATACAATGGTCTTTTGTACATCATTTAAAGATGTGTATAAAGAGTTTAATTGCCATGGAAAAATGCTTACGGTAAAAAATTTTTTAAAGCAGGAAACAAAATTATATGAACAGTATTGTCTTATCTGTATTTTATAAGGGGGAAAAAAGAGACTAGAAAAAAATACAATATTAATGGTGGCTTTCTCTGGGTGCTGGGATTATGGGTATTCTTTTTCCAATTTCTTCATTCTTTTCTGTAAATTCTATTAATCAAAAAGCAAAATTTACTTTTTGTCACTTAGTTGCTTCAACATTACCCAGCTGTCTGAACGCTATTTAGAGCTGAACAGACCAGAGTGATGAAGAAATAAAATACTCAGTCAGACAAGCTTAACTGGATCTGTTTAGCATGACATACAACTGAGACATTGATTAATATACTACTTGTAAGTTACCCTCTCTGGAAAAGGTACTCAAATGTTTCCCTCAACATTTCATCATCTTACTCAGAGTATCAGTGGGCAAAGAACAACAATAATATCTGAAAAAAGCGCCTGGCAGATGTACCTGAGTCATTCACCTTTACCGTTCACCTTTGTAAAATTCCCAGGAAGGGACAGAAGAAGAGAAGTGTCCTTTAGTCACCTGGCCAAACATACTCACATATACTGCGAAGTCCTTGGGCGCGCTGGTGATGTTGCCTGTTGGCGAGAGCGTCTTTGGTATGTGCTCCAGAGTGAAGGTGGTCGGGAAGATGGTCATTGACAGCCTCACCACCAAGTACCCCTGGGAGCCTTTAAATGCCCAGCAGTTACCAGGATAGATGTCAGGCTGGGGAAAAACAAAGTACTCAAGTCTTAAGAGACTGAACAAGCTCTTAACCGCTTTAAAAAAAACAGAAGCAATAAGAGAAAAGACTGATAATACTGAAATAAAAAAAATGTTGGCATGGCAAAAATCATCATAAGCAAAAAAATCAAAAGACATACTGGAGAAAGGCACTTGCAACTTATATGCCAGAGGGTTACTATCTCCAATAGGTAAGTAAGTTTTTATAAAAGTGAAAATAGCCAAAACCTTACAGGAAAATGGGCAAAAGATACAAACATGTTTCAGAGAAAAATGAATATAAGTGGTCCTCAAACATACGGAAAGATGCTCAACCTGACATAATAATGAGAAAAATACAAATGAAAATGACAGAGTGACCACTTCTCACACATTAAATTGACAACGATCCCAAAGTCTGACAACATCTGCTGCTGTCAACCATGGGAAGGGAGCGCGGGGTGGAAGCCGGGCCTCTCTCTGAAAGGGCCTGTGTATTTGGACCTTAGAACCAAGTAAGTATTTTATATAATTAAAAAGATTTCTAAGAAAAACAGGCAATCTCTAAGAATAGAAAATGGAAACAAATGACTCTTAATAAATACCAAGTTGGTGGCAAAATCACAGACAAGTATCAAGTGACTTTAAATACAGCATCTGACCATGTAATTGAGCAATTGGAATTAACATTAGTATCATTAGTTTAAAAAATATATACCTAGAGAAAAGAAGTTATTATATGTTAATGTCATTAAGAATCAAGATTTTCAACATGTAAGAAAAGAGATACAAGTATAAAATTAAAGAAGTAAAAACCCTGTCATCTTTCATTTGAATTGGAAGTGTCAGTGTGGACTCATGATTTATTTTCCTCTTTCCAAATACACACACTCTTCCTTCTGTCCACTGAAAAGGTTTTTCAGCAGTGAACCCTCTAGTGACAAGACTGTAGTTTCTAAATGTCATTCCTGATACTAAAAGAAACCAGGGCTCCTCAGAGTAGTGGCTGATTCAGCTTTCGCGGAGGACGTACACATGATCCTCCCGGGACACCTGTGGCATTCTGGGGCTGTGTCAGAGGACAGTGGCCCACAGGAAAAGGATCCCACTGACCAGAGATGGGACAATTTGAGCAAAAAAAGAATGTCAGAAAATGAGTTAAAACACATAACATACATAACACTCTGTTAGTTCATGATACTAAAAAGCAAAAACAAAGAACCTCCATTGGTCCCTCTATAACGGCACAGTTGAGCAGTTGAGACAGAAACCATATAGCCCCCGAAGCCTTTGGAAGCACTTACTGTCTCCTTTTCACCACTGGCAGTTTGGGGCTGTTACAACACCCTCGGACATGTCCCTGGTGCATATGGCATGCATTTCTGCTGGATATGCCCACAGTTTAACTGTTGGGTCACAGGGCATGTACAATGTGGGATATTTATTAAACAGTTTTCAAAGTGGGTGCACCAATTCATCTTTCATCAAGACTGTGAGATTCCAGCTGACCCCATCCTTGCCAGCAGTGTGATGGTGTGTCGCTGTGGTTCTAATTTGTACTCCTCTGATAGTGAATGAGGTTGAGTACCACCTTATATACTTGTTGGCTATCTGGCTATCCACCTTCAGTGAAGTGGCTGTTCAAATATCTTCCCATTTTTCAAATAGGCTGTCTCTTTTTCTTACTGATTTGTAGGAATTCTTTGTTGGATATCTTTATTGTGAATCTCATGTCTTCTGATGAACAGACGTTCACCAGTCCTCTTATCAGACTGAGTAACTTCTCTTCCAGACCTCCAGCCAGGCAACCAAGGGACCAGGTACGAAGTATCAGCTTTACTGATAACTCACTCATGCAATACTCACTTAATCTATGATTTTTCTGTTTTAATTGTACTTTGATGAAGGTTTACAGAACAAACTAGCTTCTCATTAAAGTTAGTACACAAATGTTTTATGACACTGGTTAACAACCCCACGATGTGTCAACACTCTCGTCCTTGGCCTTGGGTTCCTTATTACCAGCTTTCCTGTCCCCTCCGGCCTTCTAGTCCTTGTCCCTGGGCTGGTGTGCCCCTTTAGTCTCATTCTGTTTTATGGGCCTGTCTAATCTTTGGCTAAAGGGTGAACCTCAGGAGTGACTTCATTACTGAGCTAAAAGGGTGTCCGGGGCTACACTCTCAGGGTTTCTCCAGTCTCTGTCAGGCCAGTAATTTCGGTCTTTTTTTGTCAGAATTTTGTTCTACATTTTTTTCCAGCTCTGTCCGGAACCCTCTATTGTGATCCCTGTCAGAGCAGTCAGCGGTGGTAGCGGGGCACCATCTAGTTGTTGTGCTGGACTCAAGTCTGGTGGAGGCCATGGCAGTTCTGGTCCATTAGTCCTTTGGACTAATCTTTCCCTTGTGTCTTCAGTTTTCCTTATTCTCCCTTGCTCCCAAAGGGATGAGACCAGCAGAGTATCTTAGGTGGCTGCCCACAGGCTTTTAAGACCCCAGACACTACTCACCAAGGTAAAACGCAGAATATTTTCTTTATAAACTATGTTATGGCAATTGAGCTACATGTTCCCCAAGACCATGGTCCCCACAGCCCTTAGCCCAGTAATGTGGTCCCTTAGGGAGTTTGTATGTGTCTATGGAGCTTCCATGACCTTGCCTTGTACAAGTTGTGCTGGATTCCCCAGTATTGTGTACTGTCTTACCCTTCACCAATCTATGAATTCTGTAAGATGGGACTTGTTCAGTGAAAAACAGCTATCATGTGGATGTTTTCACATTATATTAGGCAGCATTTGCTACTGAGGTAAAATGAATGTATCTGACAAATTAAATTCTTCACCCTGTAATCCCCTAAATGTGTACAACCAACAATATAAAGTAAAGCCACGTGAGCAGCAGTCACACTAAGAGGAATCATCAAAAGGCACTAGAGAGAATAGAAGCTAACAGCCCCTCCATCCGCTGGGAATGCCACAGAGCACGTGAAATGAAAGGAGGAGGGGTGTTCCTCATTATGCTAATGATGCCTATCCCCACCTGTCCTGTCTGTAACAGGAAGAGAAGGTACGCTGACACTCTCACCTGGACCACCTTCACTGGTGAGAATGAGCAGATGACAGCAACTCCATCACAGCACCATGGGTGGTCTCACACAGAAGACACAACTCCCTCTGTACCAAGTTCAAGCAGAGTGAGTTTATGGTCCTAGGAGTCAGTCACCATTTGAGGCGGACAGTCATGGCTAGCAGAGACCAGCAGGGACATGGAGAGTGCCGACCATGTCCCGTCCCCTGGTCTGGGGCTGCATTCCCCTCTGTGAGCAATCACGGGGAACCCCTCCCAGGTGTGTCCCGTCTGTGAGTGTTCAGGGAGCCACACAGAGGGTCTGCACACTGCTTTGTGTGTGTGTTACCCCTTAGTAAGAAGCTAAAGAAAGCATCGACACCCTGGTCAGGGCTGGTACCTTGGTTCCATTTGGGGCCTGAACAGCCATGCAGCAGAGTTCTGAGGCACGCTGAAAAGCACCTATTTAAATCCACAGGCCATGTACTCACCTGAATCACAACACGAGGAGACTGGGAGAAGTACCACAGTGGGATCCCAAACAGACTGATCAGTGCCGTTTTGGTTTCATAAGTTTCAGAGCAACGTGTACTCAAGATGCTGCCACCTTAAAGCAAAGTTTAAATTTGTTTCACTGTCTGTTCTACCATTTTGAAAGCAATGGTAATTACCCATCTTAGAAGTTTATCTTGGGGTTTTAAAAATTCTCAAGTTTTTAAGATGGTGGAGTAGTCAGATGCTTCCTGTGGTCCCTCTTACAACAAAGACCCAAAAAAAACAAGTGAATCGATTATGTATGACAATCTAGGAGCCCTGAATATCAAAAGCAAAGTTGAGGAACTGGACTGAGTGGCAGGGGGAGGGAGAGACAGTTCAGAAGCAGCAATGAGTTGCCAGACTGACCTAGAGGGAACGGGCACGCTGCAGGTTGGATCAGCTGACATGTGCAGTGAGGCAAGCAGTGGCGCTTGGGATGCGTTTACCATATCGGGAGAGACTGAGGGGCAGAGAGTCTACTCAAGCCTCCAGAACCAGTGAAAAGTGGTGCTCAATCAGCAAAAGATAAGTACATGCGTCTAACTTACCGCACGGATCAGAAAACAACCTCTTTGGGAAGAACCTCTCTCCCACTTACTTACCCCCTCCCCACTCTGCACCAGGCCCCAGGCTGGCTTCAGCGATTGCCGATTGCCGAGTCCCTTGGGCTGGAAGTAGGACCCATCATGTGCCCTGAACCATTATCCCAGCCTTGGAGAGGGAACAAATTAACCAACAGGAAAAAATAATCTGCCAGCTCCCCTAAGCTGGGAACTCAGGGTAGGCACAGATCCTTTGCCTAGGCACAGGCATAAGGGGTCCATGGACTTTGAATGCCTTTCACCCCACATAGACCTGTGTGGGCCCATCTCAACAGCACAGGCCTTCATTACCACAGTACAATGGGGTATATACCTGAAGCCTAACTTCAACTGTATCAGCTATATGGTGGAGTAGTAGGTTCATGACATTTGACACTGCTCTGCCCATTAAGCAGTGTCCTCACCCACCCACATCAGGGGCCTGAGGACTAGTAGCTCCACCCACGCCACCTAGCCACCCACGACAGGGTTCCAACAATAAGTGGTGCCTCCCAGTCCTTACAGCCAACAGCATTGGGTACCCATAGTCCAGCTGCAAAACCCACCTACCTACGCGCTCTAGGGAACAGGGACACGCTTTCCTCCCAGACACTCAGGGGCAACTGTCAGCCCCCTGCCTTGCTCAGTGTGTGACCCCCTATTGCAGCCAGATACCTGTGCTGACTCCAATCACTCCTGCCCATCTAGGACTGTAGGTGAAAGCCTGCACCACACACTTGGTGACTAACAACCTGGACACCTGAGCTGAATCCATACAAGAAAAGTAAACGGACTCCTGGGCTCACATACCTAGTAAGGATCTAACCACCTGGTGACAGGACGTGAGACTTCAAAGGTGCCAATAATTAAACTATCTCACATGAGCAGCCTATTTGCGCATATCAAAACAAAACGAGAAGCCAGGACACAGTAAGCAAACATTAAATAAATAAATGTAATAACTTATTGATGGCTTGGAGACAACAGTCAATATCAAATCACATAAAGAGGCAGACCATGATGGCTTCAGCAAGCTCCCAAAACAAAGAATCAAGAAATCTTTCAGAGGAAGAGAACTGCTTGGAATTACCAGAGGTAGGATACAAAAGATTAATATACAGAACTCTTCAAGAAATCAGGAAGATGATGCAAAATGCAGAACAAAGCAATAGAGGAACTTAGTAAGATTAGAGAAGAGCATAATGACAAATTTAACAGGCTGCAAGAATCCACAGAGAGACAGCAAACAGAAATCCAGATTAACAACAAAACTTCAGAATTAGACAACTCAATAGAAAGTTATAGGAGCAGAATTGAGGCAATGGAAGTCAGAATTAGTGAAACTGAAGATAAAGCACTTGATACCAACTTATTTGAGGAAAAAATCAGATAAAAATTCTCAAGTTTTTAACTTGTACAAAAAACCTTCTAATTTAAGGCCAACCCTATTCTAACAAATTTTGCATTTTCAAACCCATGTTGATAGTTTGCAATTGCTTTAGGATACCCAATTTGTACCTACTGAAACTGAAAAATTCTTAAAATACTAGCCTTTTCCCCCTCCCTCACAAGAACTGATGATTCTTCATGACTACAGGGACGGCTGCTTTGATGAACTTGTATTCTCAGTAAGAATCCAGCCAGGTAGCAGTGTTACCTGGTAGAGAGTTCAGAGGGCCTACTTAACAGGCCAAAATGATACAGTATTATGACAATTACAAATGAAAACAGAAAAGGCAAGGGGGAAGAACTGCGGTGACTGCTAACATGTATGGGGGTTCTTTTTGGGGAAAGGAAATACTCCCAAATTAGACTGTGGTGGTGGTTATACAACACAGTGAATGTGTTAAATGCCACTGAATTATATACTTTAAAATGGTGAAACTTACATTATGTGTGTTATATCTCAATAATAACCGTAACATAATAGACATTTTTAAAAGTTCCATTTGTCCCTCAATAGGAAACAGCGCAGACAGGATGTTGGAGCCACAGCAGGCCCATGAGATCCAATCCAGCTGCTGCAGTTAAGATGCACGTCTAGCCCTACACTAACCATATCACCGATTTCCTACGCTACTGGGGAAAGCTGAGTTAACAGTGGTGGGTTTCACAACTTTGCTGCTCCTGCAGGACTCCCAGGCCCTTTATTTTATGTCATGGTTTGAATTATGTCCCCCAAAAAATGTGTGTATTAATTTGGCTAGGCCATGATTCCTGGTACAGTGTGATTTTCCTCTATGTTGTAAACCTGCCTCTATGATGTTAATGGGGAAGGATGGGTGGCAGTTGTGTTAGTAAGGCAGGACTGGATCTACAAGACTGAATTGTGTCCTGAGGCAATCTCTTGAGATATAAAAGACAGAAGTGAGCAGAGAGACAGCAGGACCTCACACCATCAAGAAAGCAGTGCCAGGAGCAGAGCGCATCCTTTGGACCGGGGTCCCTGCGCCGAGAAGCTCCTAGTCTGGGGAAACACTGATGAGAAGGCCGACAGAGGGAAAAAGCCTTCCCCTGGAGCTGACACCCTGTATTGGGACTTTTAGACTACTTTGATTTTGAGGAAATAAACTGCTGTTCGTTAAAACCATCCACTTGTAGTATTTCTGTTATGGCAGCACTAGATAAATTAGACAATATACTAAAAGTATTAAGAGAATTCTTCTCTCCCAAGGGAACATACTGGTCCACCAGCCCTCAACTGCACCTCCTAATTTTAAAATGTTCTGAAAACCAAGACTTTCTGTAACACAGCAACAAAACCTGACCTGAACTGACCTGAGATCCTTTCGTCTTTATCTCATGTAGTGTGAACAGGTGTGTTTCATTGCAGAAAAGGGGGTACCGGCCAAGATCTCACTGAGGTGTTCTGGCACCCCCCTAAACCACAGTTCTGATCCTTACAATACACCCGGACAAGGGGTTTTGCACCTGTGGTATACTGCATTCCCCAAACTGGACTGGTCAGAATTCTCTCTTTCAATTTCTGGAGAAACCAAGGTAGTGCTGCCTCCTTCCCCATTCTGTTCATGTAGTGGCTCTGTGGCAGAGGTGGCACTCATTGCTACTTGAGACTCTGTTGTGGCTTATCTCTGTCTCTCCCACGGGAACGTAAGCTCCTGGAGGCAGGGCTTGGTCTGGCTCACCAACGTCCCCTGTACTTACGAGTCCTGCACCCACAGGCATGTAAACTGAAAACGCACGCACAGAACCCCCAGGAGTGCCTACACAGCCTGTATCAGAGTGTTCGTGCTCTGTGGGGTAGGCTGAGCACCGCTGCCCTGGTGTCAACCTCGTCACTGGACTTCTGTGTTAAAGCTGATAAGCGTTACAACACACATCAGAAATAATCAATCCCCCAGTGTTTGTGGTGGTAAATCCTGACATAGCTAGATGAGCCCAAGAGCTGCTGAAATTCCCCAAACTGGGCTTTGCAGCAGCTTACGCCTGCCACCAGCCCTTCTGGGGGACCTGACCATGCCCAGAAAGCAACTGAGTAGGAAGAAAAGCCATAAGGGACTCACCCAGAATAACATTCTTTTCTCAGACTTTTTAAAATTTGTAATAAGTTCCTTACTTCTCAGGTTTATGACTCTGCTAACAAGTGACCATTTTATTTTTAGCAATTAACACATCCATTCACTTACCACCAGACTCCAGAGCAAAGTCTACCATGCCGGTTTTATCTTGGGAATACAGCTTCAAAGCATTGTTCACAATAATGCGTGCTTGCTAGAAGTGGAAGATCAGAATGGAGAGGAGACATAGGTTTAATGACACGCAAATTAAAGCCAGATAGTTAAGTAAAAACCCGCTGCTGTCGAGTTGATTCTGACTCATAGCATCCCTATAGGTCAGAGCAGAGCTGCCCCATAGGGTTTCCAAGGCTGTAATGTTTATGGAAGCAGACTGCCACATCTTTCTTCTGTGGAGCAGCTGGTGGGTTTGAACTGCCAACCTCTCAATTAGCAGCCAAGCATTTAACCACTGAGCCACCAGCACAATTAACCGTACTTTGGGGACTGAGAGGCATGGTGGCACTGTTCCAGAAATCCCAAACCCCCATCAGCACCCCTGACCATGAGGGCCACCAAACTGAGTCGGAGACAGGAGAGCCGTCTCACGTGGGCGCAGACACAATGAATCCCCAAGCCAGAGAAATCCACCATGAGTCTTAAAACACGACCATAACAAGGGTCAGGGTGAGGGGCTGTCACAGGGTACTACATACTGGGGAATTTCTACCTAATTTCAGAACTGCCACCACACAGGGAGTGGAGGCAATGAGACAAAAGGAGTCCCAAAGCAGAAAGTCCTGCCAAGAAAGAGTTCAACAGTAACAACAGCTACAACTTATTGAGCAATTGCCTTACTTTATGGCAGATACCATGTTAAGCACCTTTCAAATTATTTGACTTGAGCCTAACCACAACCCTCTGATCATCGATCCCATCACTGCCTGGATTCTAAGCACCCATCATGCCCTACTCACCGCCTCTGTGATCCCAGAAACCCCTGCCTCGTGGACGGCGGACACCACTGCTTCGGAGGTGGGGGCCTGTTTTGTCACGGAAATGTGGTGGGTGATGTTCTTCAGGATCTGCAGCTCCAAATCTTGCAATAAGATCTGCAAGTCGTCCTTGCTTACAAACTGAGAGGAAAACTTCTGTAGCAGCCATTCAAGAGAACCATCTTGCTGGTCATCGGAAAACATGAGTCTGATCGTCTCTCTGACTTGGGTGTCCACCTGATAAAATCATTAGTCATCATGCCATAAATTTAGTTTTAGTTACATCACTTCAACTCTTCACATTCTCCACCTCAGATACCTCAGAACCATCACACCGCGTCTCAAATTCCATACGTAAATGTGACAAAATTTTTCCTTCATGTTAAATCTTAAGAACCCCTCCAAAAATGCTGCACAATTTAAAGAGGACAGGAATAGAAATAAATCATGTGGGCCGGGAACTAAAGACAGAAGAAGATATGTCCACTTGTTCAGCTGAAGTGATTCCACTCAACATTTACTCAGCTCCCCCAGGGGTGAGTCCTGGGAAAGAAAACAGTCCCTTGTCTTCAACACATTTGGTCTGGCAAAGGAAACAGCTGTATAAACAAACTTGAAATGTAACTTTATATATGTTAAGTACATCCACGTGTGTTAATGTACAAACACACACACACACACACACACACACAGAGTCATGTATATAAATTTCTCTTGCCTGATGAGGAATGGAGTAAGGGGAGGGGCACAAGAAAGAGCACAACACTCTGCAGTAACACACGTCCCCAGCGCCGACTCACTGTCTTAAACAGCGCCACAGCACCCACAGCAGGGGCCACCCTCGATGTCCAGCCCTGCCCAACACTAACTCCACACACTGAGTCCCGCCTGATACCCTCTTGTCCTGGTGCTTCTGTATCTGCAGACAGAGCCCCAGAAATGTGACTGCTGGTCTCAAAGCACAGATGCATTTTTAGGTGATTAAAATCATAAAATTTTGTTCCAAAAAGGGTGGAGCCACTCACATCCTGCCAGCCTCGAGAACACCACCTCCCCACCTCACTGAGGCACTGACCGCTGCCCATCTGAGGGCTGAGATGTGGGCACTCTAACTCACAGACCCTGCTGGTGAGACTGGGCTCCCTGCTCATAGGCCGGGCCCACGCTTCTGCTGTTTGTCCTCCTACCAATCTTAGGAGTTCTTTGCATTTTAGAGAGAACATTTTACCACGTGCTGCAAATACTTTTCCTCAGTCTACTGTGTGACTTTGACTTATGGTGACTTTTGCCATTCATTTTTTTTCTTTCCATTTCTATGCAGCTATAAATATCTGTATTTTCTCTTCTGCTTAAGGACAGACGGGCTTGATGGAATGCCCAAGATATGACATGAGAAAAAAAAAAAAAGCAAGCTACAGAGTGCAATACAATTCCATTTTGGTGAAAAAATGCACAAAAACACCCACTCCCACCTCAAATAAATGGTAGTACACGTTTACGTGCCACAAGGGAAGTATGGGAAAAGAGTCACCTAAGTGTTAACATGTTATGTTACTGGAATGGGAGGAATCTGACGAGAACCAAATTTATTATTCTGAGATTAAAAAAAAAAAAATCAAATATAGTAAATGTTTTTTAAAAGAAAGTGAAAATTAACTTAAACATAACAGCTCAAGTTCTCCTTCACTCTCTGTTACAAAAACAAAATGTAAACACTGAGAAACTTACCTTTTCATGTATTGTATCTACTTTCTCACAGCTAGTCTTCAAATTCCGCCAGTTTGCCAATTCTGACTTTAGGTGCTCCAGCTGCAGCTCCAGCTGCCTGACAGTGGAGAGGAGGTGCTGCTCCTCTGCAGTCCTGCTGGAAGGTAAATGGACAGGTCAGTTGGGGTGCCACAGGTCCCCACGCCTGAATTAACACATTCCATAAAGACAGCAGAGAAGCAGAAGCCCTCCCCAGATACGTCTATCTCACGAAGATTGCAATTTGTCCAAACTTAATGTGGAAATTTAATACCAGTTTCAAATTGAAACCCCAAGGGGAGTCCTCTCCACATCAGTTTAGATACGCACGCACACACACACACACACACACACACACACCACAAAGGCAGGACGTCTACCAAAATGATAGAAGAGTGGCTATCATTTAGTGCTGGGTGAAAGAGTGCCCTGAAAACTATAATATTTAAAAACTGTATCTGTTGTTTGGTGCTGTCGAGTTGATTCCGATTCATAGCGACCCCATGTGGCAGAGTAGAACTGCCCCACAGGGTTTCCTAGGCTGTAATCTTTATGGAAGCAGATCACCAGGTCTTTCTCTCGTGGAGCCACTGGGTGGGTTCAAACTGCCAATCTTTTGGTTAGTCGCTGAGGGCTTAACCACTGCACTACCAGGGCTCTTCAACTAATATCTACAAGCTGTATCTATCTCCTTGAAATCATAAATAAGACTTCAGAAATGAGCCAGTATTTACCCAGAATCATAAAGATGGGTCTCAACTACCCATGAGGTAGAAGGGACATTGCACTGGACATACATGGCCTTAGGGCTAGCTTTAGCAGTTCTATTTTTCAGAGGAATTGTGTATCAGACACTGTAGTGCTGTGCTTGTATCTGTTTATAGGAAGGCGTGGTGGCCCCCGAGGACCTGACCAGGGTGGGAAGACCCTCCTCGTCATAGCAGAGGCACCATCGTCCGTGGGTGGTCGTAAGAGGTTTTCCTGCTGCACAGAGAGGTGCGTGGTGACAAGCCCCTCAGGCTGCCCTCCTCCCCTCTGTGCCTCCACAGGGGCCTCCCAGACAGACAGACAGTGAGCTGGGACCCAGAAACCCAGGAGACACTGGGGATGAAGGAGGTGTCAGTACCTTTTTAATTATCACTGTGGTGCCAAGCAACCAGAGAGAAAACAGAAGACAAAGACAGAGCATATTTGATGTAATCCTACCTAGTTGTTCTCAGCTTGGTCTGCTCTAACTCTTTCTGGATGACCTAAAAAGTGGGAGAAACAATCTGTTTAAACACATAAGTGATAGATTAACTTTTCACAAATCAGCTACACATATTTATCTGGGATTTGTTTTCTTAATTCACAGTCCAGACCTGCCTGTGGTCCCTGTTGGTCCCCCCAAGGCCACTGCTTGCAAAATAACATGGGGACAGATGTCACGTCCCTGGATGCTGAGGTCGGCTTCATGGCTGGATGTCTTCTGAAATATGCACCTGGGTGTGTCTGCATCTGACCCCACCTCAGGAGGGGGCACCAACCCACCACACCCCACCCCGGGAGAGGGTGTGAGCTATTTGAATTCAGGGAGAGAGAGAGAGGAGGCAGTGGGCACCGACCAGCCTCACCCCACGCCAGAGCAGTGGGCACCAACTGTGGCCGACTAGGTCACAAGACACCTTGGAATTCATGAGCAAGAGAAACATATTAAACAGTAAAAGCAGTAAAATGGAACTGCCAAGGAAAAAAGGGGACAGTCAGAAATACCTTTTGTCAGTTTCATAAGGGACAACAGCAAATACTCTAAGAGAAAGAGCTTTAAAGAGACAGCTAAGGAACTTTAAAACACTGATTGTAGCCGATTTTATTTAAAAAATCACCACTTTGTTGGGAGCTACATGTGAAAGGTCAAGAACGAGTACCTCGGATTTTTCTGTCAGTTTTCCAGTCATGTCTTCCAAGTTTGAGATACGCAATTCGTGTTCTTGGTGAAAGGTCATAAAGTCAGTCTTAGAGAGAAAAGCAAATGGACAAACGGTGTAAGAAGTTATGCAAAAAAACAAAAACCTAGCAGGTTAAGCCAAGTTCTTCCTACACAGAATATCAACAAATTAGACTATCTGGTCACAAGCTGACATCACACCTCTGAGGGGGAATCTGCTAGTAACATCCTTATCTTCACCTTTATCTCTAGAGGTTTCAAATCTGTGCTAGAATTCATAAAGTTTTTCTAGTTACAGAAGGATATTCATAAAGAAGTCCTGTAATTACTAGAGCATAGTGTCTGTAGAAAGCAAATCAATTGCTATTCATTCAGCAAACACTCATTACATACTCACTGTATTTCATGATAAAATAACTGTGGATACAGATACACTGCCCACTCATCTCCCCCACAATCATTTCACACTCATATAAAATACATAACATAAAAACATTTACTAGGAATAAGCCGACTGGAATATATTTCCAAAACACTTGAAAATATCACTCAGAATTGAATTTTCATCAGATGATTACAGTAGCTTATTTAGTATTGATTAGGGAGGTAAGTTACTTTTCTGGCTGAGTAAGGGAAGGATCAATGAAAGCATCAAAATAGAAGAGAACAGTTTTTTGCAACATAAGCAGTTAACTGTTCAAAAATAGTTGACAATTTGTTCAACATACTTCAACACTTTCTCTAGCAATTTTTAGAAGATAAAACTACAGCAAGATTATCAGATACACTCCTGGGGAGTTCAAGAAAAATCACTGCCAATTATATACTCAAAGGGAGACTGCACAGCAGAGAACGACAACAGCAAGGAAAGGTCTGGTGCATACTGAATAAGGAAAACCCGGGCCACAGAATGTAAATCCAGAGTGATAAAGTACTCTGATTGTGGGGAGTTTTCTTTGCTAATGTATACCCTATCTCACTCTAAAATATAACCAAAACAGTTTCTAAAGATTCACATAAAAAAATAAGATTAAAAATACGGTAAGCCAGAGCAAAGGGGTGAAGGCAGCTAGAAAGGTGAGCCTGGGGGCCCTGAATTATAGGAAGGTGCGCCCCATGGGCGGGGTGGGTGGTCCTGAGGGGCCAGAGCAGCTTGAAAGAAGACGCCGCAGAGCACAAAGCCGCTGGTCTGCCGTGTAACATGGTTGCCGGCCTTCTCCGCCCTGCCCTGTGGCCTGTCCCCGCCTGTGCTGTGAGGCCAGTACATGCACTGCACACAGTTCACCAAGTGTCAACTGCCTTGTGGCAGCAGAAGAAAAAACAAGAAACTATTCTCAGTGTTACCTCAGTGCCCTGGACACCCTCTGAGTGGGTCTCCTTCACTCGCTGCTCCACCAGCTGATGGACCAGCATCAGCATCCCCTCCCTGTCGCCATCCGCCTGGTCTGCACGCGCCTGCAGGTTCCGGAGCAGTGATAGCACCCCATCTTGGTCACTGTCTGCCTTGTCCGTGTGCGCCTGCAGTCTCTGGAGCAGCAGCGTCAGCTCTCTGAGCTTCTCCTCGTGCAGCTGACACCTCCCAGACAATGCAGTCACCTGCCGCTCGATGTCACTCAGCCAGTGCCACTGGAAAGCCTCCTTGCCATCACCCTAAAATGGTCAGAAGGGGTTCCCAAGGCAGTGGTCAGGAGAAAGCACAAGTGAGCGTGAGCACAGGATGACTCAGAAACACACGTACTATGTGTACTAGTCACCGTGGCCTCGCACCCACGGCACTGCATGCAGACCACTCGAGGGGAGCAGGAACACGCAGGTCACTAGTGAACACCCTCATGTGGGAAGGCTGCAAGTGGTTTCATTTTCTTCTTTATATGTTCTATATTTTCCAAGGTAATCGATGCTATTCCGTTTTTTAAATTAAAATTAGCTGAATAACGAGATTACTTGTAACATGCACTGTCTGTACCATTTCAGAACATCAAGGAGCTGTACAACTTGCTGGTTTTACGTTTAAAAGTATCCCCTAGAACAGGGCACCCTCCTAAGCCACGATGCTCACAAGGAGCATGAACATCTACTATGAAGAATAAATATTTGCAGGGCCCTTTAATATCAACAGAAGACAGCCTTCTACCCGGTTACCTCAAGTGGCAAGCGCAGGTGAGCAGCATCAGGTGTGAATATATTCTTGGGGTCATCTGCCCTCTGTGCTTTGTACCCGTTTGTCCAGTTTAACACAGGCAGGAATGAGAGGAAATCGCCCTGTCCCCAGAATGCAAGACCTGCACCTTGGAGCAGAGAAAAAAACAACTGTATACACATGTATGCACACTTTTTATCAAAAAATTTAAATGCTCAATTTTTTTCACTCATCTATACATACACACACATCTAAGCCAAACCTCACTTACCTAGTAAAAGTAACAGTGGGATGAGCAAGACTAAAAATTTGCAAATATTTTGAAGGCACCTGGGAAGAGAAATGAAAACACTGAACTTTGGAAAAGTAAAAGGGAGGTTCACCATTCTGTTTTCTTCTCTAGATAACTTTATATAAAATATCCCCCACCCCCATTTCAAAATGGAAATCCACAATATTAGAAATGTAGCTACAGTTTTATCTATAGGATTTATAGATACCTATAGTTGACCCTTCCTACAAAATTATGTCTCCCAGGTCCAGGTTAACAGTCAAACATGCTGACTGACTCTATATACACAAGGCACCAGGCCAGGGCTGCAGGAAAGCCATGAAGGTGACTGGAACCACCCTCCCCCGGATCATCTCGGCCCTGCTGGGGTTACCTGGTGCCCTGGAAACCGCACTGGAGCAGGGGTCAAAGGACCCAAGTACAGTCCTGTGCCTGCCCCTTCCTGGCTGTGTGACCTTACACTCTGAGCTTCTGGACACTTCTGCTTTCTTCAAGGGTGATACCTGCCTCTCCCAGCTCATACAGCTGGTTGGGAAAACTAAATAAGAATGTGAAAGACCAAAACCAAACCGGTTGCCATCGAGTCAATTCCAATTCATAGCGACCCTACACGACGCAGTAGAACTGCCCCATAGGGTTTCCAAGAAGCAGCTGGTGGATTCGAACTGCTGACCTTTTGGTTAGCAGCCAAGCTCTTAACCACTGCACCACCAGGGCTCCTCAATATGAAAGCACTTTGTAAAATATAAAGCGATATGTAAATGTAAAATACTACTCTCAAACTGCAATAACACTATATAAATATAAGATAGATTATAAAACAATGAACCAACTGATTTCCTGCAATCAGTACAAAACCGTCTCTCCAAAGCACAAAGCTGACATGGCATCAGCGTCCTTACCTTGTAAGAAGGAACACGTTCAGCCAAGACATCAAAGTAACGAACTGGTACCATCCAAAGCCCAGCCACCAGAAGACTCTGGAAGCTGCCTTCCCTGGAAGAGAAAACATCAACTGGTCCAAGGAAGCACTCTGAGAAGACAAGCTTCTAAAGAGACCATTTTTGTGAAGGCCAAGCTAGAAGCACAAAGAGACGTACTAGCAGACGTTGTGGAAGTGTACTGGGATGCAGTGGCGATGCTCTCCAGACAGGCGCTAGTCATCGTGGCAGGAAATTCCCAAACACAGGAACACAAGCCACAAGCAAAACACAATGCAGAGAAATGCACGAGACGAGATGTAAGAGTGGAAACCCACATCCATGTTTGATACGTGAGAATCAAGCAGCTAGACTTACTCAAAACCCAACACACCAAGAAACAAAGAACACTCATGCAACAAACACATTGTCTGTTAGCATTTCTAAGTAATCAGGAATGAAATGGGTTACATTAAGGGGCAAAGCATGGGGACCTAGAAATGAAGGTTTTATTTGCTTAGGTAAATCATTTATTATGGGCACTCAGCAGCCAAAGCCTGGGAGAGGACGTGAACACAGAAAGCCGAAATAACCACCTGGAGCAGTAATGGCCAGCCAGAGCACCGACCACACCGCTGAGGACACGAACCACCCTACAGCAGCGGTCCTGCGCAGCACCTGCACCAGCATGTGACCTGTGGCAGACGAGATGTATATGAGGGGCACTGAGACACAGGCACCAGCACAGACCAGCACTCCCGGCGCACAACAAAACCACACACTCCCACGGTCACCCATTCCACCAAAGCTCTCTTGTATCATAAGTTGAGTCTCTTCCCAAAGAAAAAACAAACTACTTCAAGTCTAAGAAACATACTCCTTGAAATAAGCACGTGGAAAACCCTGCTATACGTCTGAACAGTTTTCATTCACTCTGCCTGCAGATACTCAAAATGTAAAATGCAGATACCCCTTATAAAATCCAAGGGGGCATGTTTGGAAGCTACCCTATAAACTTTTGCAACTGGTGCTAGCAGAATTTATATGGGAAAAATAATGCAATGTTTTAAAGCAAACGAGAACTCCAGAGACATCAGCAGTTAGCAGGCTCTAGGTGAGACAATGATTACTCAAAGACTGAAATGAAAGTTATTCTGAAGACTAATATTTTCCAGGGAAACAGTATCTTAAAATGACAAATGGTTGTACCACTGGATTCCATCACAGCCAGACAATAAACAATCTTATATCAAACATCACACGCTACATAAGGCAGAAAAGCGCTTATGAAGTCAGTTTTGTTTCATTTTTTTAAAAGTAATTGTTGGGAGCTATATTATTATATTAACTCAACATTGGCACGTTGACCCCTGAAACTACTAAAAAAAAATTACAATATGGCTGACATGCAAGGAAATATGGTTTAAATGATTTTTTAAAAAATCCATTGCTTTATGTTTAGTAAACAGTTAAAGAGACAATTACATTTGAAGCTCAGCTTTAAAAAAGAAAGTCTAAAAAAGACAACCTTTAACAAGAAATTGACAAGTACAATTTGGAAAACATCTCATTTTTTTCTGTAAGCCCCCATGTGGTAAACTTACAGCATACAGATGCTAATCACTGAAGCAATAATGTATTCTCCAGCTACAGGATACACACGGGCAAGTAGCTTTTTGCAAGGTAGTACTCCAACACAGGAGGGTAATTAGTTACTAATTAGCAACCGCGAATAAGTTGCTTTTCATACATTTAATTTGTACTAAATAAATTTACAAAGACTTTTTAAGACTGAAATTCTTAAGGTTAATATTGCTCATGTCAGTTTTAATGAGCAGGGCTTTCAAACACCTGAATCCCAAACAGAAACTAGAGCAAGGAGCAATACGCATTTGTGAAGTCATATGATAAACGCAAAACAGAAGAGATGCGAGAGACAACCTGCATAAGAAACGATGTGCCACGCGGCCCTTGTGACCCTGTGTGACTGTGAAAGCTGCAGGTGGGGGGAGGCATTTGTTTCAAGACGTTCCTTCTTCCCCTTACAGTCTTCACCTGTTGGTTGCGGTAACAAGCAGTTAATTTGGCAATAATCTGAATCGTGCACGATAGCAGCTTGAAAAATTAGGGACCCAGTTGTGCAGATAAGTCACAGCAGGTGCAACCTGGAGAGTCCTCGCTCCCATTACTGAGGGTTGAAGCGACGGCTCTACCAGCCCATCCTAACTCACGGGGCCGCTGCATACGTGCAGGTAATACCTTCTGCCTCATCAGGGGCCTAACTACAACCTGTGAGGAGCCAAGTCCCAGACCAAGGACGTCACTGTGCTGTGTGGCTGTACTTACACAGTGGCTCCCCATTCACGCCGAGGCGCGCGTCCTCTCTGAGCAGCTCGTTCACCTCCGTCCTCCCACCATACCCGGAGTGAGCTGCAACACAGCGACAGAGATTAGAGAGCACGTCTGCCCCAGATGCAAATGCTGCTCAGAGGCTGAGGAAGCGAGTGTAATGGAGAACTGCTAGGCTGACCACTTGCAGGGTTTCAGATTTTGAAGGCTCACACAGTGCAGGTGAATGCCAGTGAGCCCAGGTGATGACGGGGCTTTCGTCCCGAGAGAAGTGAAAGCTGAGTAAGGTGCCCAGGCAATACCAGACGACCAAAGACGGGTCTGCTTCGAAAGCTCTGAAACAGCATGACCCTAAACACCACTCAATTAAAAGGTTTTTGCTTTAAAAAGGTAATAAAGATTAAACGTTGAATACATTAACTTAAAAAAAAGACTTAAAAATGTTTAAGCATTGCCACCTTTCAGAAAACAGAACGGCATACTGAGTCAGCCATGAGAGAGACAAGCCAAGAGAGAGTCAGCCATGAGAGGCCGCGGGAGGAGAGGCATGAGGGGCGCACATGAGAGGAAGCACAGGGTTTTCTCCACTTTGAAAGCATTATTTGGTGGAGAAAGGAGGGAAAAAATGGTTTAAATACCTTTCGATTCATGGCTTTTTGACTTAAAGCTTTTTGATTCACAATCTTTTGATTCATAACTTTTCGATTTGTAATTCTCTGATTCGTAACTGAGCTTCATTAAAACCACTTGGAAAAGCTGAACTAAGAACGACGAGAAAGATGACGAGGTGCATTTGGCCAGCCACAAGATCCTATTCACGCAGAACGATGCACCGCCTATCAAAAAACCGTGAATACATGTTACTTTTTCCCACAAGACCAACTTTACTTCCCCTGAAAAAGTCAGAGAGCCAAGTCGTTAATTTCAGGCAAAGTGGAAACAGCTCTCTGAATGGACTCAAGCGACAATGATGCGAGTGAAGCAGTAACGACCAAGCACACTCTGCTCGAAGTGACACTGGGCAGAACTCACCCTCGTAAATGTCCTGACAATTTAAAACAAACTAGGTGGCAAACTCTTTAACATCAAGCATCTCTATTGGCAATCCTCTATATCAAATTTGAGATAATTTTGCCCTGATACCACCCATACATACAGTATTTACAATTTGCCAAACAGCCACTTCCTACATGACCTCTGACCCAGCACTGATTCCTGGGCAGGTGAGGGCTCCAGCGAGACTGTCAAGCACCTTCAGGGCAGGCGCCATGGCGCTGTCTGCGGCAGAGAGCGGAGCCAGCCCAGACGTTCAGTTAAGTTACAAGCAACACCCAGAAATGGCTAACCATCCTTTGCTCCTTTTCAGTAGTGCCATAATTTCAGAAGCTACGTCGTGATCCCGATACTGTTTCCTGCTACCCTAAATGTGTGGGGTGGTAATATACAAGCCACAGTTGGCAGAGATTTCCATTCTTGAAGAGTGTGGTGTATGAAGTATAGGTGAGGAGCAATGTGAGACCACATGAGGAAAACGAGCCACCAGCATTCACTGTCCCAAGAAGTGCTTCCAGGAGTCAGCTCCTCCGTGTACTTTCCCAGCTTAGCAAAAGCAAAACCTTATTAAATTAGAATATATGGGACGAGGCCAGCCTGAGCTGGGAAAAAGGTAAGATTAGAGGTCTGTACTTTCAAATATTCTAAGTAGGCTATTCGTGAATTCAGACCCTATACTCAAAAAATAAAAATAAATAAAAACAAAACTGGGGTAATTAGCCCCCAGAGCATCAGTGCCAACATTGTTTTACACTTTAATTAGGAACCTACAGTATAGGAACCCTTGTGATGCAGTGGTTTAAGCGCTCAGTAGCTAACCAAAAGGGTGACAATCTGAACCCACCAGCCATTCCACAGGAGAAAGATGTGGTAGTCTACTTCCATAAAGATTTACAGCCTTGGAAACCCCATGGGGCAGTTCTGCTCTGTCCTATAGGGTTGCTATGAGTTGGAATGACTTGACGGCAGTGGGTTTGGTTTTTACATATAGTATAAACTTCATAGAGAGGCTGGCAAAAATTTTTCATTGAAAGGTAATGCATGGTTCATTGTAACAATATTCACAATTGCCAAAAGAAGGACACAACCTAAATGTCCATCAGCAGATGAACAGATAAACAAGATGCGGTCTATCCATACAATGGAATATTACTCAGCCATAAAGAAAAATGAAGTTCTGATACATGCCATGACATTAATAAACCCGGAAAACTTCACACTGAGTGAAAGAAAGCAGACACGAAAGGACAAGTACTGTATGATCCCGCTTATATGAAATATCTAGAACTGGCAAATGCATAAAGATAGAAAGTAGATTAGAGGTTACCAGGGACTAGGGGAGGGGGAATGGAGAGTTACTGCTTAAGGGACACTGAGATTCTGTTTGAGGTGATGGAAAAGTTTTGGAAACAAATAATGGTAATTATAACATGGTGAATATTGCTGAAGGGAGGTATTGCTTCCTGCTGTAGGTACTCAACAACATCAGCCAGGCAGTCGTGACTGGGCTTGGGGTCCCCACATCAGTGGTGGCACCACACCATGAAAGGGAACCTGGAGAGGGTACCATGCTCCCTGTCCCAGGTCCAGCAGAGGCTGGGCACCTGCCCTGGGCCCAGCAGAGGCTGTGCCCCTAGCCCAGCCCTGCAGTGAAGGCCCCATCTCCTCTCTGGAGAGGCAGCCCAGCCCTGCAGTGAAGGCCCCGTCTCCTCTCCCAAGGCAGCCCAGCCGTGCAGTGAAGGCCCCATCTCCTCTCCCGAGAGGCAGCCCAGCCGTGCAGTGAAGGCCCCATCTCCTCTCTCTCAAGGCAGCCCAGCCCTGCAGTGAAGGCCCCGTCTCCTCTCCCGAGGCAGCCCAGCCATGCAGTGAAGGCCCCATCTCCTCTCTCGAGAGGTAGCCGAACCCCTGCAGAGACCACAGGCAGTGCCGCCATCTTGTGTCCATCCTCCCAGGACTCTGTGCTCACAGAGACGAAGCCCAGACTCTGGAGTCACACTTGGATTCAGTCAGGTGGAGGTTCCACCTGTGGGGACTCTGCCATGACTGCCACCATTCCAAACACAACACCAATGCTGTCCACCCCCTACCCAGAAGCTGTTCTCAGAGGTCTCTCTTCATCCCTACCAATACTTTCCTGCTCACTCCCCTGAACCTGCAGTTACCACAGACACTGACTACCACTGTGACACCGGCTCGAGGCCTCTGCAGGGGAAGCAAAAGGAGCAGCACGAGGCCCTCCATAAAGACAGCTGAATTCACACTGTTTGCAGAGACAAGGGGCACCGGGAGGGCCCACAGCTCTGTGAGCCTCCTTCCCACAGAAGGCGCCCTATGCTCACCCAGAGTCCAAACAGGAACAAAAGTGTTCACCACATACGATGTAAGCCCAAAGAGGATGAGTGGAACAAAGCTAGCTTCTGGCGAATTTCTTCAATTTTTAAAGGATAACTGAGTTTGAGTTTGTTATGGATTGAATTGTGTCTCCCTAAAATTGTGTTGTAAATCTTCACTCCTAAACCTGTGATCCCATTTGGGAATAGGAATTTCTTTGTTATGTTAATGAGGCCATGTAAGTGTAGGGTATGTCCTAAGCCAATCACTTGCTGAGATATAAAAAGCACAGATCAGGCACAGAAGAAAGCATAAACGGGGAAGACAGACGCCACATGAAGATCGCCAAGGAAATGAAGACCAGAAGCTGAAGGAGACAAAGATTTTCCCCCAGACCAGGCAGAGAGAGCCTCCCCTACAGCTGGCACCCTGATTTCAGACTTCTAGCCTCCTAAACTGTGAGAAAATAAATTTGTTTGTTAAAGCCACCCGCTTGTGCTATTTCTGTTACAGCTGTACTGAGAGACGAAGACAAAGTCTATGACGGAAACAGTGTAGACACTGAGGCCTATAAAATCAACTTGACAAAAAGAAAAGGAAATATTTGGACAGTAAACCCTTTTCAAACTTGTAAGAGTGAGACTTACTCTTTTGACTCCTGTCCCGAGAATAGACTCTCGAGGTGGGCCCAAGGGCTGGGGGGTGCGCAGTGAGGACATCCTTGCGCTCCGAGAGCAGGCTGCAGTCACTGCAGGTGTAGCCGTTGACAGCGGCGGTGTCTGCCGCTGCAGCAAGGTCACCATTTCCCTGAACAGCAGCTTTATTTCCACCTAAGGGTTCCAAAATATAGACAGAACCTATTTATGACAGCCTACAGATACCTCATGAAAACATACATTTTGAAGAGTGTGGCAAAAAAGAGGACAAATGATTACCTTTAAGGTCACTGTCATCGTCGAGACCTGAAAAACATGCACACATTTTGCTGTTGAGCTCAATGTATCAAAACAGAACAAGAGCCACCAAAAAGAAGAAAGCAAAGGTTGCAAGTGTTAATAAATCAGCATTATGGCATTGGCCAAGATTTATCTCCTACAATGCCTAGAATTAAAGGGAATTTTTCCAGATACACACAGACACTCTTCTGATTCAAACTGAATGAACATCTTTGAGGAAAATACATATATATACCTACACCCATGAATACCCACACATGTAATGCAAATACCCACACATGTAATGCACATACCCACACATACACACGCACGCACATGTACATGCACACACAATTTGACCTAATGAGGAAGAATAGAGAGATAAAAGCTCATTTTCTGACTACTACCATACAACAAGGCAGAGACCTCACAATTACAGCATATACTCCTGTTGCTTGGTAACTACTCTTGCTAACTGAGCAAAAGAGTATGAACATGAATACCAACGCTTCCCAAAATTAGCACACACAAACTTTTAGAGCTCATCTGAATCATCTGATCTTCTCAGAAGGGCCGATCACACACAAACGAGCCACAAAGGAGCAGCTCTGTGCTGTGCCCATGTTTCGTCCCCTCTGCATGGCCTCCGTGGCATCGCAGTCTCAGCAGCCAGGATGCAGGTCCCGCTGCTGTTGTCTAAAGTCAAGGTGGTCAACTCGCACACCGGCCCAGTGTCATCACACTGCACTGTGACACTTTGTAGTGACTCAGTACACGAGAACTGGGGAATTTTCACACTAACTTTTAAATACATTTAGAAAAACCAGTATCAGGTTATTGCCTGGTTACTTATCTTTCACATCAAAACAAAATCCAAATAAAGAGATGCACCCAAATTCTCGGATGATTACACATTAGCATAACCAAAGGAAGCGGCAGGCTGAAGCCCCCCGTGTTGGTGAAGACAAGGCCTTGGGCCACCTAGTACTCCTCTCAACCAATGAAGTGCATAAGGAACAGCCTGGCGTAACTGTCCTTTTCCCCAGAGTAATCTGAGAAACAACCCAGCTGGAGATAAAGTGACTGAATTGCCCCACTTCAAGAAGGGCACTTTGAAGACATGGCTGTACCCACTTACCCCAGAAGTGGTCCACCTTGGTCTGCTCCCGGATCAGAGACGCATCCAGCACAGGGGGCTGGAGGGCCATGTTGCCCCGCAGGCTGTGACAGCTACTCTGGCTGACTGCTGAAGATGTCACTTTTCTTGACATGTGATTTATACTAAAAGCCGGTTTGCTTGTACTTCTGCGCTGTTTTACTGTTCTAAAAAGAAAGGAACAAGAAACAAATGCATAAATTTTTCTAGTACATAAATACAAAATAATTAGATTTTATTAACATAAAATCTAGGGCTGAGAATAAACAGCATTTTTAAGGCAAAGCATTTTCTTACATCTTTCCTGCTGTAATGAAACATCTATTAATCTAAAGGGATTCTGAGGCTGGGATCAAGGGACTCTCCTCAAACTCTGTATACAAAGTAGTGCTCAGATTATTTTGGGTCCCATGACCCAAGAGTGGTTAAGAACTGATCTAAAAATGTTTTGAAAATACGATTTGTAAGTTTAACCCCCCACTTTTCCCAAGTAATTGCACACACATATACATCCAGACCATTTCTCGGTCACTAGTGAGGATGGAACTGCATTAAGTGCAGCGAGGACAGGCTGTAATCCACAGTAAGTCCTGCATTCACATTTACCACAAATTATAAAAATAAAGCCTTCAAACATAGCATTCTACGAACATTCAACATGAAGTCAGGCAGTGGGGTGCAAAGGCAAGTAAGGTAAGGTCCTCACCCTTCCAAGGAGTTAGTCGTGGGTGAAGGCAGAGGCATTGGCATAAAACAATGTGAAAAAACCCCAGGTGAGCACAGGGAAGTGGATCAACTTGGCCAGGATATCACTGGGTGATGGGGAATCAAGTCTGGTATTACCTCATTACCACTGAGCGGTTCTCACACAGCGCAGTACACTTGAACCATCTGGGAATCCTCACCTGCTGCCACAAACCTACTGAATCAGACTCTGCAAGGGGGAGGTCCAGGAACCTCACTTTTAACAACAGACTTCCTGGGTGAAGGTGGTCCGGGCTAGGGGGCACCACTTACAGATTCCAGGGGCCACGGCTGCGTTCACATTAACATTTCATCATGTTTCTTCATCACTACTGAGCCCCAATCTTGAGAGAATAACAGCTCGGGTTTGAAACTCATGATTCTTAAGTGAGCATCAGAAAGTGAAGCTGCTGCTTTCACTCCTTGCATCTAAACAGTGCAAAGTCCACACTGTACCATCGCTCCTTTCCGGGCAGAGAAGGTTCAGAGATCAAATAAATATGAGAATTACAAAGACAGGAAAACATCTAAATTTTATCTGTATCTGTTAGCTAATCATGGTGGTGGTGGTGGTTAGTTGCCATCAAGTCAGCTCCAACTCATGGTGACCTTATGTATAACAAAACCAAACGTTTCCTGATCCTGCACCATCTTCGTGATTGTTGGTATGTTTGAGTCCACTGTTACAGATACTGCGTCAACTCATTTCATTAACGGTTTCCCTCATTTTCGCTGACCCTCCACTTTACCAAACATGATGTCCTTTTCTAGTGATTGGTCTTTCCTGATGATGTGTCCAAAGTAAGTGAGCTGAGGTCTTGCCATCTTTGCTTCTAAGGAGCATTCTGGTTATATTTCTTCTAAGACTGATTTGTTTGTTCTCTGGCAGTCCATGGTATATTCAATATTCTTCACTAATAGCATAGTTTAAATGCATCAGTTCTCCTGTGTTCCTTTTTCACCGTCTAGCTTTTGCACACATGTGAGACGACTGGAAAGACCACGGCTTGGGTCAGGTGCACCTAAGTCATCAAAGACATCTTTGCTTTTAAACACCTCAAAGAGGTCTTTAGCAACAGATTTGGCTAATGCAATACGTCATTTGATTTTCTGACTGCAGCGTCCATGGGTGTTGACTGCTGATCCAAGAAGAATGAAATCCTTGACAATTTCAATATTTTCTCCATTTATCATGATGTTGCTTATTGTGAGAATTTTCATTTTCTTCCGTTCAGGTGTAATCCACATTTAATAAATAGATTTAAAGCATTAGCAGTGCAGAGACCACCTACAATACCATGTGATGATTTGGGTTAAGATTTCTTCCATTCAAACATCATTTGGTAGGATGGCTGAAGTTTAGTTCCCGTTACGAAGAAGAATAAGGCTTTCTAAACCGTGAATACTGGTTTGTGACACATTGTACCCACGTACCAGGGTGCCAGCTATCTCTCCACAATGTTAAAAAAGAACTTGAAAACCTTAACTTGCAGAACATCAACACCAGACAACTCACACACATTCGAGAATGAGTTTCAGCCCTTACATACGGTGAAGCTATGTTATATACACACACACAGGCACACATGTAGCCTTACATTTGAGAGAGCACGGTTTTACAAATCAAGAGATTTGACCCTGTGAGAAACCCCAGGAAGACAGAGCAGAGCTGGGCTCACCTGGATTCCCTGTCCTTCACAGAGGCAGTGTTCCTGGCGCAGGTGCGGCCCTTGGTGTCTGGGCCATCCCCCGCGGTGAACACTGGGGTGACCAGGCGCAGACTACGACGGGACATTCTTGGAGAGTCAAAGACAGGATCCAGTCTGTGCTCGGTCTCAAAATCCAGAGCTTCAGAAGAATAACTTGAACTAGGAGAAAAGGAAACTTGTCAGAGAGACAATGCTACAGCACCAGTTCTGGAACAAACTGAACAAGTAATGAATAGAACGTGTAATCCGTTGAGAATTTTAAAAAGCAACTATTATTGTGGGACAATTTTACTATGAAGCAAAAGTAAGCTGGCACATAAATCTGCTTAAGAAAACTTTTTTTTTTTATTGGTTTTTAATTGTACTTCAGGTGAAGGCTTACAGAACAAATAGTTTCTCATGAAACAGTAGTACACATGTTGTTTTATGACATTGGTTAACAACCCCAC
>NW_004444087.1:4512371-4519737 GCF_000243295.1 Trichechus manatus latirostris
GTTCTACATTCTACCTTGGTGAGTAGCATCTGGCGTCTTAAAAGCCTGTGAGCAACCATCTAAGATACTCCACTGGTCTCACCCCTTCGGGAGCAAGGGAGAATGAAGAAAACAAGATACAAGGGAAAGATTAGTTCACAGGACTAATGGACCATGACTACCACAGCCTCCACCAGACTGAGTCCAGTACAACTAGATGGTGCCCAGCTACCACCACTGCTCGGACAGGGATCACAACAGAGGGTCCCAGACAGAGCTGGAGAAAAATGTAGAACAAATTTCTAATTCACAAAAAAACACCAGACTTACTGGCCTGACAGAGACTGGAGAAATCCCAAGAGTATGGCCCACACACACCCTTTTAGCTCAGTAATGAAGTCACTTCCAAGGTTCACCGTTCAGCCAAAGATTAGACAGCCCCATAAAACAAAACGAGACTAACAGGGCACAACAGTCCAGGGACAAAGACTAGAAGGCAGGAGGGGACAGAAAAACTGGTAATAGGGAACCCAAGGTGGAGAAGGGAGAGTGTCAACATGTCGTGGGGTTGTTAAACAATGCCATAAAACAGTATGTGTACTAACTGTTTAATGAGGAACTATTTGTTCTGTAAACCTTCATCTGAACTACAATTAAAAAAAAAAGAATGGTGCTCCAAGTACTTGCTAGTTCAGTTAGAAAGAGCCCTCCCTGGGAAGACAGCCATATTCAAAAATGTTGCTGCAGTACTGCTTATAGTGGCAAAAGATTGGGAAGTGTCCACCAATAGGAGAATGGTTAAATAAACCAGGATACATCCATATCATATAATGCTGAGAAGCCATTAAAAACATAAAAAAAAGAACAATATATATTGTCATGGAAAGACCTCTAAGATACGCTGCTAAATGAAAAAAAAAAAGAGAAAACAAACAAAAAATTTAAAAAAACCCTCTAGTATCATCCTATTTATGTTAAAACAAACTAAAAAATAAAATCACATATTCTTATACCTACATAGATATGTAAAAGTATACAAAAGATCTGGAAGGTTCTCTGTGAACTGATAACAACGGTGACCTCTAGAACTGAAAGAAGCTGGGGCCAAGGGGACTTTTACTTTTAGCTGGATAGTACTGGACTTTTCTATCATGGTAACGTACTAGTGTTTAAAGTAGAGGGGAAGGTGGATGAGAGGAAGAAGAGAGGAAGGGACTTGGGACTCTGAGTCTAAGACCCGAATATCTACTCCCAGTCCCCCCCGAGGTCGTGCAAGGCTTAGGGGAGTCACTCTAACCAGGTCTCAGCTGCTTATCTGGCGGAGTGGATGACCTCCAAGGTCTCTTCCAACCCCACACCTAGGATTCCAGAAGTCCCACAGCTTGGGCAGGGCCCTGGGCTGGAACACAACTGTCATCCCAGCATCATTCCCACTGATAAATGCACCCAGAGTCCCAGGAGAAAGAGTCCCATCTGCTGGGCCTGTGAAGAAGGATCCTGTGTGCACTGTGCCAGGGGTGACATGCCCATCCATCAGGTTGTGGTATCAAAGCACTTCATCACTTTTCTATAAAATGTTCGGGGGAAGAGGGTCCAATCCAGGATTAAAAAGAATTTAGTGACATAATTAGGATATAAAAAAGGATGATGTAGACAAAGACTCTAAAGATATATTATAGCTCTAACCCTTAAGAGCATGTGATTTTACTTTCCCTTATTTGTTTAAATTTGTTCTTTTTAAAAAAAGACTGAAAAAAATCTATCATAATTGAACATCAGAAAAATAGAAGGCAGCAACAAATTATGGGAAGTCGTCTTCCAGACAAAAATCATCCAAAGGAAACCTCCTGCTCTTCAGTCTAACGGGGCCATCAGAGAACTAAGTGAATCTGCAGCTGACCCACACCTCCCTCTGCCCCTTACCCTTACACTGCCACACTGCAGGAGGAATCCTAACACTGGTCCTCCTGCTCTGGATCGCGTCTCCCACTTTCCAGAGACCCGACTCTGCCTCTGCCTCTTCTCTCTCCTACATGCTCCTTGCTGTCAGCAAAGAGCTGACACCTCTCTGCATGGTAAAGAATCAAAAAATGAGCAGCTTCACTCAAAGCTAAGCCCTTTCCCCTTCCCTTATCAGCCAAAGCTGTCTAACCTCACTGTCTCCACCCTCACCTCACACCCACTCCAGTCCCACTTCTGCCCCATCACTGCCCCTAAACTGTTCACGTTAGAGGAGCCACAGGTGTCCACAGGGTTAACAGTGGCAAAGCCCCTGTGCCATCTTGCTCAACCTGCCAGCAGCCTTTGGCCCTGCGATCATCCCCTCTTCCCCAAACACTCTCTTCTTGGCTTCTATGCAGATGCTGGTGTGCACTGACCCAATGCCATTTCTCCACCTTTCCTTCCTGTGGGACACTTCACCTCCCACCAGAGGCTGAAAGACTGATACTATTCTTCTCAATCTAGAGCACCGGCAGCAACACAGCCCAGGGTCTCATGGGGCCTAAGGGGAGGCCTACTACAGGGCTCCTAGGAACAGCTCTCCTCCCTGATTAGAGAGATGAAGGCAACAATCATGAACAGCTGTATCTACTCGGCAACAAGCAGACAGGGACTTTACAATAAATGGGTCAGGCTGACAACACTGGCGAACCTCAACACTACAAAAGGAGAAAGGCAGCCAGATATCAGGTACCACCTCATATAATGTAATACTATATATTTATATAATATATATTATTATATTATATATATATTATTATATTATATATATAAAAAAACCTGAAACTGATCAAACTTCTAAATAACTACCAGTTTTAAGAAATACAGATCAAGACTTAAGAGACAAACTACCAAAACGTAATGTGAGGACCCTGTTTGAGTGGATTCAAAATAATTGACTGGAAAAAAATAAATAAATGAGGATATGGGAAATCAGAATATTAATTAAATATCTAATTTATTAAGGAGTCATTGTGAATTACCTTTTTGTTAAATGTGTGATACTGGTATACTGGGTAGTTATTATTTTTAAATATCATTAACTTTTAGAGATAGATACCCAAGTACTTACTGATGAAACGATACATCTCAGGTTTGCTCCAAAATAAGGGGGGGCGGGACACCATGTGTTGGTAACTGTTGAGGTTGGGTGGCTTCCCACTGCCTTTAAAGGCCCAAACTCCCAGCAGAACTTACAAAGCCACATCTCCTTGGCACTGTCTCCTCTACCTCACCTCTCGGGACACCTCCCCAGCCCTCTGCCCCCAGACTCACCCTCGTCTCCCTGAAGAAGGGCTGTGACTGTCACTGACATTAACAGAGCTCTTCCCAGTGGAGACCCCAGGCGTATGCATTTCCTAAACTGTATTCAAAATGGGCTATAAAAGCTATAAAGAAGTTACCAAGAATAATGGCTTCTATGCTCATAATACAGAACAGGAACAGCTTTTCTTGAGGTGGCCCACTCACTGTACACTAAGCCACAACTGTACACTTAACAAAAACGGAGTGTGTTCCTACAGAAAGTGTGGCATTATCTAGAATTAAGAATGAAAACTCAATCATCAAATGTTAGATTCAACTAATGCTGTTAAAAAACATTTTTCTTAAAATACCTTCCAGTTTTTTTTAAGGCTCAACTACACTTTTGCCTCGTAGAGAACAGGCCATAGAAGAAAATACACAGCTCCCATCGGGTGCCTTAAACAGCTTGCCAGGCACAGGATGTTTCCAATTGCCAACCAAATCCTAACTGACCTAGCAACAGATTGTCTTTTGGCACTAACCCATAATTTTATAATACTTAAGTTTCATTCAATCATCCTTCCTATCTGGTAAGCTAAAAATGTAGGAGGTTAGCCAGTAACTTCTGAAACGCAAATGCCAAGCTTCAGTATACCAGAATATGAATAAAAATACAACCTGGCACCTGATACAAGCCATGCTCTGGAAATTGTGGGCTTCCTCAAAATCCCATGTTATGATGCCTCCTTCTCAAAAGGCAAATCACTGCCTAGATTATTTCTGTTAACTTGAAGAAGCCAAGCCTTTGATATAAATCACAAAACACTAACCATAACCACAAAGATTTGTTCTCGAGATCACAGCCACCTTGGGTGGGGTCTAAAACAGCAATTCATGTGCAATGACTAATCACTGAGTCACCAGGATAAGCTAGTTCAGATATGTACAGTTTTCAAAATAACTCACAATGCCCAAATCAGGTTAGTAGTCTAGCTTGGTGAAGCCATGATGTGGTACACAGCTCACAGCTCTCTTCACTGTGAGAACATGAGACTGAGCTGTGCAAGCTGCCCACCCACCAGTCCCGCAGGTGGGTACACACACTTGCACACACTCAGACCTGACTACATACGTGTAGCCAGTGCTCTCTGGCACACACACACTCGCACACACTCACCTGAGTGCATATGTTTTTTACGTGTAGCCAGTGCACTCTGGCACGCACACATACTCACACACACACACCTGAGTGCATACGTGTAGCCAGTATTCTCCGGCACACACACACTCGCACACACGCACCTGAGTGCATACATTTTTTAAGTGCAGCCAGTGCTCTCCGGCACGCACACATACTCGCACACACACACCTGAGTGCATACGTGTAGCCAGTGTTCTCTGGCACACACACACTTGCACACACTCACCTGCATACGCGTAGCCAGTGCTCTCTGGTGCACACACACTCACCTGAGTGCATACGTGTAGCCAGTGTTCTCTGGCACACATTGAGGAGGGGTGTACATGTGGAGCCGAGAAAAGTCCATGTTCACGATCTCAGATCATACTGCAGAAGGTAGAGAGACAAGGAAGGCAGCGTTTTTAAAAGGGTTGGAAAATACACAGAGAAGTTCAATCTGTGTTACTTGCATAAGACCGCCTAAAATGTCACCACCCAAACGTTCATGAAACAAAGCCAGTATCGGTGGTTTTGTTTCGATTTTTTAAAGGAGACAAGCTTTCTCATAGTTATGAGTCCACAAAAACTTCTGTTACAGTCGTCAAAATAATACATCCACAAACAAGCAACAAAGGGAAATCCAGATTGACCAATTTATTATTATGAAAATTGGGGCACTTTCAAAAACAAGTAGTGAAATAACTCAGAACTTCTCTTCAAAATTTATTCTCGGAGGCAGGGCCAAGATGGCAGAGTAGTCAGACACTTCCTGTGGTCCCTCTTACAACAAAGACCCAAGAAAACAAGTGAATCGATTATATACGACAATCTAGGAGCCCTGAACATCAAAGGCAAACTTGAGAAATCGGACTGAGCGGCAGGGGGAAGGAGAGACAGTTCTCTAGCAGTGAGGAGGTGCCAGACCTGACCCAGCAGGAGCTGGCACCCTTCAGGCCAGATCGGCTGGCGTGTGTAGTGAGGCAAGCAGTGGCGCTCGGGAGGCTTTTTCCACATCAGAAGAGACAGAGCAGCAGAGAGTCTACTTGGGCCTCCAGAACCAGTGAAAAGTGGCACTCAGTTGGCAAAAGATAAATACATGCGTCTCACCTACCGTGCAGATTAAAAACATCCCCTTTGGAAAAAATCTCTCTCCCATTTACCTGCCCCCTCCTTGCTCTGCACCAGGTCCCGGGTAGGCTTCAGTGATTGACGCGTTCCCCGGGCCAGAAGTAGGACCCGTCACGCGCTCTGAGCCATTCTCCTGGCCTTGGAGAGGGAACAAATTAACAAACAGGAAAAAATAATCTGCGAGCTCCCCTAAACTGGGAACTCACGGCAGGCACAGCTCCTTTGCCTAGGCACAGGCATAAGGGGTCCACAGATTTTGAATGCCTTTCACCCCTACATAGACCTGTGTGAACCCATTTTAACAGCGCAGGCCCTCGTTAGCACAGTACAACAGGGTATATACCTGAAGCCTAACTTCGACTGTATCAGCTATATGGCAGAGAGGCAGATTTGTGACATTTGACACCGCTCTGCCCATTAAGTAGGGTCCTCACCTACCCACATCAGGGGGCTGAGGACTGGTAGCTCCACCCACTCCACCTAGCCACCTGTGATGGGGTCCAAGAATAAGTGGTGCCTCCCAGTCCTTACACTCAACAGCATTGTTTACTCGTAGTCTGGCTGCAAAACCTACCCAACTACGTGCTCCAGGGAACAGGGACACGCTTTACTCCCAGACACTCAGGCAGCTGTCAGCCCCCTGCCTTGCTCAGCGTGTGACCCCTACTGCAGCCAGGTACCTGTGCCTACACCAATCACACTTGCCCATCTAGGACTGTAGGTAAGAGCCCGTACCTCACACTTGGTGAACGACTACCTGAACACCTGAGCTGAATCCATACAAGAAAAGTAAACAGATTCCTGGGCTCACATACCTAGTAACAGATCTAACCACCTGGTGACAGGACGTGAGAGCTTCAAAGGCACCAATAATCAAACTAGCTCACATGAACAGCCTATTTGGGCATATCAAAACAAAACAAAACAAAACAAGAAGCTAGGACACAGCAAGCAAAACATAAAATAAATAAATATAATAACTTATTCATGGCTCAGAGACAAGTCAATATCAAATCACATAAAGAGGCAGACCATGATGGCTTCAGCAAGCTCCAAAAACAAAGAATCAAGAAATCTTCTGGAGGAAGAGAACTCTGTGGAATTACTGGCGGTAGAATACAAAAGATTAATAACACAGAAATCTTTCAGAGATCAGGAAGCAGATGAGACAAAACACAGAACAAGCCAAGGAACACACCGACAAAGCAACAGAGGAACTTAAGAAGATTAGAGAGGAACATAATGACAAATTTAACAGCCTGCAAGAATCCATAGAGAGACACCAATCAGATATCCAGAAAATTAACAATAAAATTTCAGAATTAGACAACTCAATAGAAAGTCACAGGAGCAGAACTGAAGCAATGGAAGTCAGAATTAGTGAGACTGAAGATAAAGCACTTGACATCAACTTATTTGAGGAAAAATCAGATAAAAGAATTTTAAAAAATGAAGAAACTCTAAGAATTATGTGGGACTCTATCAAGAGGAATAACCTATGAGTGACTGGAGTGCCAGAACAGGGTGGGATAACAGAAAATACAGAGAGAATTGTTGAAGATTTGTTGGCAGAAAACTTCCCCAATATCATGAAAGATGAGAAGATATCTATCCAAGACGTTCATCAAACACCACAAAAGGCAGATCCCAAAAGAAAGTCACCAAGACATATTATAATCAAACTTGCCAAAACCAAAGATAAAGAGAGAATTTTAAGAGTGGCTAGGGATAAACGAAAAGTCATCTACAAAGGAAAATCAATAAGACTAGGCTCAGGCTACTCAGCAGAAACCATGCAGGCAAGAAGGCAATGGGAAGACATATATAAAGCCT
>NW_004444087.1:4522643-4593602 GCF_000243295.1 Trichechus manatus latirostris
TACAAGACACTACTGCAAAAAAACAAAAGAGACCTGCATAAGTGGAAAAACATACCTAGCTCATGGATAGGAAGACTCAACATCGTGAAAATGTCAGTCCTACCCAAAGCGATCTACAGATCTACAGTGCAATCCCGATCCAAATTCCAATAGCATTTTTTAATGAGATGGAGAAACAAATCACGAACTTCATATGGAAAGGAAAGAGGGCCCTGATAAGTAAAGGATTACTGAAGAAGAAGAACAAAGTGGGAAGCCTCACACCATCTGATTTTAGAACCTAGTACACCGCCACAGTAGTCAAAACAGTCTGGGACAGGTACAACAACAGATACATAGATCAATGGAACAGAACTGAGAATCCAGACGTAAATTCACCCTCCTATGAGTAGCTGATATTTGAAGAAGGCCAAAGTCCATTAAATGGGGAAAAGACAGTCTGTTTAACAAATGTTGCTGGCATAACTGGATATCCATCTGCAAAAAAACAAAGCACAACCCATATCTCACATCATGCACAAAAATTAACTCAAAATGGATCAAAGACCTAAATATAAAATCTAAAAGTATAAAGATCATGGAAGAAAAAATAGGAACAATGCTAGGAGCCCTAATACATGGCATAAACAGAATACAAACCGTAAGTAACAATGCACAAACACCAGAAGAGAAACTAGATAGCTGGGAGCTCCTAAAAATCAAACACTTATGCTCATCAAAAGACTTCACCAAAAGAGTAAAAAGACAACCTACACACTGGTAAAAAATTTTTGGCTACAACAAATCCGATCAGTGTCTAATCTGTAAAATCTACAAGATACTGCAACACCTCAACAACAAAAAGACAAATAACCCAATTAAAAAATGGGCAAAGGATATGAACAGGCACTTTGCCAAAGAAGACATGCAGGTGGCTAACAGACACATGAAGAAATGCTCACAGTCATTAGCCATTATAGAAATGCAAATCAAAACTACAATGAGATACCATCTCACCCCAACAAGGCTAACATTGATCCAAAAAACACAAAATAATAAATGTTGGAGAGGATGTGGAGAGACTGGAACACTTGTACACTGTTGGTGGGAATGTAAAATGGTAGGATCACTTTGGAAATCAATTTGGCGCTTCCTTAAAAAGCTAGAAATAGAAGTACCATACGATCCAGCAATCTCACTCCTTGGAATATATCCTGGAGAAGTAAGAGCCGTCATATGAACAAATATATGCACACCCATGTTCACTGCAGCACTGTTCACAATAGCGAAAAGATGGAAACAATCTAGGGCCCATCAACGGACTAATGGGTAAACAAATTATGGTATATTCACACAATGGAATACTACGCAATGATAAAGAACAACGATGAATCCGTGAAACATCTCATAACATGGATGAATCTGGAAGGCATTATGCTGAGTGAATTTAGTCAGTCACAAAAGGGCAAATATTGAATAAGACCACTATTATAAGAACTCAAGAAAAGGTTAAAACACAGAAAAAAACATTCTTTGATTGTTACGAGGGTGGGGAGGGATGGAGAGGGGTATTCACTAACTATATAGTAGACAAGAATTATCTTAGGTGAAAGGAAGGACAACATACAGTACAGGGGAAGTCAGCACAAGTGGACTAAACCAAAAGCTAAAAAGTTTCCTGAATACAAGCAAACACTTTGAGGGACAGAGTAGCAGGGGCGGGAGTCTGGGGACCTTGGTTTCAGGGGACATCTAGGTCAACCGGCATAACAAAGTTTATTAAGAAAATGTTCTGCATCCCACTTTGGTGAGTGGCGTCTGGGGTCTTAAAAGCTAGCAAGTGGCCATCTAAGATGCATCAACTGGTCCCAACCCATATGGAACAAAGTAAAATGAAGAACACCAAAGTCACAAGGAAAATATTAGCCCAAGAGACAGAGAGGGTCACATAAACCAGAGACTCCATCAGCCTGAGACAAGAAGAACTAGATGGTGCCCGGCTACCACCAATGACTGCCCTGACAGGGAACACAACAGAGAAACCCTAACGGAGCAGGAGAAAAGTGGGGTGCAGAACTCAAATTCTAGTAAAAAGACCAGACTTAATTGTCTGACTGAGACTAGAGGGACCCTGGAAGACAATGCCCCCAGACTCTCTGTTAGCCCAAAACTAAAACCATTCCAGAGGCCAACTCTTCAAAGATCTGACTGGACTATAAGACATAAAAATGATACTTGTGAAGTGCGTGCTTCTTAGCTCAAGTAGATACATGAGACTAAACGGGCAGCTCTTGTCCGGAGGCGAGATGAGAACGCAGAAAGGGTCAGGAGCTGGTTGAACGGACACGGGAAATCCGGGGTGGAAAGGAGGAGTGTGCTGTCACAGTATGGGGAGAGCAACTAGGGTCACATAACAATGTGTGTATAAATTTTTTTATGAGAAACTAACTTGAATTGTAAACTTTCACTTGAAGCACAATTTAAAAAAAAATTATTCTTAAATTCCTGAAGGGGTCAAAATGTTCTCCTTCCAAAATGTGGTCTATCCATACAATGGAATATTACTCAGCATAAAGAGAAATGAAGTTTTGCTCCACACTACGAAATGCATGAACCTTCAAAACATAATGCTGAGTGAAAGAAAGTCAGACACGAAAGGACAAATACCATATGATCCCACTTATATTAAATATGTAGCCTAGGCAAAGGATAGAGACCAAAGTTTACTACTGGTTACCAGGGGCAGGAGGGTTGGGGAAAGAAGGAGTCATTGTTTAGGAAGCAGTGAGTTTCATTCCTGTTTATAGTGATAGGAAATTGGCAACGATTATTGGTGATGGCTGCATAACATGACTGATGTAATTGATACTACTAAACTGTACATGTGAAAAATGTTGAACTGGCAAATGTTCTGTTATATATATTTTTACAACAACTAAAAAAAGAATATTCTTAATGGGATGTAAAAATGAAAACGTCTTCCTTCTTCTGAAATAACTTAACTGATTATAAAGCAGAGCAGCTTCTGACTCCTTAGTTGGTAAGCACTATACTATCTTCCCAGACAGCAGAAGCTTTTTCACAAGCTCCTCAGAGTCAGAAAACAAACAAAATGAACAGTAAGCTTAAAATGCCATTTACACTTTTCCTTTTCCCCAAAAGAAAACACTGAAACATTTTTTTTTTTTTAATGAAAAAGTGTTTAGCATATTGTTTCCCAGGTTGTCACGGAGAGTTCTTCGGAGTGACTCAAACTTTCCTCTGGCTAAAAATACTCACACACACACCCAAATTAAAAAAAAGAAGGAAAAAAAAAAAAAAAAAGCCCTCACAGTCATAACATGAATCACATAAGCTGCTGTGAAAAAAATCTAAGGAAGAAGACACTAAAAATAAAGGGCATCCCGGACAGAATGTTTTTATACAAATGACTGACTTCTATAAACTAAACCTAAAGCACTTCAATTTACACACTTCTTTGGAAGAAAGAGCCCCAATTATTCTTTAAAAAATTAAGTATTCACAGAAATAAAGACCACTGTTTCCGTATGAAAAATTTTACTGTGCTACTAATTTCAACAGACAACACAAAACTCTTGAATTTTTAAAAACATTTCAAAAGTTTTCCAGTCTCTTCAGGGACACGCCACCCCCTATTCCTACCTAGGACACACAGTCAACAAGTACAATTTATTCTTACTGGGCACGATATGAATATATACTTGAACCCCTTTTTGCAAATAAAACTAACTTTATTATTTCATTCATGTCCGTGTTTAATGTCTGCTTATCGGCCTACATCCCTTCTGTCCACTTTAAGAAACACTTCGAGATTCAGTAACACAAAATGATGGACAGAGGTCCAGCGGAGAAGAGCATGAGTGCTTTGCGCTCACTCTGCAGGCTCCCACCTTCCACCTGCACATGTCTGCCCCCTAACAGGGCCCTCCCTGGCTCAATTGTCCACGTGGCCCTTAAAGACAGCGTCAGTGGTTTCTGAGGATGCTGGATGGTGGTGATGTTCACACCTTGTTACTATTCTCTTCCTTGAGGGCCGACATCCGACTCATTGTTTTTATCCCCTATAATTTACTCACTGACAAAACCACACTTCCTAACTGCATTTCTGCACTGAATTTTTTACTGCACTGGCATTATTTACCATTATTAAACCTTAGGTTTAAATAACTATAGTCTCATCGGTGTTCAATACATGCTTAGTGACCTGAACATTTCTTGGATGGATTCATATGCCCCTGAAGTTTACAGACATGAGTGGTGGAAAGAAATGAAGTCTTGAAGTCTGTAAGCCCCAAAGAGTCAGAATCCTCTCAGACTCGAGGAAGGTCTGATTTGCACCCCTAATCTAAACAGTATTAAGATAGTAGGTGAAATGTTTCAGAGGCCTTAGAGAACCTTGGAATTAATCTATAAACCAACATGCTGCAAATAATGTGCTACTACGAGCTTCACTGCCTCCTGCCATCATGTGTCACACAAGGCAAACGGCCCACCCACCCTGTCTTACTGGGGCCAGTAAAGAACCCAACTGCAGCACAGGCCAAGCCAGCTGCCAGAGCAGGCGCAAACTTTGCTTTCAGACTTAGGAATTACACACAAGTGTGAACATTTAAGATAAAACTTCCTGGCAGGGCTTTTAAATTAGATGTTAAGCTTCTTAAGCTACTCTGGGCCCCTTGTTTTATATTACATATGTAATGTTTACCTTACACAATAAAGACAAGAACATAAAGCTCCCTTTTCGTCCCTGAATGCTTTGCACAAAAATGGATTTCTGTCCTACCCCCTCACATAACCTGAACCTTTACTATTTAGAGTGTCCATTGCTAATCCACTAACAATCCAGAAAAATGACCAGAAAATATCAAAAATTACCAGTCGCACAGGGTTACAGAGCTTTAAAGAAATGGCACAAAGCAAAGGAACAAAATAAAACTATAATGTTCCGAAGTAAAATTAGCACACACCCTTTTCTTAGCCATGCTTGCAGTCCTACAGAAAACCTGGAGGCAGATGAGCCTCCCAAAACTGGACGCAGCACTCCAATTCATCTCTATAAACAAGTATCATCACCTAGTAAATTATTTTCTACTAAACAATGGAGAAAAACAATTGGAATTTGCTCCAAAGCACTATAAGTGTTATAAAGATTATAGTATGATGTTAAAAACCAAATGTTCTATTAACTGATTTAGTCACAGACCATGTGAATTGAGACCAAAAGTGAGCCTGACCCAAAACAGGCTGAGGCAGCATTGGAATCTGCAATAATCTGAACTTGCCACAGGTAGACCTCCTCCTGCCTCCAATTAAGGCGGCGCTCAGCCCTGCTGATGGTTCTCTCAGGGGTCTAACGCTCAAAGCCTGCATCTCATCCACGACTTCTCCAGAGAGAACACTCATAGTCTGTCTGCTACGAGTCCAGGTACCGTCACCAGACGACACCTCTCGTGACAAGCCCGGCCAGCCAGGACTTGGAGCAGCACTGCCATCAGCACCCCGCCTGCAGGGCCTGAGAGGCACACACCTACGATGAGGGACCTTCTAAGGTGACAGCACAGGGTTCCAGTTCACACCGCAGCCCCAAAATGGCTCCCGCCTCTACAAAGCTGGGCCCAGGAATCTGATATGCTGGGCGGCGCCGCCACAGCGGCTCTGGGGCCGGATTGGACAGGCAGGCTCAGCACCGGACAGTTAACCTGTTAGTTCCCTAACAAGCTCTCCAAGGAGCCATGGTGCTGGCACTGCTGATAATCAACAGTAAGTTCACTCACCCAGAACTGCATTTATCATTTGTGTTGTAAACAAGAATTGCCTCTTTTAAAATTAAATAAATGATAACGTCCCCTTTAAAAATTAGTACTAAATCCTAACATAATCTCTTTGATTAGATCTTAAGTCTATTAAAACTAAATAACATGGAGACTAACAAACACATTATTTTGCCTATAGAAAAAAAAACATAAATTGGGCTGGAAATAAATGTTTTCCAAAGATCATACCCAATGTAATAACTTCTAGAACATAATAAACAGGAATTGGCTTCCGTCTCGAATTTCATTTTGAGAAAGCAAACAATGCTGGCTTACAAAAGAATAATTTATATTAAGGGACTGAGAATCCTCAAAAATGAAATGATCATTTAAAATAGTAAATCAGAAACAAAACTATAACCTAAAAAATACTGGGAAAGGGCTTTATAGAATGCTACATGTCACACACACGCACACATACACACACACAAACACACACACACACACTTGAAGACACATTTAAAAACCTTCTAGGAAAACACCACACTAAACTTCATGGTAAATTCTGGGGAATGGATGTCTACTTTTCACTTAACCCCTTATGTACTGTTTGAAAAAACTGTTTAAAGAGTATTTGTTTTATACTTTAAAAAAATTAACCCAATAAATATTATTTTTCAAAAAGAAGGACTAACAGTCTCTGTTTGCACGGCAGTTTGACCCTGGCACCTCTTCATGTACTGGGACAGGACATTGAGCTTGGAGGCACAGTGCTTGCCCACCGTAAGCTGGGAGTAACAGTAGCACCTACGCCTCAGTAGTGTTATTACTGGGGACACAGGTGAGACTGAACCACTCATCTGTGCCTGGCATCTCATAAAACACTAACGGAAGGTTGCCGTTAGCAGCAGCAGCAGCTCTGTGTTAGGAGGCTGTTCCCAGCCAAGACGATGCAATGATGCAAGGTTTCTTTACTTTTTTTTGGAAACGACAAAATGACAGGAAGAAGAGTAGGCTAAATGAGCTTGTTTACATCAAGAAAACAGCTCCACATTTGGGATGGTTAAGGTTGTGTATCAACCTGGCTGGACCATGATTCCCACTGGTCTGGCAGTTATCATGTAGTTTGGCAGCTGTGTAATGATGTAATCACTTCCTTGATGAGATCTGATATAATGTAATCACCTCTATGATGAGATCTATGAACAGCTAATCAGTTGAATGGGAGTTTCACTGGGGGTGTGACCTGCATCCAATATAGGTGGACTTTCTGGCAAAGCTCACTGGCTTTGCTCGCTCTGGATCCTGCATCTGGCTTGTCACCATCTGACCTCTGGTTATTGAGACTTGAGCCACCAGCCTGCCACCTGACCTACCAATCTTGGGTTCATCAGCCCCTGCAGCTACGTGAGTCAGGAGAAGCCTCTAGCCTGATGTCTGACCCACAGACTCCGGACTTTCCAGCCTCTACAACCGCGTGAGCCATTTCCTTGATATAAATCTCTCTCTACATATATGTATATATATACATATATCTACACCACTCATGCTTCATTGGTTTTGCTTCTCTAGAGAACCTAGCCTAAGACAGCGTTTTAAGGAAAATAAATGACTTCTATGTGAAGATAAAAGGAGCCCTGGTGATGCAGTGATTAAAGCGCTCGGCTGCTAGCTGAAAGGTTGGCAGTTCAAATCCACCAGCCACTCAGCAGGAGAAAGATGTGGCAATCTGCTTCCATAAGGATTTACAGCCTTGGAAACCCTATGTGGTGGTTCTACTCTGTCCTTACAGCGTTGCTATGAGTCAGAATCTACTGGATGGCAATAGGTTGGGTTATGTGAAGATAAGTTATCACAGGCTTACATCTCCCAATGATAAGCACTCTAGATATTTCTAAGAAAATCCCGCTCCCTCTAGCTGTGATATTTATCATGCTGTTGCAGCCAACGCCCAAGGTCAACTTATATTTTTTGTACATGTTAGTGTAAAGGATCTTTCTTATTGGAATACAGAAAGCGTAGATTATGTCCGGTTACTGTATTTTCTTCAAATCTGGAGTGTACTGAATTTCCTTATAACCAGCGCGACGAGCAGTGCCGACAAGGACATTTCTAGTCTGCAGCACATGGCCTTCAGCAAACCAGCCAGCTCGTAGTTAGTGGTAGTGGCGCAGCCACCACCATGTGCAACAACGCTCCTTCCCTACAGTGAGTAGGTACCAGATTTTATTTCCTGTTGAACATCTCTACCTAATCACCCACAAGTTACTAAAACTCAACAGGTCCAGATCAGACTGAGTTCGACCCCACAGGCCTGCTCCTCCTGAGACCATCTCCTGTCACTCATCCATCCCAAAGCCATTCCACTGCCCCTTCAACCTGTCAACCTGGCCCGCCACCTCTTGCTTGGCTTTCTGCACATGCCCCTGACTACTTTCCTTATCTTCAGTCTTGCCCCCCTCATACCAATCTCTTTAGGAAATGACCAGAATGACCAATCTAAGAGTCTGACCACCTCATTCCCTTCAAAGACCTCCTGTGGCTCCCACCATCTTCGGGGCATGACCCAGGCTTTGGAACATATTGGTCCCTTCTCCTCCTCCCTCTTAACCTCCAAACCCACACCTTCACACTCCAGACACAGTTGTAGGTACCTCTCCTCCCCACGCTGCTTACCTGCCATTCCTCTACCCTTTCCCTGCTATGAGTGTCCTCTTTGTCTGGGATGCCCTCTGTATTTCTTTATTCCCCTGGTCCACTTCTACTCCAAGCTCTGCCTGGCTGACTTCTGCCTACCCTTCAAACTGAGCTGACACACCACCTCCAGGAAGCCCTCTCAGACCTTCCCTTCCCCTGGCTGAGTTAGGGGCCAATTCTAGGGCCAATCTGGTATTACCACTTAACACAAATTATAATAATTACTTACTAATAAGTCTTTCTCTCCAGCTAGACCCTGAGCTCTCAGAGGGTAGGGACTGTGCCTTATTCATCTTTGGATCTAAAACTCACTTATAGGACAAACGAACACTTTGTATATTCCTACAAAAAGGGGAGGACCAATTCTATACACCATGCTAGCTTTGCCATTAAGCTAAAAAGACTCTTGAATTCCCCTGACCAATCTCTGCTCCTTGTCTGAATACAGCCTTGGAAAAACTATGTCCAAAGTGATATAAGAATTTATATGAAACATTAGGGCCATGTGTCCATAGTCCTTCTTGGTTCTGTCTCCTAATGGATTCAAAGCACTTTTTGCATTCCCTCATCTAACGAGAGCAGTTGCCTGTCAGCTCCGCTTCATTTCCTAATTGGGAACAGCAATTACAGGATTTGACTTGTCTGTAAATGTAAACAGCTAGTTTATATCATTTTTAGATCACCCTTTTAATGCTTTGCCCCAAATATAATGCAGCAGGCAAGGGTGACTATTTTCAAGTTTGTAAAGGTTTGCAATGTAAAAAGCAGGTAAAGAAATCATTAAACAGATCTGCTTTCCAAATTCTAGATACACCTCACTCTTTCCAATAATATTAAATAAAATTCAATATAAAGTAGACAGAATGACTAAGAACAATGCAAAGCACCCCAACAAAGCGCTGCTTTGTTTGCAAGTGCACACCCCTCGGGAGTCCTCCTGCCCCCGCTGGGAATCAGGGAGCCACTCCCGTTACTAACACCACTAAAGTCCCTTATCTTCAGCCTTATTCTTATTCTGTACAAACGCCAGAAGCACCTGTTACAGAGATCTTACCCTCCTAAACTAAAGCCCCCCAATACACTCATTCAATCTATTATGCTAAGCAAATAATCTGAGAAGCTAGACTATATGAAGAACGCAGCATCAGGACTGGATATTAACAACCTGCGATATGCAGATGACACAACCTTGCTTACTGAAAGTAAAGAGGACTTGAAGCACTTACTAATGAAGATCAAAGACTATAGCCTTCAGTATGGATTACACCTTAAAATAAAGAAAACAAAAATCTTCACAACTGGACCAATAAGCAACATCATGATAAACGGAGAAAAGACTGAAGTTGTCAAGGATTTCACTTGGATCCACAATCAATGCCCATGGAAGCAGTAGTTGAGACATCAAATGACATATTACACTGGGCAAATCTGCTGCAAAAGAACTCTTTAAAGTGTAAAAAAAGCAAAGATGTCACTTTAAGGACTAAAGTGCACCTGACCCAAGCCACGGTAATTTCAATCACCTCATATGCTGGGGAAGCTGGACAATGAATAAGGAAGACTGAATAATTGATACATTTGAATTACGGCGCTGGTGAAGAATATTGACTATACCATGGACTGCCAGAAGAACGAACAAACCTGTCTTGGAAGAAGTACAGCCAGAATGTTCCTTAGAAGCAAGGATGGTGAGACATCGTCTCACTTAACTTTGGACATGTTATCAGGAGGGACCAGTCCCTGGAGAAGGATATCATGCTTGGTAAAGCAGAGGGTCAGTGAAAAAGTGGAAGACCCTCAATGAGATGGATTGACACAGTAGCTGCAAAGCTGCAACAATGGGCTCAAACACAGCAACAACTGTCAGGATGGTGCAGGACCAGGCAGCATTTCATTCTGTTGTACACAGGGGTCACTAAGAGTCGGAACCAAAATGACGGCACCTAACAACAACATGACCATTCCCACGGCCCCTGGGACACCACACAAAAAACAAAGCACCCAACCTAACCGGCATGCTTAATTATAGACATAATTAAAGCTATAAAACCAACTAACGAATTGTACAAGGTACTTAATGAAGTAGAGTCAATTACAACATATAATAATTGTAAGCAGCAACATTATGTTCTGTATTTTTCATCTGTCAACTGTGAGTTTACTTTGTCCTGATGAAAGTCAACGAATTCAATCGCAGGTGTAGCAGGTCTCCTCCCCTCTATCTGAAAATCACCCGGGGAAAGCATCCAAAATAGCAGTGAGTTCCAAATTTAGGAAGCGAAGCGAAGGAGAAAAAAATGATTGTTTTCAATCCACTAAATGCTACTGCAGCCCTCGTGCAGGCAGCAATGACACAATTACCTGCTGGAATACTCACAGCTGCTGCGGTTTCAGGGCCAACGTAAACCCGACCTCACTCTTGCTTTCCAACCTTGGTCTCCAGTTCCCGTTCTGCCCCGTGAACTTAGACGAGGGAAGTCCTATTCTGGTGTGCTCAGGACCACTTGGCCTGACCGTCAGTGGGCCTTGTGAAGCTACTGCAGTCCCTGCACCCTCGCCTCACCTTGGAATGTTTAAGGAAGGGCAAGAACTGCAACCCCTGAAGTACAGTTCCATCCTGTGTTATGCTTTAATTGCTGTTGCTGGGAGCCACTGAGTCAATTCTGACTCATAGTGAAGCACCAACCTTCCAGTTAGCAGACAAGCGCTTAACCATTGAACCACAAGGGCTCCTTACCAGTGCTTCTACTACTAAAAAATGCTGCCTGGCATGTACTGTAAGTAAACTCAAATTGATGTTATGTTCAGAGCTGCTAGGAGACCATCTAGGACCAGGACAGACTGATTATGAGCTGAAAACATACGCCATTAATATCAGCATTCTTTTAAAATAGGTCACCCAGGAATTTCCGGTTAAAAATGGTGCACTGAACACAAATATTAGCCTTCACAATCTTCCAGACACCCCTCTAAAAAAGGGAGGATTTTTTAAAAGGGCATATATCCACAGAACAAAAATAAAGGGAGAAAAGACAATAGTAAGAAAACTTTGGAAGATAGAAAGCAAATGGATGAATGGAAACTGACTTAGAAGAGCAGAAAAAGCTGAATCATAAGTTTGCATTGGAGAATGCTGACAAATAATCCAGTTTTCATCATGGAACCTACAAAGGCTCAAGAATCAGTGGCACCCATTTACCTTTGGAAGCAAAAAATCCAGGATGAATCGATTGCTGCAAATCTGTTTGAGAAGCAGTTAGCCAAAACCACAGGATCATCTCAGTTAATACAGAAAAAGCATTGATGCAAATGGTTAAGTACTCAACTACTAACCTAAAGGTTGGTGGTTTGAACCCACCAAGTGGCACTACAGAAGAAAGGTCTGGCAATCTGCTTCCATAAAGATTACAGCCAAGAAAACCTTATGGGGTAGTTACCATGAGTCAGAACCTACTCAAAGGCAATCAATTTTTTTTTTTTTCATGATAAAAACACTCAACAAACTAGGAATAGATGCAAACTTTCTCAACATGATAAAGAGTATTTATGAAAAACCTACAGCTAACATCATTACTAATGAACAATCTGAAACAGAAATGAAGAAAATGATTCCATTTATAATAGCATCAAGATGAATAAAATACTTAGGAATAAATTTAACCAAGAAGGTGCAAAACTACAAAATACTGCTGAAGGAAATTAAAGAAGATCTAAATAAGTGGAGAGACAGCCCATGTTCATGGATTAGAAAACTTAATATTGTTAGATGGCAATACTCCCCATAGTGATCAACAGAGTCAATGCAATCCCTCTCAAAATCTCAATGGTCTTTTCTGCAGATATGGAAAGCTGATCCTTAAATTCATATGGAATTGCAAGGGGCCCTGAACAGTCAAAACAATCTTGAGAAAGAATAAGGTTGGAGGACTCAAACCTCCTGACAGTAATCAAAACACTGTAGTACTGGCATAAGGATATAGATCAATGGAATAGAATTGAGAGTCCAGAAGTAAACCCATACATCTATGACAAACTGATTTCTGACAAGGGTGTAAAGTCCATTCAATGGGGAAAGAACAGTCTTTTCATCAAATGGTGTTGGGACAACTGAATCTCCACCTGCAAAAGGATGAAGCTGGACCATTACCTCACACCATATATAAAATTTAACTAAAAATGGATCAAAGACCTGAATTTAAGAACTATAACTATAAAATACTTATAAGAAAACATAAGGGTAAATCTTCATGATTTTGGATTTGGCAATGGCTTCTTAGATATGACACCAAAAGCACAAGCGACAAAAGAAAAAATAAACTGGATTTCATCAAAAGTAAAAAATCTTGTGCATCAAAGGACACTATGAAGAGAGTGAAGATACAACCCACAGAATGGGAGAAAATATTTGCAGATCATGTATCTGATAAGGGTCTGTATCCAGAACATATAAAGAACTCTTACAACTCCACAATAAAAAGACAAACAACCCAATTAAAAAATGGGCAAAGACAAGGTTGAGTAAGGACAGTGTTGACATGTAGTGGGGTTGTTAACCATTGTCATAGGGCAATACGTAACTGTTTAATGAGAAACTATTTTGTTCTGTAAACCTTCATCTAAAGTGAGAATAGCAGCACCACTGGAAGAATGTAATTGACGTCACTGAATTGTACATGTAGAAATTTTTGAAATGGTATATCTTTGGCTATGTATATTTTCACAAAAAAAAAGGTCCTCCAAGACCAAGGAGGGAGAGTGTTGACATGTCGTGGGGTTGTTAACCAATGTCATAAAACAATACGTGTACTGACTGCTTAATGAGAAACTATTTGTTCTGTAAACCTTCACCTAAAGTACAATAAAAACATTTTTTTTAAATGGGCAAAGGACTTGAATACACATTTCTTCAAAGAAAGTTTACAAATGGCCAAAAAGCACGTGAAAAGATGCTCAAAATCATCAGTCATCAAGGAAATGCAAATCAAAACCACAATGACACACCACTGTACACCCACTAGTATGGCCATTAAAAAAAGGGGGTGGGAACTGAGTGAAACAGACACAAAAGTACAAACATTGTTATGATCCCATTTATATGAAATATCCAGAATAGGCAAATGTATAGAAACCAGCATTTATCAGTGGTTACGTGGGGCTGATGGGAAGAAGAGATGGTGGTATTATTTAAGCAATACAGAGTTTTTGTTAAGGGTGATGAAAAAATTTGGAAAGGGATACTGGTGATTATTGCACAATACAGTGAATGTTGCTAAAGCCACTGAATTGTATACATAAAAATGGTTGAAAAGTTTTGTTACACATATTTCACCAAAACAAAAATTTTGAAAAAGAATAAAAGAACAAACAAAAAAACGGGGGGGATATAACAAGTGTTGGGAAGGATATGGAGAAATTGGACCCCTCATACTTTGCTGTTGGGAATGTAAAATGGTACGGTCACTGTGGAAGACAGTTTGGTGGGTCCTCAACAAGTTAAACACAGAATTACCACATGACCTAGCAATTCTCTCCTATGTATATACCCAAAAGAATTGAAAACAGGTATCCAAACAAAAAGTTGTACATGGATGTTTACAGTCGCACTATTCACAATAACCAAAAAGTAGAAACCATCCAAATGTCCATCAATGGATGAAGAGATTTGACATGCAAAGATACCAAATCTTAGTTCCCATATGCCCTGAGGAATAGGAATAAAGTACAGTAATATCACTGAGTGCTTATTACATGCCAGACTCTGTTCTAGGCACTTCACATGTATAATCCAGAGGCCAAGACTGCACACCTGTGAGGTAGGCAGGGATGAAGCAGGGCCTGTCTGATAGTCAATGAATACTTGTTTCCTCTGCCTCAGCAGGCAACTTCAAAGTGCATTCTGTCAAGGTGATGAATTTACAGAAACACCAGTAAATCCAACTGGGGGACTTTGTATTTTAGAGCTGCCTGCATTGCTGGAACGCCAGGTGTCAAAATGGGTGCTCCTGGGTCCCCTGTGGGGCCAGGATGCCCCTTCAACTCTAAGCCAAGGGCCCTCATCTTGCCAGGAAGCAGGGCCCCTCCTTGAAGTCCTGGATAACTGAGCATCTCAGCTGCTATCCCAGCTGCATGGGTTGGCACCCGGGATGCACCTGTAGACCCTGCTCCGGGCACCGCCCCTCCACCTGAAGGATGCCGGCGCTGCAGGACAGGTCAGCAACAGGCTCGCCTCCTGGCATCTAGAGAAGGCTGGCCTGGGGCACCCCGGAGCCCAAGATGTCCCCGTCGCGTGGGCGCTATAAACCACCAATGGGGACACAACCTCCGAGATCTGCGCGCCCGGGAACCAGGTGCAAACACCCCGCGAAGACGTCCCATGGGAGCCGCCGTCCCGCCGTCACTAGGGGCGCGTTCGGGACCGGGGCGTCGTGCGAGGCTGGGGCTTGGCCGGCTCACCGGGCCCACTAACACGAGAGGAGTGCAAGAAAGGATAGGGAGGCCAGGGGGTCGAGGGTTAGGGGTAGGGGGCCTGAGGGGCCGAGGTCCGCTGCCTGGCTCAGGGGTCTGCAGAGCCGAGCGCGCCTCCGCCCGGCGCGCACGATCTGTGGGGTCTGGGGACACAAGGGGACTCCGGGCCTGTGGGCCGGACCTCCCCTCACAGCGGCCGTTGGCGGCCAGGCGGCCCGCGCCTCCCAGTCCCGGCTCCCCGGGCCCCGTGGCTGGCCTCTCCCCGCCGCCCCGCCACAGCCGGCGTGAGGGGAGGCCCCACCGGCCGCAACGCTGGGCCTGGCGCCGCCCGTCCGGAGCTCACCTGCCACTCGCCGCTGCTACCGCCGCCGCTGCCCGGACAGACGCCACACTGCCCAGGCCAGACCAGCGGAGAAGACGTGACCGCGAGGGCCAATCGCGCGCCGCGCCTGAGGCCGAGGGCGGGAGCAACCCGCCCTTTCGACCACTCACGAGCGCGCCACCTGAAGGCTCCCGGCCAATGGAGAGGCGGCGTACCTGCGGGCCCGGCCAATGGCGAGCCGGGACCCCGCCCGCGCGGGGCGCGGGAGGGAGCGGAGCTCGGCCCCGAGGAGGAGGGGGAGTGGGCGGGGATAGGCCTGAAGAGGCGGGGCGCGGAGCGGGATTGGGCGCAGAGGAAGCCCGGTCATCCGAGTCTTCGGGCTGGGCCGGGTAGCCGAAACGTGTACCTTTCCTTCCCGAAGGTTCCCTCCGGAGGCCGCCAGCACCGCACCTGGATGACAGCCTCCGCGGTGACCTCCTCGCCCCGACCCCCTCTCATCGCCAGTCTAGTCACTGAAGCATCAATCACCCCGCTTCGACCCTGCCCTGGGGCCCACTATCCAGGGGGAACCCCATTTCTCGTCTGGGTCGCCCCTGCTCTGTGTATACCCTTTCCTCTGCCTGACCTTCACGCCAATACCTGTTCGTTTTCCTCCGACCACTCCGCAGTCTGCCCGCTCCCGGTTCCCTTCCCTAGTTTGCTCAGCACCGTCGGAAATTGACGACTTAGCGTTCGCCTCCATGAGGCCTGGCGTTGGGGGTTTGGTCGGTTCGGTGTCTCCAGGGCCAGTGTAACTGGGCTGCAGTTCCCCGCTTCTCCTCCAGAGTCTGGATACCCAACTTAGGGTGAGAAAGCCTCCTGCCTCTGGGGTTCTGACTGGTTTAAACGCTACCTCTTCACCCTTGTGGAATTTGGCTGCAGGATCCTGCATCCGAAGGAATAACACAAATAACAGGCCACCACACTTGTGTAGGGTTTTGTAGTGATAAAGTCCTTCCCTTTTATTCTCTCTTCGGAATTTCATAACTTATTTTGTGAGATTGGTAAAGAGGCTATTATTATCCTCATCTTACGAAGGCGGAAACTGAGGTTCAAATTGGTTAAAGGTCAGGCAAACGTCAAAAGACTCAAAAATCGAGCCATTAATATTGAGTTCACTGTTCATACCAGAGTGCCACACGGCTTCCTTAGGAGACTTACATTGCAAAGGAAAGGAAAAAAAAGTTGTATGTGTCGTTTTTAATGAGGAACATAATTTATATTTATAATATAAATGTGTGAATGCAATTTTAGCTCAGTTGTCTCTAAGGAGTTTATACGTGTCCTTTTCGTTTCTCTTAGCTTATAAAGCTCTCACAGCACAATGGCTATGTCTTCTGGTGAACTTATAAAGTCCCAGCCTTAGAATAAATTTTACAGGTGCCTTTTCATATAGCGGGGATAGGTGTGTAACAGAAAAAGTGGCAAAGAAGGGAGAAGGGAAGGTGGTTGTCTTTTTCAGTGGCTGAGGGACTTGTAGAGTTGGAGATTCCGATTATTTCCAGACCTGCAGTGTCCCATACGGTAGGTACTAGCCACGTGTGGCTATTAAGCACTTGAAATGTGTCCAGTCCGAACTGAGATGTGCTATAAGTTTAAAATACACACCAAATTTTGAAGACTTAGTACGGAGAAAAAGGAATGTAAAATGTCTCACTAGTATTTTTAAATACTATTACATGTTAAATTATAATATTTTAGATATAATGGTTAAATAAAACATATGATTAATTTAATCTCTTTACTTTTTTGAATGTGGCTACTAGGTAATTTTAAATTTCACATATAGCTCATATATTTTTGTTTTTTTTAAAGATTTATTTTATTGTATTGTACTTTAAGTGAAAGTTTACAATTCAAGTTAGTCTCTCATACAAAAATTTATACACACATTGTTATGTGACCCTAATTGCTCTCCCTATACTCTGACAGCACATTCCTCCTTTCCACCCCTGATTTCCCGTGTCCGTTCAACCAGCTCCTGACCCACTCCACCTCCTCATGTCACCTCTGGACAGGAGCTGCCCATTTAGTCTCATCTTTCCACTTGTATAGCTCATATATTTCTATGGACAGCGCTATAATAGATGTTGGTGGGAACTTCTTGATAAAGATTGTGCACTGAAGACAGATCACAGAATCAATCTTCTTTCTCAAATAACTATGAAATGACAGAGAACAGTGAAAAAAAAAAAAAAAAGCTCACCAGCAACAACCAACAAAGAAGGGTACAAAACCACATGTCATATGACCAAAGGAAGAAACAGAAGATTCTTGAGAGGCTTAGAAAGACTCCTCAGTAGAAGCCAGATAATGAAAGGAAGTTAACAAAATCCTGAGGATCTTTACGAATAACCTCCGTCCCCGCCACTTTGCAGAGGAATAGCCGAGGGGTGAGGGGGGAGCATTGGGAAAAGTCCTGGAAAAGCCCTTGAGAGTAGAAGCCCCAACTTTCCATCTTAGGACTGTGGTAATGCCACAGAAAGGCCAAAGTCACCCAATATGCACCAGCCTTCTGACTGCTGACTCAGTCTTAAAATGATTTAAGACTCCCACCTGCTCCCACCCCTAGCTAGGAATTCTAGAAAAGCCAGTTTCACTGTCCCAGTGAAAATGGGCCAGACTCCCAAGGGCTCACCATTTTGGTCTGTAGGCAGAGAGAAAGTAGAGTAAGAGGGCAAAAATATATCTGGCAAAAGCAAAACAGGGACTCAGAAGAATCAAAGGCAAAGGAGAAAATCATTAAGACAAGATACTGTGAGGGGGCAGGAAGCAAGGAGTTAAGAAGCAAGTTGAGAGAAGTGATGAAGCTGCCCTCCACCTGGCACACTTAATGATGAGGAAGAAGCCCACAGATCCCCTTTAGTCTCTTCTGTCTGGGGTGTGTGAACCAGGGAAGGCCACTACCCTGGCTAACTGAGATGATGAAAGAATCTGGACTGAAAGGCAACTTAGATGGAGCTACTTGCTCATGGGACTCTCATCCACCCTGACTGGCTTTCTTCTCATTTGTGTTAGCTTTATCTGGATTAATCTGGTTCGTACTGATATCAGATGGTTTGAACTGGCTTGAACTGGTCTGTACTAGTCGAACTGGTTCTGCCCAGTACCAGTAGCTGCTCTAGGCCCTTCAGTACAGCGATCAAATACTGATCCCTACAGAGCATCTAGTCTGACTTCTCCAGGAGGTAGCCAAGGCCCTGAGAAGGAAAGTAACTTGCCCAGGACACAGTGAGGAAATGCTGGAGAGGGCTGCAAAGCTCAGCCTCTTCTACCACACACCTTGCTGGCTCCTTCCTCCTCAACTTTACCTCAGAAACTCTCCTTCCCTCTCCCTCTCTCTATTGGCCCACTCTTTTTTTTTTGTATGGAAGCTACACCTACTCCATGCAGCCTTCCCTGCACACCAGGCTGACATTTTTTTCCCCTTATATCAAGTCCAGATGCTTCTTGCCCAGGACAACTCATCTATATGCTTCTTACTGGGACTAAACAGATTTAACACATATTTATTGACTGTCCACTATGTGTATTCCACAGTGGGATACATCATTGAGAAAAACAAGCAAATTCTCTGCTTGCATGAACTCTATGTTCTAGAAGGATGAGATATGTAGTAATAGATATGTGAGTTTGTGTGTGTCATGTACTTATACAAAGAGAGTGTGGTCATGAGAATGTGATAGTGCTTTGGAGAAAAATAAATCAGAGACAGGCTTAGGACATGGGAGAGGGTTATGAATTTAAATAAGATCGCCAGGGAAGGCCTCACAGTGATCACACTCTGCAGAACTTACAGGGAACCAGCAGATAACTCAGGAAAGAACATTCTTGGCAGAGGGAACAGCAAGTGCAATGCTCTGAGACAGGAGTTAAGGAAAAGCAAGGCTTTCACTCACTATTCAAGAAAGCAGAACGTGTATGGCCTCTATTTTTCTAGATGAAAAAAGAAGAATTCTTCAGGCCTGACAGCTAGTCAGTGTGAGATAACCACAAGAGGAACTTGACCAAGAACCTGATTACAAAGTTAAATTACAGGAGAGGAGAGACAACTACACAACAAGAATAAAAATGAATACTCTTTGTTGAGAAAGAAAACAGTGGCTTATGGTGTTGCAGGAATGCAGAGACTAGGGTGGGAAATGCACTCAGGAAATGATTTATTAAGGGAAAAAATATATGTTGTATGACTCCATGCTTATATAAGCACACACGCATGCACACACATATGTATACAAGGCACAGAAAAATGTTGCTAGTAGTTATGTCCAAGTAGAAGAATTATAGATTGTTTTTCTTTTCTTATTTTAACTTACCTGTATTTTGCACAATGAATGCAATAGAAAAGTACTATAAATATGCATGTATAGTCCATTATCCAGAATTAACAACTAATAATATTTTGTCATATTTTCTTGTTAAAGTTTTATTTTTTCAAAGAAATAAAACTAGACTCCAGGTGAATAAAACCTAAATGGAAAGGAACACTCTGATGTCTAAGAAGATAATGAAGGGGACTGTCTTTGTTTCCTAGTGGTGGGGAAGGATTTCTTAAAACCTCAAAAGCACAAACCACATGGTGAAACACTGATGGGTCTGATTACATCGAAATGAAAGATGTCTGTTCAATAAAGGACACCAGGAACAAGTCAATAGACAGATGATAGATCAGGAGAAATATTTATAATGTTTAAAACTGACAGGGGAATATACAAGGAACTCCTGCAAATGATCAAGGAAAATACAGGAACACAATAGAAAAATGGGCAAAGATATGAACCGGCAATACATAGAAACAGAAACCTAAATGCACAACAAGCATATAAAGAGGTGGTCAAACTCATTAGTAATTGGAGAAATGCAAATTAAGGTAACTAGATACCACTTTTCACCCACCAGATTGGCAAAAATTAGAAAATGGATAATGCCACGTGATGGCAGGCATGTAGAGGGAACAGGAGCCCCTATGCACTGGTGGTGGGAGTGTCGGCTCGGCAGCCATGTGGGAGAATGACCTGCAGGACTTATTAAGTTGAAAAGTACATCAAGCCACCAAAACCAAATCCACTGCCATGGAGTCGATTCCGACTCATAGCCACCCTAGAGTAGAACTGTCCCCTAGAGTTTCCAAGGCTGTAAATCTTTATGGAAGGGAATGCCACATCTTTCTCCCATGGAGTGGCTGGTGGGTTTGAACTGCCGACCTTTCAGTTAGCAGCCGAGTGTTTTAACCACTGTGCCACCAGGGCTCCTCACCCTGTGTAGTGGGTTGAATTGTGTCCCCTGAAAAGATGCTGAAGTCCTAATGCCCGAGTTTGTGTATGTGACCTTATTCGGAAATAGGATCTTTGCAGATACAATCAAATTAACATGAGGTTATACTGGGTTAGGATGGGCCCTAAATCCAATGACTGGTGTCCTTAGAGAGATTCAGACACACACACAGACACACAGACACACACACACACACACACACACACACGGAAGATGGCCATGTGAAGACAGAGGCAGAGATTGAAGTGATGTGATCTATAAGCCAAGGGACGTCAAGGATTGCCAGTGATACCCAAAACTAAGAGAAAGGCATGGAACACATTCTCCCCTAGAACATTCAGAAAGAGCATGGCCCTGTGACATCTTGGTTTCAGACTTCTAGCCTCCAGAACTGTGAAGACAATAAACTTCTGTTGTTGTAAGCCACCCAGTTAGTGGTAATTTGTTACAGAAGCCTCAGGAAACTCATACACGCTGTGACTTCACAACCCTACTCCTAGATGTATGTCCCAAAGTCCATTCACACGCGTCCAGAAGAGGACATGAACAGGACCTTCCTCCTGACACCTTTGGGATTGGTGGCCATTGGAGGCAATGGAGGTGACTACCATTGAAGGCAAATTGGAATATCTGCACACTGTGGACCCCACTGCAGTGGTCACAAACAGTGGACTGGAATATCCAGCAACAGGGTAGAAACAAAAGGTCACATAATTTATCATCCAAGCTGCACACTCTGAGAGGCAAAAGGGGCCCTGTTAATAATTATGTGGGGCAACAGGTATAAACTGGATTGTCCCAGACAGACCATGATGTTTACATAATACCATTTAGGTGAATGAAAAAACACACCCAAACAATACTATATGGTTTATAAGGACACTTAAACTAGAAAGATACACACACCAAACATATAATATGGTTGCTATGGAGGGAGATCCCCAGTCTCATGCTCAGCCCTCTACTCTATCTCTAACCACTGCCAGGAGGTTAGTATAGTTTCCCAGTCCATTTTACATAAAAGCAGGTATCCATAGGCAATGTACAATCCTGTTTTTGTGTTTTAAATGTCTGAAGAGAGTATCACCATGTATATACCACTCTGTAGCGTGTTTTCACTCTACATCATGTTTTCAGATCCAGCCCCTTGATATATTTGGATCTAATCCATTGCTTTTATCAGGTGCGTTATACTCCATAAGAAGAACAGACTAAATTTTATTTACTCATTCTCTAACTGATGGACTTTTAGACTGTTTCCTGTTCTTCACTATTATAAACAATACTGCAATGAACATCTGCATCTCTTCTTGGGCACCATGCAATAATTTCTCAAGGGCATTACCCAGAAGTAGAATTTCAGTCACAGAGATGACACATTATCAATTTTAGATAAACACGGATTATTTTTATAATAAATGTTTAATTTAATATAATATTTAGATATTAATAAGTGTATTATGTTTCAATATTCCTTATTAAAATATAACAAAATATATACTGTATGTACAAACAATATATATATATCATATAGATAGCTACATATAGCATATAAATAAATTGAGGCCAATTTATTTGCATATCTTATAAATAAATATGACTGAAGTTTATTTATAACTACGTAAATTCAAAACAGTTAATGAAGAATAATACACCGGATTTAAATCAAGGCAAAGGAGCAACACTCTCAAACTTTCTCACAACTTTCCCATTGGATTGGAACTAAAAATAATTTTTCAAAATTACTTCCTGTCACTTAAAAACGAAACAAAGTGATTCCATTTTATAATGACTTAGCCCATGGGTGTGGAATAAAATAATGATGGGTGTTAAGGATGGAACATTACGAACTGAGTTATTTTCCCAAAAGCGGAAAAAGCCATATGTGGCTAAGGGAGGAGAGCAAGGGTTAGAGAGTCAACAGACCTGGCCTCAGATCCTGCTCAGGTGCTAGCAGCTAGAGCTGAGCAGATTCCTTAGCTTCTCTAAGCTTCCATGTTGCCTCCTATAAAATAGGAATAACAATATCCACCCGACAGGGCCGTTCATTGTGAGAACTGGAGACGACGTGTTTGCAGTGCCATTAGCCCGGCCCTGCGGAATCAGTCAGGAGATAATGCCTGTTGTGATGGTGATGAGAAATCCTGCTTCAATTACCCCAGGGAATGGACGAGATTAGCGAGGGCTGTGGGGAGACAGCTCTAGGAGTAGAGACCAGAGTCGAGGGCAGTGCTGGTCAGGCCTGTACAAGCCCTGGGGCTGGATGGGGTGGTGACTAAGGCGCCACCTGAACCGGCCTGCAGGTGGGTCTGTCCCTCACCACTGAGACCCTACAATGTTCCAGGCCCCAGTCACAGCCCACTTGCCCAGTAGCTTGCTCTCACTGCTCCTGCACTCCTGCACCCTGTGATACTCTCACTGAAGACAAGGGCTTTAGGTTTTACACACCCACCCCGGAATGGGGCTCATATGGGCCCACCCTTGAGAGATGGACCAATTTCCCTGTACCAAGGGGCAAGGCTGAAGGCCACAGCCCAGGCCCTGGGCATTGGCCATAGGTTCAGAATGTCCACCCTGCGCAGCTTCTGGAGTTCAGCAGTGGGTCCTTCCGGCCTCACCTGCCTGGCCACCAGCCCCCAAGCAGCAGGAGGGATTGATTGCCTACCTGTCGGCTCCCTCTCTGTCCTGCAGAAAGTCTCGTCCGAGGCAGCTCCACTGACCTCATTTCCTGAGCCAGGGAGATCTGTTGAACAGAGAAACACGGCCTCTTTAAATTCCCTTTTCCGCTGCTGCAGACCTCACTGTGGATCGCAAATGCTGCTAAGGTTCTTTGGAGATTTTAATTGAAGCATAACTTACATGCAATAATAGTTACGCTTTTAAAGTGTACAGTTGGATGTGTTCTGATAGACATATACAGTTGTATAACTGCCACCACAATCAAACTATAGAGCATTTCAGTCACCCCAGTAAATTCCCTTGTGCCGTTTTCTATATCCCCACTTCCTAGTTTGTTTTCAGCCTCTATAGTTTTACCTTTTCCAGGATGTCATATAAATAGAATCATACAGCTTGTTGAGACTGGCTTCTTTCACTCAGCACGAGGCTTTTGAGTTCCTCCATGTTGGTGCAGGTAATTGTTCCTTTCTATTGCCGAGTAGGATTCCATTTGTAGGGATCTTCCACAATTTATCAATTCACTAGCTCAAGGGTCAGCAAACTTTTTCTATAAAGGGCCAGCATTATGGGTTGAACTGTGTTTAAAAAGGTGTGTTGAAGTCCTAACTCCTGTACCTGTGAATGTGAACCTATTTGGAAATCAGGTCTTTGAAGATGTTATCGGTTAGCATGAGGTCATACTGGAGTGGGGTGGGGCCTAATCCAATCTGACAGGTACCCCTATGAGAGAGAAGAAACACAAAGAAAGCACACAGCGGGAAGGCGGCCATGTAACAATGGAGGCGGAGACTGTAGCGATGCAGCCATAAGCCAAGCCATGCCAAGAGCCTCTAGAAGCTAGGACAGACAAGGAAGGATCCTCCTGGTCTCAGTCTGGGTTCTCTACATGAACAAAACCTGTGAAGTATATATACAAATATAAAGAGAGAGAGATACTTCAAGGAAATGGCTCATGCAATTGTGGGAGCTGGCAAGTCCCAAATCTGCAGGTCAGGTGGGCAGGCCAGAGACTTCTGCAGGCTTACATCCCAAGCACCAGAGGTCAGTTGACGAGAAGAGTTGAGAGAGAGCGCAAGCTTTGCCAGAACATCCATTTATATACTGGAGGCAGGCCACACCTCTGAGGAAACTCTCCTTTCAACTGATTGGCTGATCACATCAGATTGCATGATGGAAAGTAATTACATTATATTACATTATGGAACAGCACCCTGTCCGGTGTCTGCCAAACCACTGAGGATCACAGTTTAGCCAAGTTGATACATAACATTAACCATCACACTCTTCTAGAGGCTTCAGAGAGAGCATGATACTACTGACATCTTGATTTCGCACTTCTAGCCGCCAGAACTGTGAAACAATACATTTTTATTATTTTACACCATGGAGTTTGCGGTACTTTGTTATGGCAGCCACAGGAGATAATACAGCCAGATAGTAAATGTTTTCAGCTTTGTGAGCCATATTCTCTTTGTCACAAATGCTCAGCTCTACTGGTGTGGCTTTAAAGCAGCCAAAAACAAACCATAACAGAATGAGCATGGCTGTGTTCCAATACAACTTTATTTACAAAAACGGGCAGCTGGCTGGACTGGCCTGTGGGCCACAGTTTGCTGACTCTAGCCTTAGCTGATGGACATTTTGGGTGATTTCCAGTTTGGGGCTATTATGAACAAAGCCTCTATAAACTCTCACATATAGACCTTTGAGTGGCCACTTCTCTTAGGTATAGTTCTCTGGTTTTATTATTTATTCCCCACTTTTCTCAGAAGAACAGTTTGATGTATAAACTTGGTTTCTCCTTTCTTCTTCTTCTTTTTTTTTTTTTTAGTAAAACATTAACTTTGATGCTGTTAAAATCTGAATTAGATCTACTGTTTAAACATCCAGATCTGTTTTGGAGGAAGATTCTGACAGGCGTTTGTGGCAGCTCCATACCAGGGCTCTGCCTAGGTTTCTGAGAGGAGGGACACTCAGGAACTATGCCCTGCCCCTCAGGGAGTACTGGTCTCTATCCTTTCTCTGTCAGAGAGCCAGTGCAGCTGTGCTTCAGGCCTCAGTCTATGGGGGGACAAGGAGAAGAGGCAGGCTGCAGGGCCTGGGAGCTCCTCTGGGGAGCCTCCCTGAAAGTAGGGCCTGAGCTTGCGATCTCGGGCAGGGGAATCTGACAACTCAAATGGTCTGGGGCCTCCTCACTTCCAAAGAGGGTGCTGGTAACCACATACTCCCAAACCGTCTGTCCTGGAAGTACTTCATCATCTCCCAATGCTGCCAGGCAGTCTGGAGCAGCTGTGGTCATTGCTGTTTCACTGCTAGGGAAACTGAGGCAGAAGCCACACCAGCCGCCAGGCTGGCAACTCCGCAGGTTGGTGCAGTGGGCTGTGGCCAGCTCTCTGTCTGCAGGATCCAGGGCAGCAAACACCTGCTTTGTGGAGGTCCCGGGAGGCAGCAGTAGTTTCTCTCCGTGAACTCACACCTCAGATTTGGCAAGCAGAGCCAACCACTGGGTTGGAAACAGAACCTGACTCCTGAGTGAGGAGTAAGAAAGCCTAGCTAGAAACCCAAACCGAAGGCTCTGCGCATCTAGATTAGGATAGCCACGTGAGGACCGAATGTCAGGGCCAGCAGAACCAGGTGAAGGAAAATTACCCAGATGAGTATCACCTCCTGGACTCAAGAAATCCATTTCTCTTGAGGACACAGTTCGGCTTCTCTAAGGGCTGGTTCTCCTTCCTGCTTTAGGCAGGGCCACCCACAGAGGAAACCATGGTGCTACTACAGGTGTTCTACTTGCAGCTGCAAGGGCAGGTCCTGTGTTGTCCCATGACACGTGAATCCACACGTGTCGGAGCACTGTGACAATTCTGCCTGTGGCCAGCTTTCTACACTTTCAGACCAGGATCCAAGTAATGATAATAATGTCCACCACTTACATGGTGCTTACAGGTGCCAGGAACTTGGCTAAGTGCTTTACATACATTCCCTCATTTAATCCTCACAACTCTGAGCAATCGGTGCTTCATGTTCCTATTTTACAGAGGAGGAAACTGAGACATAAAGGGCTTAAATGAACTGCTCAAGGTCTCATGGTAATCAATAGCAGGTTGACCTGACTCTAGAACCTGTGTGTGTAATTACATATTATATCGGGTCCCATCTTTAAGACTTGGAGGCAATCTTTTGCCATGAGACTAGAAGAACTGGATGGTGCCCAGAAGAACACTGATCAAAAGAGGGGAAATGCCGAGCAGAATTTTAAATTCTCATGGAATCCAGACCTTCTGGAGCCATGGAGGCTGGATAAACCCCTGAAAATATTGTCCTGAGATAATCTTTAAACTTTAAACCTTAAACCAAAAATATCCCCCTGAAGTCTTCTTTAAACTAAACAATAGTTTAGCTTAACTGGTAAAGAATGTCGGCCTTGAGCATTGTGCTCCTTTAAGAACTATCTATATGAGATTAAACTGACAACAGCAACTCAAAAGACTGGACAGGAAACTTAGGGAGCAGTGAGTTTATGTTAATGGAGAGAAACAATTTGAAAAAGGTGGATGAGGATGGTTACACAACTCAAAGAATTTAATCAATGTCACTGAATTGTACATGCAGAATTGTTGGATTGGGGTATGTTCTGATGTGTATATTCTCCACAACAAAAAAGAAAATAAGATACATTAAAAAAACAAAAAAAGGCTTGGAAGCAAACCAGTCACCTGGTGTCTCTAGACAGTTGCACATCAGTCCACGCTGATTCTGGAGAATCCAGAAATCCACACACAGATGCAGCCACTATTGGCAAAGGCTTCTGTCTGGTTCGATCCCTCTCTGAAAGAGCAGTCAGGCAAGCTGCTGGTAGACACCCTGGAGCACAGACCAGTTCTCACTGTTATGAGGCACGTGAGAAACTGGACTGGCAGCTGACGGGGCAGAGGCTGACAGTTACTGTGGGGTTATTTCACCCTGTATAGGTTGAGTTGTGTCCCCCAATAATATATGTTGAAGTCTGCAAGGCAAGGAACCCAAAGGAATACCTGGAGCTACCAGAAGCTGGGAGAGAAGCGTGGAACAGATTCTCCCTCAGACTCAGAAGGGATCAACACAGCTGACACCTTGATTTCGGACTCCTAGCCACTGCAGTGGTGAGAGAATAATTTCTATTCTTATAAGTCACCCGGGTTGTGGTACTTTGTTAACCCTAGAAACTAAGACACCTTCTCTTTTCTCCTCAAACCTCAAGCACCTCCTCTCCTACCCTCACCTGTTGACCTTGCTTCCTTGCTTCACTGAAAAAAATAGAAGCATCGGAAAGCGAACTACCAGAGACTCCCACTGCCTTATATGCCCACTCCCAGCACACGAGCCCAAGACTCTGGCTTCTCTCCCTCACTCTGAATGAACCATCCTGCTTCTAGCTGAGGCCACCCTCCACCGCGCTCTAGGTCCACATCATCTTACTTACCCACGGACGTGCCTCCAGCAAGTCTCTCCTTCTGTTCCTGCATCATCCTCTCCATGGGATCATTCCCACTGGTATAAAGACATGGTACTATGTCTCCCAAGGAGCCCTGGTAGCACAACAGTTAAATGCTTGGCTGATAACCAAAAGGTTGTCAGTTGAAACCCACTCAGCAGCTCTGTGGGAGAAAGACCTGGTGATCTGCTCCTGTAAAGATTACAGCCTAGAAAACCCTAGGAGGCAGTTCTACTCCGTCACATGGGGTAGTGATCAGTTGGAATTGACTTGATACTACCTACAAACAACATGTCTCCCAACTTAAAATAAACACACATGCTCCTCACCAAAGACCATCCTTGACGATGTTTGCCACATAGGCAGACACTGCTGTATTTAGAAATTTCTATTTCAGTACCCTCAGCACCGAAAGGCCAATCTGTATCATGTACTAAACTGTTTACTGGGGAAAAACAAACCCTACTTGATTGCATATGGGGTGATGAAAAAGTTCTGGAACTAGATAGAGGTGACAGCTACACAAGATAGTAAATGTGCTTAAGGCCACTGAATTGTACATCTAAACATGGTTAAAATAGCAAATTCTGTTATATGGATTTTACCACAATAAAATGTGCAAAAATCACAAAAAATATAATGAAGATGAAACATGCTGTGTGATCCCAGCTCCAGTGATGAAGAACGTTAGCAGTGTGGTCAGAACTGCTGCCCCTACAGTCTCCCACATAATAAACTAAAATCAAACCCATTGCTGTGAGTTGGACTCATGGCAACCCCTTGTGTCACAGAGGAGAACTACTCCATAGGGCTTTCTTGGCTGTGATCTTTATGGAAGCAGATCAACAGGCCTTTCTTCCATAGTGTCGCTGCCTAGGTTCGAACCACCAACCATTCGATTAGCAGTCTAGTAAAAACCATTTGCAACACATAGAGACCTCCCCACATTAACAGGATTACATTGTTCACACTTTCAACTGGCTCTTTGCACTTAACACCATACATGAAACATCCTCTGTGGCCATACTACAGATTGTTTCATTCTTTTTAATGGATTGTATAGTGTTTTGTTATATGGTTACACCACACAAAAAACAACTCCTTGACCCCAGATCTCCCTCTACATCCTTCCTCACTTCCCTGCTCCTCTTGTCAGCAAAACTGTGTGAAAGAATTGTCTATACCCTGTCTCTACCTAGTCTCCTCTCGCTCTCTTGAGCCCACTCTTACCATACCACCAAGATAACCCTGCTAAGGCCCCAGATGACCTCTGACTCTCTAGAGCCAGCACTCAGTTCTTAGACCCATCTTACTTGATCCACCAATGGCCTCTGGTGCACTGAACACGCTCTCTCGTGGACGCCCTTTCCACTCGCCTCCTGGGGCACCATCTCTTGTGGTCCTCAGACATGTCCTGAGGCTCCTTCTCAGCCTTCCTTGCTGGTTCCTCCCCATCCCTTGACCTTGAAGAGCCTCATTCTTGGACATCTTTTCTCTGCTGTACACTCATCACTTCCGATACCATCCACAAGCTGATGACTCCCAAGTTCACATCGCTGATGCTCAGCCACCCCTGAACCCCAGATCCAATGTTCCACTGCTACACACCCTCTCTTCTTGGCAATCTAGTGGGCATCTCCAGTTTAACGCACCAGAAACGGAATTCCTGGCTTTACCCCAAGCCTGCTCCTCCCCTAGTCAGCCTCGGGTCAGCAAAAGGCCACCTGTTCCTTCTAGTTCCTCAGGCCAAACACCTCAGAGGGATTCCTGATTCCTCTATCTCACATCCACCAGGTACCACTGTGGCTCTGCCTTTAAGATGGATCCAGAATCAGAGCGTTTCTCGCCACCTCCCCTGCTGCTGCCCTGGTCCATACCAGCACTTCTTGTTGGATTTCTATGACTGTCCCAGCTGGTCTCCCTGCCTCCCTCGTGGCCTGGGGCTCTCCTCACCAGGGGCTGCAGTGGTCCTTTTACTGTCCAAGTCAGATCATGTCAGGCCTCTGCTCAAACCTGTTCAGAGGGCACAGAGCAGGTCTGAACACAGTGGCCCGAAGGGCGGGCGAGAATGACCATGTGTTTGGGGAGGGAGGAGCACGGTGCCAGGGAGACTCTGGGCCAAAGTCCTGGAGAAATGGGGTGAAATTCATGGTGAGCAGCCTGGGAGCCTACTGCAGGAACAGCCTCAGACAAGACTGTGGGGTCCAGGGAGGCTGCATCTCTGGGGCAAAGCTGCCAAGGGCGAGTCACGAGCAGAGCTTTAACGAAAGGGAGATGACCAGTGAGGGGATTGAGTAGCTGATGAGAAAAGTAGACGTCGCTATAGCAGCTGGTTGGAAGCTTTTATTATTTTTCCATTTTACAAGCAATATAGATTTATTGTAAAAAAAAAAAAAAAATGGAAAAAAAAAATCTCAGCATAAAGGGAAAAACCTAACCATACTTTAAAGCACCATCATAGCGACCCATAAAAGATAACCACTGTTCATGTTCTGAGGTATTATCTAACAGATTTCTTAAAAAAAAAAGGAATTACAGTATATATTTTGTTTTGTGATCTGCCTTTTTCATTGAATAAATTTGCCTCATGACATCTCATTATGGCTAGAGAGGTACCTTACATGAATGCCCTGAAGTTACCTGCAGTCCATCTCTGTTATAAACAGTGCTGGAGAAACATTCTTGAATACTCACCTTTGCCCTCTTGTCCTATTCTTTCCTTAGAATAAATTCCTGGAAGTGGAACTGCTGGCTTACAAGGAAGGAGTGTGTTTATGACTTTTGATACTGGCTGCCCATCTGTCCTCCAGAAAGGCTGCTGAGTAGGAAGAAAACTCTGGCCTTCTTAAAAACAAACACTGAACAAGGGCAGAGTTTCTCAAGTTGCCTGAGGGCCTCCCCTGAGGCTGCAAGCTCTCTGAGGGTAGGGACCTTGTTTGATTGTATTTGGTGGGACCCTGGTAGTGCAATGGTTAAAGTGTTTGTCTGCTAACCAGAAGGTTGGCAGTTCAAATTCATCAGCTGCTCCTTGGAAGTGGCTGTCCTATAGCAAATTGACTTAATGGCATTGGAGTTTTTTTTATATCTATTTTTGATACCACAAAAGTGGCTCAGATGTGAGCATGACTTGGTGCTTTCAGGGCCTGAGCACTGGCCCCAAGCTGGGACTGGTGTGGGAGAACCAAGCCTGTCACAGACGCCAGCCCCAGGCTCAGGTCATGAGGAGCCAGCCCTTAGCGCCAACAGGGCAATGGTGTCAGTCTCACCCAAGCAAGAGTGTAGATTTGAATTGTATTTGCTTGCCAGTTCAGTAATATTTATTTTGTAGATACGACTGGGTTTTACAGTTGTATGTGAGCCAAAAGCACGAGGACTTTATACTTAGTTTTACGACCTTATGTATTTAAGAAGCTTTGTAATTAAGCTGGTTCCAACACCACGGGCGTCTGTGAAAGTGATCTGTCATATGATCAGGGGATCTGTATGTTACTGGAACTTGAGAAAACACAGGACCAGCGGAATCTGGCGAGGTCTGCGGCACTTCCACAAGAAATCCTGGGGAGACATGGATCCCAGTTTTCCACGAGGCTTATTGCTCTCAGCTTTGTATCACATTCCATACATTCCAGGGCCCTCTGAGGCTGGGCCGGGTCGCTTCATTTTACAGATAATATAATTAAAATTAAGCACAGAACCAAGAAGACTTCCCACCCAACAGTCGAAATGGTTGACTCTGGCCAACTCCTCTCTTTAGTTAGCGCTTCAAATGGGGGTCCTGTTTGCATGGGTAGAAGCCTCAGTGTGGCTCCTCCTCATAAAGCACACACCCTTGTGCCCTCTAATGCTGCAGCCTCGAACCCCATGTGCCACTGAGCACTTGAAATAGGACGGATTGGTTTAGAAGCAGTTGCCCATCTCATCCTAGACTTGAGACTCCATCTCCTTATGCGCATTCACATCCCCTGCCCCACCTTGTCCAATCTCAAATTCTTTTCTGTATATTGTGCTATAAGCCCTGTTTTAGTTATTTACCTCTCTAACCCATTTACAGTTTACCCATTAAAAGGTTGCAGCAGTACATTGATAGGGAACTGCCAGAAATTCAAGCCAGATTCAGAAGAGGATGTGGAATGAGGGATATCATTGCTGATGTCAGATGGATCTTGGCTGAAAGCAGAGAATACCGGAAAGATGTTTACCTGTGTTCTTATTGACTATGCAAAGGCATTCGACTCTGTAGATCACAACAAATTATGGACAACATTGCAAAGAATGAGAATTCCAGAACATTTAAATGTGCTCATGCAGAACCTGTACACAGACCAAGAGGCAGTTGTTAGAACAGAACAAGGGGATACTGAGTGGTTTAGAATCAGAAAAGGTGTGCATCAGGGTTGTATCCTTTAACTATACTTATTCAATCTGTATGCTGAGTAAATAATCTGAGAACTATAAATAGTCTGAGAACTGGACTATACGAAGAATGGGGCATCAGAATTGGACGAAGACTCATTAACAACCTGTGATATGCAGATGACACAACCTTGCTTGCTGAAAGTGAAGAGGACTTGAAGCACTTTCTGATAAAGATCAAAGACTACAGCCTTCAGATGGATTACACCTCAACATAAAGAAAATAAAAATCCTCACAACTGGACCAATAAGCAACATCATGATAAATGAAAAAAATACTGAAGTTGTCAAGGATTTCATTTTACTTGGATCAACAATCAACACCCATAGAAGCAGCAATCAAGAAATCAAACGACATATCTCATTGGACAAATCTGCTGCAAAAGACCTCTTTAAAGTGTTAAAAAGCAAAGACATCACTCACTTTAAGGACTAAAGTGTGCCAGATCCAAGCTATAGTAGTTTCAATTGCCTCATATGTATGCGAAAGCTGGACGATGAATAAGGAAGACCAAAGAACTGATGCCTTTGAATTATGCTGTTGGCAAAGAATACTGAATATATCACGGACTGCCAGAAAAACAAACAAATCTGTCTTGGAAGAAGTACAGCCAGAATGCTCCTTAGAAGTGAGGATGGCGAGACTTTGTCTCACATACTTCGGACATGTTATCAGTGGGGACCAGTCCCTGGAGAAGGACATCATGCTTGGTAAAGTAGAAGGTCAGTGAAAAAGAGGAAGACCCTCAACGAGATGGACTGACACAGTGGCTGCAACAATGGGCTCAAACATAGCAATCATTGGGGGGATGGTGCGGAAGTGTTTTGTTCTGTTGTACAGAGGGTCATCATGAGTTGGAACTGACCCAATGGCACCTAATAACAACAACCCATTTAGATGCGTGCTTCCAGCTATCGTTAAAATGAGTCATTTATTTTTGGTGATAACTGGATCACGCTGGCCTTAGTATTGTAATTGTTCTCACCTTCATTATCTGAACTCTTAGAAAACATGGTCACAATATTTACAATGTTAAAAATCAAACTAGCACTATCTCAATAGAAAGTGCGAGAGTGAACCCACAGGCAAAGTTGAAGATGGACTGTTAATGCTCACCATTACAATGCACTGGAATTGCAACACAAGTGAGGCAACAATAAATGATCTATTGCCATGAATCCCAAGTCATGGTTGCAAAATCAGAGGTCAGGGAAAAAATCAGCAATAGTGACCACAGGAGGAAGATGATCTATGCCACATCCAGACAGTGAAAACTGTGTTGCTTTCTGTCCCTATTTTTTGGGCCATGATATGTGTTTTGTGCTTCTTTCCTAACCTTCTGCACCCATCATTGAAAGCCAGGACTTTTTGCATCCTGGGATGGTGCAGGGCAGTAGGTTTCTCTTTTTATATGGCTTTTCTGGCCATGGTCTTGTAACTCTCACAAAATGATTGGGTAAGACTATGCAAATAAGGTGCCTGTGGCCCACCAAGGGAATTGGTCAGTTTTGTCATCCCACTAGGCTTAAAAAGAGCCAATCCCAAAAGTTGAGGGGGGACCTCAATACCATCAAGAAGAAGAGCCAGGAGTGGAGCATGCCCTTTGGACCTAGGGTCCCTGCACTGAGAACCTCCCTTCTAGACCCAGGAGACAGGGAGCTGTAACACTGGAGAAGGTACTACACGGCAGCAACATGGGCCCAGCAGATGGCTGTGGGTTCACTGACCGAAGGAGGCGGGGAGAGAGCTGAGCGCCTTCAGACAGGAGGCTTCCTGGCTGAGTGGGCTGCCTCCAGGCGCTTATCTGGGCACTTATCTGCTAGACAAAGAGCCGTAACACTTGCCCAGGCAGGACAGCGGCAGGCCTGGCAGCAGAGGCCTACCTTGGGGCATGGCCAAAAGGAAGCTGTCCTGATCGAAGAACTGTATCCTGAGTTGTTCCTGTTACTTACAAGTTGATTCTGATCCTGAATTGTAACCTGTTACTTCCCCAATAAACCCTATAATTGTGAGTATGGTCTATGAGTTCTATGTGGGCCACTGCTTACTGAACCCAGCAGAGAGGTAGAGAGTGCTGTGGGAGGGATGGCTGGTGTCAGAATTGGTAAACAGGTTGGAGAGAGGAGGTATGTCTGATCTCCACCTCATAGGAATCAGCTATGGGCTGATGCTGATGGTGATTCTACTCCCCTCTCCTGAAGTTAGATAATTTCTGATGCTGCCATTTTACAGATGGGTTACCTGGGAAGCAGGATTTTCAGCACTAAAACTGAGGTGGTCCCAGGTTGATAGCCCTGCTGTTCATGTACAATGTACACCAGATTTTGAAGACTTAGTGTGAAGAGAAGAATGTAAGGTATTGCATGCTTGATTACATAGTGCAATTATTTTTTGATATGCTGGATTAAATAAAATATATTATTAAAATTAATTCAATTTTACTATAGCTATTAGAAAATTTCAATTACCTAAGTGGCTCATATTATATTTCCACTGGACAGTGCTGCCCTCGACTCTAAGTTCCCCAACGGCAGGGACGGGCTCACCACAGAGCCTGGTCCATAGTAGGTATTTAACGTATTTTGTAGAAGGAGTGCACTTTAGGTCTATTAGTTTGCAGGGGCACCCACCCCTTGAAAATGTTAGGAAAAAATTAAACTAATAAAAAGGTTTCTGTCCGTTTTTGCTAGTTTTTCAATCCACTCTTTGATGTGAGGAGCAAGGGGGCTGCAAGCACAGCTGCTCCACTTTGAGCCGTGTTACACTTTCTTAATTAGTCTTTCACGTCATCTACAGACATTTGTGATAGAACAAGCATTATGATATCCAGAGAAACGCTGCATTTTAACCCTCTGCAAGAACTGGGATGGGCAGGAATAGGCTCCTGATGGATGAGGTGCAATCTCTGGCTGGGTGGAACACAGTTGTGTTAAGCCCTTTTACTCATGTTTGTAAAGTATCTTAACGATTATATGGGGGCAGTGGGGATTTCTTGGTAGAATTCTCACCTTCCATGCGGGAGACCTGGGTTTGATTCCCAGCTAATGCACCTCACGTGCAGCTACCAGTCGTCTGCCTATGGAGGCTTGCATGTGGCTATGATACCGAACAGGTTTCAGCTGAGCTTCCAGACTAAGATGGACTAGGAAGAAAATCCTGTGAAAAATTGGCCAATGAAAACCCTATGGATCATAACAGTCCAGTATGCAGCCAATCATGGGATGGTGCGTGACTGGGCAGCGTTTCATTTTGTTGTGCTTGGGGTCATCATAAGTCGGGGCCCACTCAAAGACAGATAATAACAACGATTACGTAAACTACTTTAGACACACTGGGTATATGTCCGTAGCATAGAGAATTGATGGGTTATTCTGCAATGGCCTCAACAGGCAACTGGTCCAGGTAGCCAAGCAATGTCAAAGTGAAACATTCAATGCTAACATTTCTCAAACCAAAATCATTATCTTTGGCAGACATTCTCTAGAGCCCGAGTGACTCCTCTCACTTAACTGCTTTATCCGTAGTAGTGAATTGGTTTGAGTTTTCTGACAGTAACCTTCTGCAGTTAATTCACCCTGGAAGGTGCCCAGGAAAGTTACTTTCTCCAAGCTTGATGATCTAAATTGTTTACTGTTTGCTTTTTTTATTTTTAAAAGTAATAGAACAATAGTAGCCAACACTAATCCAGTACTTCCTGTTGTGGGCCTGGCACTCTGCTAGGTTCTTGGCGCGTGCAATCTGATTTAACCCTCACAACAGCTTTTACAGATGAGGACGTTGAAGCTTACAGAGATGACATGCCCCAGTTCAGTCTGTTAATAAGTGGCAGGTATAACACCCAAAAATCCAGAGCTGTGTCTCCAGAGCCTGGGGCTTTGACCCCTATGCTACACTGCCACATTCTTAACAAACGTTCGTAGAAAAACATATGAAACTATTTTTAAAACTAAAAAAATATAGATCACTTTAATCCCATCATCCAGAGATAATGTCTATAAACATTTTTGGTCTATTCCGTCATTTTTCTATGTACATAGGCATATATATGTATATATATATTTTTTACTTGCTCATGGCTAATTTTTTTACTCTTTTAAAATATGGATAATACATGCATCTATTTTTTTAAAAGTAGATAATATATATACTATTCTATAAGCTGCTTTTTCTACCTAACAACACATGTGGGATCCTTCCACGTCCAAAGATCAAAATCAAGACATGAGTTCCGGAGGAAGAATTGAGCACAGGCAATTTCTATTCTCACCTCGTTAAGCCCTTGTTGAAATGACAGTGAAGAACAAAAAAGAAACTAGGTAGAGAGGGGGAGGAAGAGGCATCAGTAGATGAGAGATTTCAACAAGTTTCGGGAAGATGGAAAGCAGTAGAATGTGTGCGGGTGGATGGAGTGGAGGAAGCACATCCCAGAATAGGCACTCCAGGGGGCTGAGTGGAGGTGGGAACTTATCTTTCCAGTGGTCTCTGAGGCTCAGAGTGGCAGGTCTGGGGGTGGAGCTGGCAACAAGGGGATTAACTAAAGCTCTAGGCGTGGAACACTGCCCCAGGTGGCACCCTGCTCCCTCCCATATCCAGGCCAAGGAGCAGCTGGTGGCTGGCACACCTCCCTAGTCAAAAAGCCAGACACCTTTTCTCCAAAGGAATTGAGCAAAAACCCCTTTGGAGCTCTTAGAGTGGGTTTTGCCTTCCCAAGTAATTTCTTCCTCAGTCTAGCACCTGATGGTGAGCTTCTCCAACACCTTTCCTTTTCATACCCACAAAACAGAGCAGACACCTGGTAAACCTGCCCTTGGACAGGAAGCTCCCCGCCAACTCTTCTGTTTAGGAGAGAGGCCTATCAAGGAAACTGAGTTACCTGGAATAATGACACAAGTTTTCTGTTCTTCAAAGGGAAAGCCCAGGAAAACCAGCAGTACCAAAGAGGAAGACCAAGAGGAATGGGATGACCACTTCCAGAGAAGTGATTAGGAAACAAAGGAGAACTTTAACAACATTCTAATTGGAATCCTCAGAGAGATTTGAGAAATGTTCTACGGTAAAATCACCACAAAGTTATAGTAAAGCAAAAAGAAAGGTTTTATTTGGCATATGTTCAAAGAGGCAAAAGTAGGGAATGGACAAGCATGCTGCCAGAGCCATGTCTGTCTGAGTCCCAGGAACTTACAGAATAATCAGTATAAACATTACAAATGGGTAAAAATCACTGAAAGCTTCACCTTTTCATGGATTGGCTAAAAACTGCTAAATCATTGTGATTCTCTATTTTGAATCATCTTTCTTAATAATCATGGGTACAGGTTTCAGTAACGACAGTCAGGAGGGTCTTCATTGGTCCAACAAATCTTACTATTCACTAAATGCTAATAGAAAAAGATAAGAGTGGAAGGTATGCAGGTCTTTTGTGCTCTGTTTATGATTTGTTTGTGTGAAACTTTCCCTAAAAGCTGTTTTCCAAGATTGTCCTAGCTATTGTCTTTATACCTCAGAGTCCAGTTGATGTGTCCTTGTGAGTCCAGCTCCAGCTGGGTCACATTCTAGGACAGGGAATAATGGCTCCCATATTATCTCCTAAATTAGAAAATACGATAGCATAAAACAAAAATAGGATGCTGTGAAAAAAAACAATCAGATGTTAAGAACTTTTGAAAAACAAAACTTTAATAGAAATGGACCATGTAAGAAAAAAATTGATAAACTGGACTTCTTCAAAATAAAAAAGCTTATTAAGAAAATGAATAGGCAAGAGCACAGCTTGACCAAAGCAAATGATGTCACTAAGTAGTACACAAGAGAAAAGGATATTCGTGCTAAAGAATATGACATACCTAATTTGGCAACACCACCAACAATAACCAAAAGAGTGTGTGGTCACATATATATGTGTATAGGCATAAAAGTGTATAGACAGGTACCAGTGTGTACATATGCGTGCACAGATTGAAGTATCTATACGTACATGTATGTACAGGTACGTATGTGCAGGTATATATATTCGTAGAGGACACAATTACATGTATTTCTCAGACATAACCAAACACCTTGAGAGATTGATTTTCTCTGTAGGTTTAGGACCTCAGTCTCATGGGACAATTCAGTCAACTGGCATAACAGTTCACAAAGTTCATGTTCTGTATCCTAGTGAGGTATGTAGCATCTGGGGTCTTAAAAGCTTGCGAGCAGCCAGCTAAAATACAACTACTAGTCTCTCCTTGTCAGGAGCAAAAAAGAAAGAAAGAAACTACTCTACAGGGCTAACAGCCTACATGAGCCATGGCCTGATCTACCCTGAGACCAGAAGAACTAGATGGTTCCTGGCTACCACTACTGACCGATCTGATCAGGGCCACAAGATGGACCCCGATAGAATGAGAGAAAAATGCAGAACAGAACTCAAATTCTTAAAAAAAGTCCAGACTTAACTGTACCAGTTGAGACTAAAGGACTCCCTGAGACTATCACCCTGAGGTACTCTTTAAACCTTGAACTGAAACTATCCCGAGGTCACTTTTTAGGTAAATAACAGATTGGCACACAAAATAAAGGATATTACCTGTGAGTACAGTACTCCATTAAAAAACCATCAATATGAGACCAAAAGGTCAACAATTACTCTAAAGCAAAGATGAGAAGATAAGGGGGCAGGGAAACTAGAGCACTGGAAACAGGACAACCAGAACACAATTAAAGAGAACATTGACTCATTGTGAAAAATGTAACTAATGTCACTGAAAAATTGTACAGAAATTGTCAAATGGGAATCTAATTTGTTGGGTAAACTTTCACTGAAAACACAATAAAATATTGTTTTTAAAAAAAAAGAAAGAAAATGAATAGGCAAGTCAAAGACTGGGAGAATATATTCTCAATACATGTATCTCAAAGAACTTGTATCCAGAATATATAAAGAACTCTTACAATAATAAGACAACACAATTTAAAAATGGGTAAAAGATTTGAATAGACATTCACCAAAAATATATGAATAACTAATCAACACAGAACGGATACTAAACATCATCAGTGAGGAGAGAAACACAAATTAAAGGCATAATGAGGTCCCACTAAACACCCATTAGAATAGTTAAAAGTAAAAAGACTGACCACACTATGTTGAAGTGGGGAATGTTTTGTTGTGCATATTTTCACCAAAAAAAAGAAAAGAAAGATCACTATTAAAAAAAAAAAAAAAGACTGAACATATCAAGTTAGGGGAAAGATTCAGAGCAACTAAAACGGAAACTCTCACTGGTTTCTGGTGGGAATGTCGAATGGCCGTTTATTATGTAGTTAATCATACACTTACCATGCGTGGTGGGTTTAATAGTGTCCCCTGAAATTCATGTCCACCGGGAACCTCAGAATGTGACATTATTTGGAAATAGGGTCTTTGCAGATAAAATTAGTTAAGATGAGGTCACAGCAGATTAAGATGGACCCTAATCCAATGACTGGTGTCCTTATAAGGAGAGGACACACAGAGATACACACAGGGAAGAAAGTCATGTGAAGACAGAGGCAGAAATTGGAGTGAAGTAGCTAGAAGTCAACGAATGCCAAGGATGGCTGGGAGCCAAAAGAAGCTAGGAAGAAGCAAGGAAAGATACTTCCCTAGAGCCTTCGGAGGCAGTATGGCCCTGCAGCACCTCAATTTTGGATTTCTAGCCTCCAGGATTGTGACAGAATAAATTTCTGTTAAATATGTGGTAGTTTGTTAACAGCAGCCCTAGGAAACTAATATCCATTCCACTCTTAGGTATTTGTTCAAGGGAAATGAAAACGTATGTCCACACAAAGATTTGTACAAGAATGTTTATAAAGTTTTATTCATAATTGACCTGGAAAAAACCAAATGTCCATCAACTGATGAATGGATAAAAAATTGGAGTATATTCATATAATGGATACTTCTCAGCCATAAGTGGAATGAATTACTGATACACACAACAACACGGATAAATCTCAAAAACTATGTTGAGCAAAAGAAGTAAGATACAAAAGATCATTTACATGACCCTCTAGGGAAAAAAAAATCTAATTTGCAGTGACAGAAAGCAGATTAGTGGTCGCCTGGGGCTGGAGTAGAGAGGTGGGGTTTGATTGGGAAGGGGCCCAAGAAACTTCTGGGTGTAATGGAAATATTCTATATCTTTTTTTTTAAATTCTACTTTAGATGAAGATTTACAGAACAAACTAGTTTCTCATTCAACAGTTAGTACACATATTGTTTTATGGCGTTGGTTAACAACCTCACAACATGTCAACACTCTCCCTCTTCTATCTTGGGTTCCCTATTACCAGCTTTCCTGACCTGTGGAAATGTTCTATATCTTGATTGTGTTGGTGATTACACAACTATATATTTTCTCAAAACTCAGCAAAATGTAAGTTAAATCTCAATAAGGTGGATTTAAAGGAAAAGAGACTTTAAAAAGGTAAATGGCAGAAATAATAAAGGTCAATAGAGGGGCTAGAAACAAAAGTCAAATAACTCTCAGGACATACAAAAAAATGAGAAGGATGAAGGAAAGATGTGAAGAGAGCGATGGGAAGGAGGAGGAGGAAGAGAAGGAGGAGAAGGAGTAGAAGGAGAAAAAAACCGTATATTATTTAATGCTATACAGGTACCCAAGAAGAACCTAAAAGAATAATAAAATGAGAGATGGAGAAGAAGGACAAAATAGGTGAGAAATGAAAAGAGATACAGAGGATCAATCCATGATGTTCAACATCAGACACACAGAAGTTCCAAAGAGACCAGAGAAAACAGCAGAAATTCTAGGAAACAGAACAAAAACTACAGGTTGTTATGGATTGAATTATGTCCTCCAAAAATATGTGTTGTAAATCCTAACCTCTATGCCTGTGGGTATAATCCCATTTGGGAATAGTTTGTCTTTGTTATGTTCATGAGTCAGGATGAGTGTAGGGCAACCTCTCTGAGCTATAAAGGAGATTTAACAAGCAAGCAGAGGAGAGATGAGGTAAGACAGATGCCAAGACACATGGAAATCTCCAAGGAACCAGAAGCTGAAGAGACAAGGACCTTCCTCCAGAGCCAACAGAAAGAGAAAGCCTTCCCCTTGAGCCGGCGCTCTGAATTCAGCTTCCTAAACTGTGAGAACATAAATTTGTTTGTTAAAGCCATCCACATATGGTATTTCTGTTATAGCAGCACTAGATAACTAAGACAAAGGTGAAAGGTCTCATAAAGCATAGGGCAGGGTGAATGGCGAAAGATCCCCATCTAGACTCATTCCTGTGAAATTTCAAAACATCAAGGACAAGGAAATCTTCAATCAAATGACACATTGCGTTGGGCAAATCTGCCCCAAAAGACCTCTCTGAAGTGTTAAAAAGCAAAGATGTCACTTTAAGGACCAAGGTACGCTTGACCCAAGCCATGATGTTTTCAATCACCTCATATGCAGGCGAAAGCTGGACAATGAATAAGGAAGACCGAAGAACTGATGCCTGTGAACTATGGTGTTGGTAAAGAATACCGAATATACCATGGACTGCCAGAAGAAGGAAAAAATCTGTCTTGGAAGAAGTACAGCTAGAATGCGCCTTAGAATCAAGGATGGTGAGACTTTGTCTCACGTACTTTAGACATGTTATCAGGAGGGACCAGTCCCTGGAGAAGGACATCATGTTTGGTAAAGTAAAGGGTCAGTGAAAAAGAGGAAGACCCTAACGAGATGGCTTGACACAGTGGCTGCAACAATGGGCTTAAGTATAACAATGATTATGAGGATGGTGCAGGACCAGGCAGTGTTTCATTCTGTTGTACGTGGATGGGGTCGCTATGAGTGGGAACTGACCTGACAGCAGCTAACAACAATAACAACAACAAAGGTATCTGGAGATAAATGTCATGACTCCTACAAAGGAATGACCATTGAACTGCCAATGGCAAGACAACAGAGCTAGCTGTGGCTTCAAAACTCTGAGGAAAAATTTTGAATCTAGAAATCTATGCCCAGTTATGAGGGCATGCATAGGTAATTGTCCCAAACTGACTGTGGTCGCCTGAAGTGCACCCCCATTCCCTGTAAGGCTGGGAACTAGGTTTCTTGGAATCCTTTCCCTTAGTTAGGATCCAGGTTAGAGTTAGTGAATGACAGGAAGGAACTCACTTAAGATTTGGAAGATGGAAGTGAAGTGGAAGCCTAGCTCTTGGGGTCTTGCTGGTCAGAGGCTGCGGTTTCACAGACTTCCCCCGGTGGCCGTGACAATGACAGGGTGGCTTTGCGGATTTGCCAGAGGGCTTCTCCTCCACCTGCTCCAGGCTTCTGAATACAGGTATTGGTGAGTCCTGTCCCCTGCAGCTCCTCTCTCCTTCCCTCCATTAGCCCCTTGCTACCCTGCTACCTTAGTGTTTTAGTGTGTTCTCCTGACAGAGTGCAGCCCGGTCATGGAGGTAGAAAGGGCACTTACTAAAGGGGCTCAGAGATTGAGGTGCCCCCCAGGATCTGAGGCCTCGTGGCCAGAAGCATTCCCCAGGCGCTCAGAGCGACCATCACCGCGTGCCATCCACGCCTTTGGGGCCGCAGCCTCTTCAGGGCCCCGACATTGGGGTGTCGCCACCTGTCACCTGCCAGAATGGAATGCCCGAATCACCGGGACAGGTACGCTGATTGGCCAAGTCCAGGTCACGTGCCCTTGCCACTCTGCAAGGGAGGCTGGGAAAGCAGCTCACGCTCCCTGGCTCTGGATGCCAGCGTCTGGGTGTCAGGGTCCACATTTGCATCTGTACATGGAGGCACTACCGTTCCCGGCACCCGAGACCGTGGTGAGCACAGCCCATTGCTGCCAATCAGATCGGACCTGGGCCTCTGAGATCCCTGAGTCCTACCCCCGGGCTGGAGAAGTGAAGAATGTTCTGGAATGTGGGCACCTGGTGAGGGGTTCCCTGCAGGCCAGCCAGCAGCCAGTGGATGCTCACCTTCCCCTACCTCGAGAACAAGCATGGGCAAACTCGCCTCACAGACCCACAACAGCTGATCCGTGGCTTCTAGAAGCAGGTGGGCGCCAACACTGGCAACAGGTGGCAGAACCATACCAGCAGGCAGAGGGGTCATGAAGGTCACCAAGTCAGTGGCCTACATTGATACTAAAACTCTTGTAACTTCTGTGCTCATACTTTTTTCTTTTTAATGTGACAGCAGGAGAGCATCTGTTGAACATACACAAAGAGGCCAAACACTGGGAAGTGTGGGCAAGAAGGGCAGTAGCTGTTTGTCCAGTGTCTATTTGGCAGGGACCAATGGCATTCCCCTGTCTAAGGAGGGCACAGAAATCCCTCAGCTGCCCTGGAACAAACATCACCGAGAATCTTGTGTGCCTCATTTCACAAGACCAAGTTGCTAAATGATAAGGGAGAGGCCCCTGGGGCATCTGTACCGGGGGAGGGAAGTCGGCTGTTGGGCTCAGTAAGAAAATATGGTATTATCCCGACACTAATACCTTATCTTCTTACAACTCAGTGACTTGGAATGACTAGGAATCTTAGTGAGTAGGAATTTTCTACACCAAAATAGTAATTCCTAATCTTGGTTTTGTTATTAAATGTTATCAAGGATTTTAAGTTGTATGTGAAATTTTCACAGTGCTTTCCAAAACAAATTATTTTTACTTCATTATTTAGGGAAAGAAGCACATACTAAAGGACTTTGATGGGAAGTGTTAGTGGCTAAAGCTGTCACCCTAAGACAAAGGCCAAGGCCACTTCTCAAGGGCAATTGCAGTTATTCCAGGACAACCATTTCCAACAGGTTGTAGCCATTCCTTACACAGCCTTTGTCAGCCACAGTTGCAGGGTCAGCAGGATTGGCGCGTGTATTTACATTAAAATTGAAATACCGTGGCGTGGACATAGAGCCCAAAGAATTGGACTCAAAGATGAAAACCTCACTTCTAATGCCTGTCATTTGGAGTGTCCAAAAAAGTGTCAACATTCTGCACCAAGCCCACTTCCCTATGCTAGTTTAAAAGGCCATCGTCCTGTCCCTCATTTTACGTTTGCTGTTGTTACCACCTCTCTTTACTTTCTATCTTGGCCAAAACTGTCAACTCACTTTCTGAAGAACAGAAATAAAAGGAAACTAACACACAGCCCTAAAGGATAAAAAAAAGTGCCTGAAATTAGGCCAGGAGGAGAACACCTGAATTCTAAATAGATTCTTCCATCTACAGTTACCATTTGCTGTCAACTAAGAACCAGCAACTGCCTTGTCTCTTCAAATTACGCTTTCTAAGTCATTAAGAAAATCCTTGAGCGGAAGCCTAAGAACAGATGAGTAAGTCCTTTTGTCCTCAGGGCAGGTTCCAGGCCTCAGTGTCCAGACTGGCTCCTGGCACCATCATTTTCTTATAGGAAGTCACAGGAAAGAGGCTCTTGGGGTACAAGGGCCAAGGACATGCCTAAGTCAAAGGAGAGAGGCTGACAGGGTCCCCTCTGTGATACCAAGAGCTGTCCACAACATCACCGTCCATAGCTTCTTAAAATGCTTTTAAAATGATCAATGACTCAAAGTCTGGAAGACAACAAAGGAAAGCCTATCACCCTATGTAACCACCCAGTGATGTCCTTCTCTTATGTCTGATGTCCCATGGGCAGTGCCTCGAAGTCCGGATGACTCTAGCTCTTTACAGAATCCTGGAAATTGGGAAAAGTCAGGAAGAGAGTTATTTTTAGAGAAAATTTAACTTCCCAGGCTGGTCGAGAGGTAGCTGTTAGTGGAAAGACAAGCCTTCGATCAAGGGCACACCACCCTTCCTGCTCCTGCCTGGAGGAGCCAGCCTCCCAGAGCGCTCAATTGTAGGGTCTGTATTCCAAGCTCAGCCAGATGGTTGTTTTTTAACGTTTTAATACTTTCATTATGAAACATGTCGCACACACATACACAAATAGAAAAGCATAATGAGCTCCTATATACACATCATTGATTCAGTGATTAATAAAGAGCTGTAGAACAGCTTTGCCTGTTACTTGAATTCCATGTGAATCATACAGTATGTACTGTCATACATCTGTCTTCTTTCATTCAGCATGTCTGAGAGCCATCCGCAGTTGCAGTGTGTATTATTCATTTGTTCTCTTTTATTGCAATGTAGTATTCTATTGCATGGGTATACTACAGTTTATCCATTCATAACTGTTGACGGACATTTGGATTGCTTCCAGTTTGGGGCTAGAATAAAGTTGCTGTGAACACTTAGAGATCTTTGTATTTTCATTTTTTAGCAAGACAAACTTTTAATAAACCTTTTGCTGTGACATCCTGAACAGGCTTCTCTATGTAGGACAAACAGGTGTGCTGGCCTGTGAGCCAAGAACATCACCCACTGTCAATTGGGTTTCTGATTTACAAATCAGAATTCTCTTGGTTGAAGGAAGTGTTCAAACACTGGATTGTGGTGGTGGTAGCACAACTCTGTAAATTTACTAAAACTCATCAAAATTTACTAAAACTCACCCTTAAAACAAGTGAATTTTGTGGTATGTACATTATACCTCAGGAAAGCTGTTCCAGTAAGCTTCAGGGGCTGCATTTTATTTGTCCTACTTCCCCACCACCTGCCACATGATTGACAGAGGCTACATACATGTTTGCTGACTGAGTTGAATGAAGAGTTTACAGTAATTTCAAAGAATTTAGTGGAGAGGGACATGGTGCTTCTCAGTTTAGATTAACCCTTTGTAGACTGAAATTGTGTCTCTCTTTGAACATGTATATAACCTGTTAACATTGTGCCAAGCTGCACCGATTCACTGTAATGCTCTCTGAGTATTTCTTTAAAAATGTATAGAAACTAAAAAAGCACTGCTAATACTTCTTTCCACATTTTCCCACTTGCAGATTATGTCAGCCAGCCTGGTGGCTGGGCCGGATAGCCACAGAACGTTGGCACAGCAACCCACCCGTTCTCACAAGGCAGGCCCACTGCTGACCAGGAGCGTATACTTCAGCACGTCTTGTCCTCCCATCTGAGCTCTCTGCCATTAATTTTTGGTTCTTGTGGCACTTAATGGCTGACTAAAGACAGAAGAGAGAGCAGGATGGTTCAATGCTTGGTGCTCAGGCAGAGATTCTCATGCATCAGTATCACCTGGAGGGCTGATTTCTGGGGCCCACCCCAGAGGGGACAAGGTAGGTCTGGGCTGAGGCCTGATAACCTGAAGACCACAGACTCCAACTCTCAAGGAACCTTCAAGAAAATGGCAGAGAAAGAGGGCAAAGGGAAACTAAGGAATTGGTGAAGAGCATATTTAAAGGGCATTCTAAACCCTGTGGTCATCAGTTATAGAAACTGGGCTTAGAAACCAGTTTTGAAGACAATGACTTCAGAGACTTCGATGGGAACAGAATGGTGGTGCCAACATGCAGCACAAGGGCCGTTATCTCCACGGGGCCTGGACTGTAAGGACTGAAGTCTATGGTGCAGATTCAGATCACCCTCCCCAGGCCTTATCCTCCCCAGCTCCACTCAAGGTAGGACCCTGAGAGCAACCTTAGGGATGCCCTAGTGAAGTCCGGATTGGTTTGGCGCTCCTGCCACCTGGTGTCCAGAGAGGATGCTACACCAAGCAGAGACTCCACAGCCCTCCCAGCCAGGGGCCCAGAATTCTTCAGGCTGGATCATCTTGAGGTTTATCTAGGGAAAAAATTAGCTGTTTCTAAAAATGTTAACCTTTTTAGACAGGCACAAAGACAGGCACACAAAGTAATAATAAATAATTTTAATTAAAATTTCAAACACCAAAGCATAAATGTTAATATCTGACTGTTGGAAAATACACAGCATTTTCCCTCTTAGGTTAACATAAATATTGGCTTATGGAAACAATACCCATTTGAAACTAAATCTTTTAGGCACTTGGGTGTAGAAAGTGCTAGAGAATAAAATATAATTTACTGCTAGTTATAAGAGGGAAACCAAAATTATATCTGATTTTATTTTCAAGACTATAAGCATTACTGGCTACAGAAAAAATACTGCATCCACATAACACTTTAAATTCCAGTATATTTAAAATGGGAAATTTCATGGATGACAGCTCTTAAGATTTCAAATTCCTTTTGGTCTGCTCACCGAGATAATAAGTTTCAGGAGCTAGAACCCAAAGAAAGATGAAAAATCTTTGTATTTACTTTGGCTTTTTAAAAATAGTCAAGAACATTCTTGGTTGGCATTTCAGCAGGCAGAACCAGTCACCTAGGGACTCTAGTACCGCACTTGTGCCTAAAAAAGGAAATAACAGTAGAGCTGATCTAGCTGCCAGGCTGGCTAGTTGCCATTTTGTTTTAACTTCAAATTACCTGTAGATCATTGGCAGACCTCTCAATGAACTGTATGAACAGACATAAAAATACAGATCCCACTGGTAAATGCTGTTTCAGGAAGGGCTGGGCTAGAACACTTGTCCCAGGAGACACACTGTATGGGGACTACATTCTTTTTGCTGTCATTGTCTCAATTGTGAATGTGCTTGCTGTTGATGAAGAGGTGCCCTGTTTAAGATGTTTGAAGGCACAAATTCCAGTCCAGATAAGGACAAAGGCTGGCACCGGCTCCCACCTCCCGACACTGGACTGAGGTGCTCTGACAACCCGTCAGTGCGCAGCTGCCAGGGCCTGCACGTGCTGCAGGAGCTGCTCGCAGAGGGCGGGGGAGCGGTGCTTGTGAAGGACGGCCTCAGTTTCCTGCACCAGGATCTCGGGGAATAGGACACTGCCCTCTTTGAGCACCTCTGGAAAACAGCAAAAAACTGTGAGAATGCCAGAAAGAAGTGTCGAATCAATCTTACCCTTTGTTTGAAGTTCTCAAATATAATATGCAGATATGCTTCATATTAAAGCTAAAACATCTACAAGAGTGTTTTACAACAGTCACGATGTGGACAAAAAGAACTTAAAAACAACCAGAGTCCAACTTCTTGGCCTTGTTGGCAGACCATAAAATAGAGGCACCTCCCAAATACCCACTAGGATGTTTCAGTGGCATTTTTTGCCTAAGAAGCAGGTTTTGTTTTGTTGAAAGCAGCAGTTCCCAGAATGTGCCGAGAAACCAGGGTCCCAAGACTGTCCGGGGGTCTGCGAGTCCAAATGTTTCCATAACAGCACAAGGGCCTCACGTGCCTCGCACTGGGCTTGTGTTCAAACTGCCAGCGCAAAAGCAACAGAGGGTAAAACTGCTGTGAGCATGAGCCGTACGGGGTACCCAGCTGTACAGCAACCTCACATCCCTCATCGCCGCAGGCTCACCATTAGAGAATGTAAGTTTCCCCCAAGAGGATGGCCCTTGAACTCCCTTTTAACTCAGTACTGAAGTCATTCCTGAAGTTCACCCTTCAGCCAAGGATTAGACAGGCCCACAAAACAAAGCAAGACTAAATGGGCACACCAGCCCAGGGGCAAGGAAGAGAAGGCAGGAGGGAACAGGAAAGCTGGTAACGGGGAACCCAAGGTCGAGAAGGGGAGAGTGTTGACATGTCGTGGGGCTGGCAACCAATGTCACAAAACAATATGTGTATTGTTTAACAAGAAACTGATTTCCTCTGTAAACCTTCATCTACAGCACAATAAAAAGAAAAAAAAAATGTAAGTTTCACTTAAGAATGCCCTCAGTGAAACAGGGAAAGTTAATTTTGTTAACTCTCAGTCTTCGTGTGCACAGCTCTGAACACCCTGCGTAACGCGTGTGATGCTACAATAGCTGCCAGCACGAGATGAGCGCCGGCTCCACTGGCTGGGCTCAGAGTCCTCTCTTTTCCAACCATGTACCTGCATGAGGCCAGATTGTTTCCATTAAAAAAAAAAAAAAAAAAAAAAGTTGTCAAGTCAGCTCTGACTCAGGGCAACCCCATGTGTGTCCGAGTAGAACTGTGTTCCATAGGGTTTTCAGTGGCTGATTTTTCGGAAGTAGACTGCCAGCCTTTCTTCCAAGGTGCCTCTGGGCAGATTCAAACCTCCAACCTTTTGGTTGGCCGCCAAGCGCTTAACAGTTTTAACTCCTTTTGCCATATACTTCAGCCAGGACAACATTCACAACCAACTAAGTGCAGAGTAGATAAGAAAAAATTCAGTTGTCTATTAAGTCAGACATTAGAGATTTGCAGAAATGTAAAACCATGTCACTCTTCTTGCTAATGATCTTGTTTTATAAAGTACATTTTTCAAAAACATGACATTTATGTCAATATGTAATGAGTTTACTAGTATTTTAAACAAATGAATAAATACTTTAGAATTTTCTTAATTTCTAATAAGGCAAGTATCAAGAGACATGACCCACACATGCAAACTTTCTCTGGGATCTCCAATAACAAGAGCATCGAGGGGTCCCAAGCTGGCTGACTAGGGGTATCTGCTGTGCCCCGAGGCCGATGCCCTGAGGTGTGGTAACCGAATGCTCAGATGTGAGCACTCTAATGCTCTCAGAGACAGCACAGAGCCAAGCACATCTTTACAAGCTCACCTAAGACTGAGTCCTGGACGGCTGGCTCCGAGTCGTCGAGGTATACGAGCAGCTCCTTGTACAGGTACTGGATATTACTCTGATAGTAGGACTTGCTGTCATCATTTCGGATACACTTCAGCCAGGTGATTAAGGTGGTGGCAGCTGCTATCCTCACTTCGTTGGAAACGTCATCGACGCGTTTTAAGAGTTCTGGAAGAAGTGGCCAGGACAGAGAGTATGAGGTAGAGATGTGTTCCATCAAAGATAATTCACATAGTGGAGCCCTCACCCTCAGGGTCACAGGGAACCCCAGCCTGTGGGGAGAGTTCTGTACCTGGGGCCTACACACAGGTACCGAGGGTGTGGCTCCTGCTGTCCTGTGTGGCCAGAGGGAGGGTGTGGACACCGGGCTCTGGTGTGGCTCCTCTAAGGACTCACTGTGTGGGCCTGGCAGAGCTGGACTGCTTGTACCTGTCTCACCTGTGAAACGCTTCCCCCACCCCTTGGCCCCTGAGAGGATTCAAAGCTCATTACCCACAGGCAACACAACCTGGCCACCCCACTCCCAAGACCACAGCGCTGGAGGGACAGGCTGTGGGATGAAGCCTGCCACCTGCCCCTGTGCAGGATGGAGCCAAGGGCCCAGTGGCACGGCCACCACTAGCTGGAGTGTCTTGTTCCCGATGAACCCCATGACCAGACCTCCCTGCTGCTAAAAACAGAAACAATGACAATCTTCCCATTGGGCAGAAACTCTTAAAGCAAACGGATACAGTTTTATCAAGTTTATGCTTTTCTTACATAATTTTTGTAAGATTTTGGCACCTACTACTGGGTAACTTTTGGCGACTCAGCAGACAATCAAACAGAACATGTGTAGTAGATGGGTGGGGAGGAGACAGCAGCCAAGGAGGAGCCCTGGGCTCGGCAGGAAGGCGTCTCCCCAGCGCTAGAGCTCGTGGGTTTGAGTGTGGACCCCACACCAGGGGTGGGATCCACGGCAAGACTGTCCTGGTTTACTTAAAGGAACAGAAGCATCCATGTTCCAGAAGGCCCACAGGGGGCAGACTTCCAGGTGAGCAGGGCGGTGTTGGGCCCTGGGGGGAGGAGGGGAGTTGGTGAAGCTCCCGAGCTTACAAATCTTGGACCAGAGGACAGGGAGCCTGCCAGGCGGCATTCCCTCCTTTACGCTGGAACAACTGACGAGGCAACACTGTTCTTATCGACACCTCAAGGATGAAGGCCCTGAGTCAGGGATATAACGTGACCTGTCCACAGTCTGTGGACGACAGTGCATGAGGGACGTGGCACTTCCGCTGGGTCAGGCCAATGCTGGATAATTCTCGACCGTATTCTCACATACACGATGGCAACTACTCTAGAAATACAAGGTTGCCTGCAAGTTCACTTTTGTGATGGCTTCAGGCCACCTTCATGTGCACCCACTGACTCACGCAGGCAGGATGCGTGAGCTTGTGCTTGTCATGTTTGCATGTGTGAACGCTTGCCACGGGAAAGCCTCAGAGGCTCTATGCATGGCTCAGAAGTTTGGCCCTTTCTGGCCAAGCGGGCAATAGTTCTTCTGGCACACCGCCCAATAAGCACAGAACTGGACTGCACCAAAGGAGCGCAGGAGGAATCATTCTGTAACAAAATCAACCACACGCTAACATACAGCCTCTTCACTGGTTCAAAGTCTCTAATTTTTTTTGTTTTAAAAAGTGAGCAAAACCCCACTTAATCCTGGTAGTCAAAAATCACCCCGGTTGAATCTTCAGAAACAGAATCATGAAGACTGCCAGCAGGAATGCAATGCTTGTTGCTACACAGACAACAACAAACCTGAAAGATGTGGGGAGGCACCGCACTCAGGACTGGTTACTGGTTTCCTAATTGGCGCTCAGTATGCGCTTCCAGTCTGAAAATTCACGTCTGTCTTCGATTCACTACTGTTTCCAATATTATAACCCTCCACCATTCCTCCATTTTCTTCTGGAACTCAGAAAAATGCTGGAGCCTCTTGCTTATACTCCATGGCTCAACTTCCCTATTTTCCATCTTTCTCTGTGCTATGTTCTGAGTGAATTCCAAATTACTATCTTTCAATTCATTAATTCTGTCTTCAGCAGTGTTCAGTCCAGAGTTTATCCAATGTATTGAGTTTTAAATTTCAATGACTGTATTTCTAATTTCCAAGAATTCTTAAAACTCACCTTTTAAAAATTCCCAAATATTTCTGGCATATAAAAAGTATAGATAATAACAAAAACCTCTATAGTCACTACCCAGCTCAAGAAATAAAATGTAATGAATGCATACGAAGGCTTTGGGTATCCTGCCTCACCCAGCCTGTCCTGAAACCAGGGTGCACCACTCCCATGCATTTTCTAGAATTTTGGGTTGACTGTTGTTCATATCCATTTGTTCTTTATTCTTGTCTGCCTATTTGTTTCTCCACTTGTTTTTTAATGGATGTTATTCTTTCAGCTTTTTGACGCTCCTAAACACACTCTGAAAAGCTACCTCTGAGACAGTTCTATCATGATGTCTTCTCTACCAACTGTTGGGTCTGTTGGTGACCTCCTTAACGTCAGCTTTTCCGTATGTCCTCAGGCACCTTTGTGTGCTGGCTCACCTCGGGTGATGGGACTGTCCCTCTCTGCACTCACTGCTCTTTTCAGTGTTTTGTGTTTTGATGACTTCTATCTTACAGCCCTGCCGCTACCCACTCCCCAACCCCAACTCCAACCATGGTCCATATGGCGGGCTTCCCTGGCAGCTGGGGCTCCCAACAGGCAGAGGCTCTGGGATGGCACTGTGTCCAGGCCAGGCTACAGTGGCATGGCGTGGGCCCCTTTGCATGGCTCTGTCTCTGCCCATCCTGGGGTCCTCAACTTGGTGGTGGCCCATTCCGCAGCCTGCCTTCCACAGGTAGGACCTCGTCCCACACCTAGTTTCCCTGCAGCCCTGCCCTCCGGGCAGGCTGAGCCCCATGCCTGTCTTCACAGTGCCCCCATTTCTGGCCCACAAGACGTTCATCCTTCTCTGTGTGTGGCTGTGTCACTCACTCAGTGACAATTTATCTGTCACTGCTGTGTTAGGCTCAGAGAACCAACCTGACCAGCAGTCAGAAGGTAGAAAGAGCTGTCAGCTTTAAACACACACACATGCTCTGAGACAGAGGTGCCCTACCGGGGTAGATCTTGAGGAGCTTCTCTGGCTCATTTGTGTCACCAGAGGTCTGTAAAAACAGGTTGATGATGCGGCACGAGATCAGCCGGGTCATCTGGGAGTCCTCCTCCAGGGTGGTCACCATCTGTGGCATCAACGCCCCCTGCACCTCCAGGATCTGCAATGGAGAGCAGAGAGAGGAGGTGCTCACCTGTGAAGTCACAGTTAGACAGCCCCGATGACGGAGACCACCCTCACTCACCACGTGTACACTCCTGCCTGCAAAGAAGAAGATGTGGTTTTGGATGGATACAATGGAATTTGGAATGCCATTTTGAAATTTTTACCCAAGAAGTAACATGAATTTTGACTTAAAGTTTGGATAATCTGAACGCTTTCTGTTTAACTTGACCAGTTGATTAAAAAAAAAATCATCTACAAATCCCTAGTGAGGCACAGATCATTCGTGGCATACTCCTTATGACCGCAATTACATATTGGGTCCACTTAAATCTCTGGAATATTTTAACTTAAGTAACAACCCTCCGGTGCACCAGGAGGTGGTGCTCATGCCACGTAAGCAGCTTGCAGGGCAGCTGCTGACAGCACACATTCACGTGATGCCTCAGCCCAAAGCAATGTTGGCACATCAGTGTCTCGGCAACACTGCTGTCCCATTCTGATTCTGCGTTAACTGGAGAGGTCAGTAAAAACAATGCAGAAATCCAAAGCACTTACCCTCTTCCGTACAAAGCCCTGAGGATAAATTCTTCGTCTTGCAAACAGCAACCTTCAGAGTGTGAACTTAAGCCAAGCAGACCAAACCCTTGCTGAGTCCCTGACTGTCAAATCCCTAACTGCTGCAGGACAGGAAATGTGTTCAGAGCAAATCTCTCTGCTCTCTGTAAGACCACTGCTCTGCCCAATGCCGCATCCCAGCTCCCCTCCCCATCCACTGAACACCCCCGGCTCCACTCCCCGCCCACCGAGGCGCTGCCGTGTTCCTCTTCCTGCCCACCATCTGCCTTAGAAAGTGTTTTGCCTCATGGACTGAGTTGTGGGACAAGCAGCGCACCCCTGGTCTAGAGCTCAGGACTCAAAGGCTGCAGGCTGAGAAACCAGTGCCCGCCATTGTCCCGCCCCCCCGCCCCAAATCCCATGAGGAGAATGAACCACGCAGATGTGTCAGCTGCCTGAGCCTTCTGCACAAATGCCTGTTTCCACGTTTCCACACTGCAGAGACTTGCTGGGACATCTGTGGAGCCCCTTTGGAGTCACGCTGCCCTGTGGGTACCAGGGCACCCCTCCCAGCCCGGCCCCCACTGCGTATGGCCTGGGTGCCCCCACCCAGCCCCATGTTGCACAGCCTGGGTGCCCCATACCTGCTCGGCTGACAGGGTCCCAGAGCTGACAAGCGCCCAGAGGCAGGACACGGCGGCTGTGCGGATGGCTGCAGCGGTCCTCCCAGCGTGCCACTGCAGGTTGGGGACCAAGATGTCTGTCACCAGCATCTTGAGATGGCCATGGAACTGCCTGCAGCCAGAGCACAGGGAGCAGTGAGGAGGCCGCAGCCTCTGACGGGACCTCATCTGGGGTGACCTGTGCGCTGGGAGGGCCAGACAGAGAACAAGTGGAAGTAAAGCTGGACGCTGGCACCAGAGCCCGAGCCCTCTACTCCCTGGAGAGGCAGCTGTGGATGGGGACCCTCTGCTCCTAGTGAAGGTAAGAGAGCAAACTGGGTCAGGGCAATGCACACGGATCCAGTTGAGGTTTTCAGTGTGCTTTATTCTTTAAGCAAGGAGCTGTCATTGCCTGCACAGAGATTTAAAAGAGGAATGTCTGGAATGGCCGAAACCCTGAGTCTCTGTCTCTAGGGTGGTCTACTGAAGTGCCTGGAGAGCCCATGGGCTGGCAGCCCCCTGCCTGGGGCACTGGCCAGGAGGGGCCGTTGGAAGGGGCCAGGTCAAGCACCTAGTGAACCAGAACCCGCTGACCTGAACTCCTAAAATGTGGGGAGCAAAGAGAAGCATGCTACTTTCAAAACCTCAACTGCCTGTGCAGGCCCGTGTACCCCTGTCCACAGAGAACCCTGGGTCAAGAAGACCCCAACCATCTCCTCTAAAACCTTGCTCGGGGGAGGAGGGGGGCCCTGCTCCATCAAAGAGAAGACCAGATCAAATTGAGCTGTTTATTAAAATTGCCCATATCACCTTTACTGGTGAGCAATTTTTAAATAAAAATTTTGTTTTGAGGCTGCCCTGATTTCCCAGTCCTCAAACCAATGCTGACTGCAGGGCCCCCCCTCCACTGCTTTGAACCAACGCTGACTGCAGGCCCCCCGCCCCTGTGTTCCAGGTGTTTCCGGCCCTCTGAGGGGGTCTGGCAACAGCAGATGGCTCTGGCACTCCATGTCTTCCTGGCCCCTCCAAGGAGTCTGGCAATGGCAGATGGCTGATGAGGAGAAAGGCCGGCACATGGAGGCACCCCTCACTGCGTGACCACAGAAAACAAGGTGGCCTTGGAGGGGAGGGAAGCCCACCACTGACATGGCAGCTCGGCTGACAGGGCCTGGGATGGAGGCCCAGCAGGGGGACCAGATGCAGGGACTGGTGTGCAAGGCCCCTTACTTATAAAGGGGGTAATTACCCACTTAAAGGGGCTCAGGACTCCCTGGGTGATGCAAACAGTTAACACACTTGGCTGCTCACTGAAAGACTGGTAGTTCAAGCCTACCCAGAGGCGCCTCAGAAGAAAGTCCTGGCGATCTACTTCTGAAAAATCAGCCATTGCAAACCTGATGGAGCACAGTTGTACTGTGACACATGTGGGGTCCATGAGTCAAGTTGACTCAATGGCAACTGGACTGGGGGGGCTCAACAGGGCATCCCCTAACGGTGAATATGCCTCAAACTAAGGAGCGCCCCCCTCACCAGCTGTTCCTTGGGAACCTTTCTGACTACCTGTGCATCCAAAATAGAAACCTGGTTCCAAAAGCTGGCCCCTCAGGCACTCCAGTTCTCCCTCCTGCCTCCCACAGTGTAGTTCCCGAATGCAGTAAGTGCTCAGTAATTTCCTGTTGACAGATGAATGAATACACTTTGGAGAGATGATGCCAGCAATGGGGCCCTTCCAATCGTTTCTATCTCAACAGTCAACGATCCATTTTATGATTCTACCATTCTGGAATCCTAAAATTCAGCACCACATGGATCCTTTTTTCCCATCCTTCTTGCCTGTGAACATAGCTAATAAGTTTACTAAAACAGTGGTAATTTGAGCAACTCACTTCTCCTGATACTAATTCCTTTCTATAAGAAATCTTCAGTGTGATTTCCTTTGGAATTTACCTAAAACCTGAAATCCGAATTTCATGGAGGTAACTCTGTTCTCAGGTACAACTTCTAACATTTTATGGTTCCCAGCAGAAGCGCGGCTGAGCGTGGGGTCTGGAGCAGGATAAGGGGCCAGTGCACACAGGCACTGCCAGCGCAGTCCCAGTGCATCGCCAACATGAACACCTGCTTCTGTGGGGTGGCTGCCCACGTGTCATGCTCATGTCCTTCTATGTTTCTCCTAAGCCACGAAGCTTTTGCCGACAATCAGGAAAAAAAGTTTCCTGTGATATGACCAGCTGGTGTCAGGCCCAACAGCAGAGGATGCACATTACAGTCAGAGTGAACGTCTGAGTGACCAGACTGTTTGTTTCTATCTGAAGCCTTTTAACAGGTCACTCACAAAGAAGCACTCCTTTCTTGATGGGTTTGCTCCCTAGAAGCCCACTCGGCTCATGGCAGTCCCTCCTGCTGAGCCACAGAAAGGACAGGTGCCCTGAGTCACTGCAGCCCCACCTCCAACCCGCACCCTGGTCGGGATGCGACCCAGGGGCTGGGGGGCCAGAGGTTGGGATGGGAGCCACTGGGGGATGGAGGTCAGGATAGGACCCATGGGTTGGGGGGTGGAGGTCAGGATGGGACTCATGGGTTGGGGGGATGGAGGTCAGGGGTAACAGAGGTTGCGGCAGTACCCACAGGCCGGGGGGATGGAGGTCGGGACGGGACCTGAAGGCTAGGGGGGCGGAGGTCAGGACAGGACCAGCGGGCTGGGGGGCGGAGGTCAGGATGGGACCTGCGGGCCTGGGGGATGGAGGTCGGGATGGGACCTGCAGGCCAGAGGTTGAGACGTGGTCCTAAGGCTGGGGGGACGGAGGTCGGGATAGGATCCACTGGGGGAGAGCCGTCCGGACAGGACCTGTGGGCTGGGAGCTTGGAGGTCGGGATAGGATCCACTGGGGGAGAGACGTCAGGACAGGACCTGTGGGCTGGGGGGATGGAAGTCGGGATAGGACTCACTGGGGGAGAGGTCAGGACAGGACCCAAGGGCTGGGGGATGAAGGTCGGGACGGGACCTGAAGGCCAGGGAATAGAGGCTTACTCTAGGTGCTTTGCTGATTTACAAGAAAAATGTTACGTCCCGAGAGCTGCCGTGCAGTCAGACCCGCCCAGGGCACTGTCTCCACGGTGGCTCCGGATCCTTCTAATGTTTTGTTGTGGGATCTGCTCATGTGTCCTGGTGCTGCTGTTGGGGGACCCCCCAGGATGCATGGCTTTGGGGGGTGCAGGGCTGCACCCCAGGTCCCTGGACTTGTCAGCATGCACACCAGAACCGCTGTCTCTTCTTCTTCGCCTGCTTCAAAGCTGTGACATTGAGGCCCTTAGCGTTCTCCTGCCACCTACAATCTCTTTTAGACAATAAAAGGGCATTTCTAACACCTCAACCATCAGTAGTGATTCAATCAATTCTTTGTTAGCTTTGAAAGGTACCGACAGGCTTTGAAAATGGAGACCAGCTAATATATAAACCATTCATAGTTAACGTCCCCTAAAACTTTTTCACTCGGTGGAATTTTAATGACTCACCAAGACGACTTTGATTTAGTGCCTCTCTGGCTGTCTTAAATGCCGACCACTCACCCAGGAGGACGCCACTCACTGTCAGGGCCACTGTTTACCTAGTTGGCCTCTGAGAAGACCACGGACCATCCCTCAAAGCCCCACCTCAGCCCTGGGTGGGCTACGGTGGGGGTCCCCAGCTGAGTTCGCTGAGCGGGCTGCACGTGGCAGAGCCCACACCTACCCTTGGGAGTCCACTGTCTCCCTGGCTCTCAGTAGTACTTTTGACAGGATGGAGAAAAGCTTCAGGCGCATCTGGGGGTCCCTGCTGGGCTGCAGGCAGCTCCTGAGGGTGGGGATCAGGTACCGAAGGACCTCTCCCACAGCGGGGCCTGGAAAAGAAACATGGGTGGTGGGGGTCCCCTGGGCCGAGCTGCAGTGGCTCCTCACAGGACATCTGCACCCAGAGGGTGACTCTGTCACCTAGAGATAGATCTCCTATAGAGTGTAGGACAGGCGTGCTTCCAGCCACAGCACATAACGCCCAGTCACACCCTGGGAGAGGAAGCCCTGGCAGAGCGTGCACTGTTGCAGCCGGCCTTTCACATCACGGTCCTCCTTTCTGGATCACTGAGTAGATGGTCGAAGAAAGGCCACTGAGAAAACTTTAACTGCCCCCCACCCCCGTCACTCCTACTGTTCACCACGTAAACTTTCTACTTTCCCATATTTTTAGGAAAATCAAAGTAAAGAAAAATTCAAGCAATATTTTAAAGATCGATTAAAACCAATTATTCAAAATATCTAAGTTGTTCAAGCTTTGCCCCTAAATTTTGAAGCCACCATCCTTTTTCAAGCTTAATGTTAGTGAAAAAATGGATGCGATTTCCCCATGCTGTAATGAGATTGTAAACATAGGTGATGGTGGTTCCTTTCCGGAAACTCACTGAAATGAAGTGAGTCTCTGGTGTTAGACTCGAACACGGTGCACAGGACACTGGCCATCCAACACCTCCCACTTGCTCCTGGGCAGCAAGCAAGACTTTATATTGCAGAACTAACGTGGGCCCCTGCAAACCACCTCAGTTTTGTGACACATTTGGCTAATCCTGTATAAGTTAGGGAACAAGCAAAGCAACTTAGACCTTTGCTCTTTTAAGACACAGAGTCTCAAAGCACCAGAGTCAGATTCCTGCAGAGAAAAGTCAGGCCCAGGTAGGGAGTGAAAAAACAACAAAAAATGAGAACAGCAAAGCCACAGTGGTGCAACCGGGAGCCACCACGGCTGATGAGCGTGTGAGCACAAGGGTTGGCCCAGGCTCGTGATGATGTGTTTTCTTTCAACGCTGCACAAAAGATAAATGTCTAGAAACTTCTCAATCAGGGGAGAAGGGTGAGGGCATTCCAGAAAACCAGCCTCCCAGGACTATTTGAGGAGTTTCATTCACAAAGGAAAACAGAGAAAACACAGGAATGGGAGAAAGGCGTGAGGGTCAGCGCCAGCCATGGCGCCCTGCCGCAAGGACCCGGTTCCACCTGAACACCTCATCAGCCATTCTTTACAAACTTGGCACCAAAAGTCATTGTTAATATTTAAAGTCTGTGTTAAACAAATGGTCCCTAAGAAAAATAAAGAGAATAAAGAATTCCTCAAACAGGTAGGATGTTTATCATTACCTTATGGTGTAAAAACGAGTTGCCGTCGACTCTGACTCATGGCAACCCCATATGTGTCAGAGTTGAACTGTACCCCATAGGGTTTTCTTTCAGTGGCTGAGATTTTGGAATTAGATCACCAGGCCTTTCTTCTGAGGCACCTGTGGGTGGACTCGAACCTCCAACCTTTCAGTTAGGAACCTAGCACTTAAACGTTTGCACCATTCAGGCAAAGATAGGTCAGTTTAAGTATCCAGGAAGGTATACTCAACACTAAGTACTACATAATGTGTTAAAGTCAGTCTCTGGGAGAAAACACACCAAACAACATACATCAAATTCGCAACAGGCAGTGCAAGGCAGGTGCCCACAGAGCAGAGGAGAGTGTCTGTCTGAGCGATGGGCATCACGTGGGCTGCAGCACTGCCCCTCGGAAGCTGCCTCAGAGGGAAGGCGGCTACTGTGAGACCAACAACTGGAGGTAAAGGGCTTAAAGACTCAACATCTAAACTTGAGAAAGTAAAAGCCTCTCAGGAAATTAAAGAGAATACATGCAAGACTGTGGACCGATAGTCCCTAGGGCTGCTGCTTCCCTTGTGCGTGGTCTCTACCTCACGAGGGTAGAGGGTGTACCTTACAGACATGACTAGGTTTTGAAGGAAGACCAAAGAATGGGCTGTTTTCAATATAGCCAGTCTTTTTCTTTTTTTCTTAATCAATCACTTGAAATATGTTAAACAACACCAAATACCAAGCTGGTTTGTAGCTAACAGAGCACTGGGCAGCAGCCTTTGGCTACCACTGTCTAAGCTGGCTAGAAAGCTGACGTTCTGAGAATCATGTTTTTGTTTTTCTAGTGTCATCTTTTAAAATGAAATACATACAGTGAAACATTTTCCACAGACAAGTTCAAGTTTAGAATGTTTTGAAGATGAGGGTGAGAGGAGGGGCGGTCGGGTAGACTGTGGCCGTGCCCTGCTATGGGATGGACACCAACTGATTCCTTGAGTCCCAGCTGTAAGGACATGGACGCATCTGCCTGTGTGCTGCTCCTGAGCCTGTGGAGCCATGCCACCATCCCACCTCATAAAGGGGACTGGCCTGGAGGAGGACAGCGAGCCGGTCAAGAGGAGCTGGGCCCCTGCCACCAAGAGCCTGGGCAGTTCCTTCTATCAGAGACTCTCAACGGATAGGGTCATCTGTGAATCTCAGAGAAGCACAAAGACAACAGACAAGACAACCGGGAATGGTTTCCACAAACGGTAACGAGCCCCCACAGCTCACAAAGCTGTGTGTGTGTGTGGGGGGGGCTCCCTGTCTGTGGGGAGCAGATGGCACACCAGGCATCGTGGGGGTAGTGCTGGGGCTGGAGCAAGTACGGAGAGAGAAGTCGGAGTCTTCCCGCTGCCCAAAAGCTCCCTCCTCTCCTGCGGCACAAGGGAATCGGCACTGGACCTGCCTTCCCCACGCTAACAAACCACGTCTCCCTCACAGACACATCCTGGCCTCTGAGCTTTCTGGAGGCCTGGCATGTCAGGCCCCATCTGCCAAGTGTGCCCCACTGATCTCGTACAGCCTAACCCCCCTTCCTGCCACCGTCAGTGCTGCCGGCTCAGGCACTCAATGCTGTGGCTTCTGAAGTGGCTAATGGGTGTTAAGGACGTAAAAACCCCTCAAACCAAAACTCAGTCCGAGGATCCCCGCCTTTTCCCCTCCCCGGTACTATTTTTCATACTTGTAACATACTTACAATTCTGCCTTCAGTTTTCTTTTTTCGATTCACGATACACCACCCATTTTCTAGGTTGCTATCAAGGATTCAGATCATTGTTTTTAGGGGTTGCTGGGGCATTACTTGCATGGGAATGTCATTATGTATCTAACTTCCTGTTTGATATTTGGGCCACTTCCAAGTTCTGCTACTAAATAATGCCGTGTTGAACAGTTTTGGGCATACGGCTTGCTCCATAATTAGGGTTATTTCCTTGGGATACATTCCCATAAATTTAATTGTAAAAGAGTATGAATGCATTGATAATTCTAGAAACATAATGTTAAATTGCTTTCCAAAAGAACTGTGCTCATTTAAAATGCTGCCAGCAATGTCGTTTCCAGCTTGATAACATTGATGATAGACTTATTTTTTGGCCTCATTTGGAGATGAAAAAATGGCACCCCATAGTTTTAAACTCATACTTTTTATTATTAGGAAGGCTGAATATTTTCTATTTATTTCCTAGTTGTATTTACTTGTCTCTACAGTCTAGATTTTTTGTCTATTTGTTGAGGTGCTAATGCTTTCATCTTCATACAACAAAGATCTCAGCGCTGTTGTATGTACTTTGAATTTTCCTAAGTCTACTTCCCTTTGGTTTCTAACATCTACATAGTCAAATCTACTTCCTGCCTTTGTAGTTTTCCCCTCTATATTTTCAAAGTTTAGAAAGTTATCCCTTTCTGTATGTTTAAAATATTTCATAATTAAATTTAAAAGCTTATCTTGCTGCACAACTTTTGTAAATAAGGAATTAAACATTCCTTACTTAAAAATTATTTTAATACTTCTGTTTTCTCTGCTTATTATAGTAGTACAGCTCGTTATAAAAAACTTGGAAAATATAGAAAAACAGAGAATAAATTGGAAGGCAAAAGCCAAGCATGCTCCCAGGACACTGTACTAGAAATACCACGTGTACTTCCTTGGAGGTTTTTACACACACGTACACACGCGCACAGGCACATGGAAGTGGCTGTGGGAATACACGGCTAGGAGCATGAATCCGTTTTATAACCAGTTCTCACTGCTCAGCATTATACTGCCAACACCTTCCTGCTTTGGAGAGCGATACGAGATGTAGGCCCAAATAACGGTGCTTCCCAAGTTGCCCATCAGTTATGCCAACACCACATGAAACTACCTTTAACAACTGCAAGTAGGAATCCCAAGTCTTAGGGGAGCTACTTCAGCTGCTGCTCGTGTGTGTGAGGCTGGTCTCAAGGGTCTGCTCGCCTGGCTTCCTGGTATGTAAGGTGGAGTCTGGGGTCACATGGCTTGTGAAACTGTTATGAATACGATGGGCCTTCCTGAAACGACCAGGGGCAGCTCTGGAATGGCTACCTGCTCGCACTTCAGTCTACCACCTGTGTGACCTGAGCGAGTCACTGAATCTCTCTCTGCCCTACGAAATGAGGCTGCTGGTTCCTACCAGAAGGGATAGCTACGAGGCTGTGATGAGCTGCTAAAACAGTGTCTGGCACGAGATGTTTAATAAGCTGGCAATCATTAGTGTTCTTTTCTAATTTGGAAACACAGTTTTGCATACAACTGACGAACGGTTATGGAGTTTTCCCTGGGTCACCAAGGTGAACCACTCCAGTCCCTGGCATTGTCCAACAACAAGCACTGCTCACATGACACACAGAAAGGACACGGTAGTGTCCTTCAAACCCAGAGCACAGTGATAGCACTTGGTGCAGCCAGGGAGGGAGAAGCAGAGAGGAGGGGAGGGGGAAGTCCTGCGAAGTCTGAAGCTTAGAGGAGACAGAATTTTTTAAATTTAATTCAAATGAAGAAAGAATTAAGGAGTGACTTGTCTCAGGTTCCCCAATTGGCTAGTGCAAAACTTCAAAATAAGAGCTATGTATATATATATATATATATTTTAGTTTCTCATACAAAAATTTATACATACCACATTATGTGACCCTAATTGCTCTCCCTATACTGTGACAGCACACTCTTCCTTTCCAGCCCCTATTTCCCATGTCCATTCAACCAGCTCCTAACCCTCTCTGCCTTCTCATCTCACCTCCGGACAGAAGCTGCCCATTTAGTCTCACGTATCTACTTGAGCTAAGAAGCACACTCTTCATGAGTATCATTTTATGTCCCATAGTCCAGTCCAATCTTTGTTTGAAGAGTTGGCCTTGGGAACTGTTTTAGTTCTGGGTTGACAGACAGTCTGGGGACCACACTTTCTGGGGTTCCTCCAGTCTCCGTCAGACCGTCAAGTCTGGTCTTTTTACTAGAATTTGAGTTCTCTACCCCACCTTTCTCCTGCTCCATCAGGGACTCTCTGTTGTGTTCCCTGTCAGGGCAGTCACTGGTGGTAGCCGGGCACCATCTAGCTCTTCTGGTCTCAAGATGATGCAGTCTCTGGTTTATGTGGCGCTTTCTGTCTCTTGGGCTAATACTTTTCCTTGTGGCTTTGGTATTCTTCATTCTCCTTTACTCCAGGTGGTTGGGACCAATTGATGCATCTTAGATGGCTGCTTGCAAGCTTTTAAGACCCTAGACACCACTCACCAAAGTAGGATGCAGAACATTTTCTTAATAAACTGTGTTATGCCAATTGACCTAGATGTCCCCTGAAAGCATGGTGCCCAGACCCCCGCCCCTGCTACTCTGTCCTTTGAAATGTTTGATTGTATTCAGGAAACTTCTTGGCTTTGATTTAGTCCCATTGTGCTGACTTCCCCTGTAGTGTGTGCTGTCCTTCCCTTTACCTAAGATAATTCTTGTCTACTATCTAGTTAGTGAATAACCCTCACCCTCCCTCCCCACCCTCGTAACCATCAAAGAATGTTTTCTTCCATGTTTAAGCCTTTTCTTGAGTTCTTATAATAGTGGTCTTATACCATATTTGTCCTTCTGTGACTGACTAAATTCCCTCAGCATAATGCCCTCCGGATTCCTCCATGTCATGTTTCACAGCTTCATCATTGTTCTTTATCATTGCATAGTATTCCACTGTGTGCATTTACTATAATTTGTTTATCCATTCATTCGTTGATTGGCACCTAGGTTGTTTCCATCCTTTTGCTATCGTGAACAGTGCTGCAATGAACATGGGTATGCATATTATCTATTCATGTGACGGCCAAAATAAGAGCTATATTTTTGAAAGTCCCACTCCAGGACTCTTTGTACCTAACAGTTATTGTCTTCCTTGAATAGATAAGTTTTCAGCAAGGATTTTTAATGGTCTCTAGCAATCTTTATTTCTAAGTAGATGAAGTATCTTCATTTATTTATTGAGTTGCTGCATTAACGAATAAGTTGTCAACCAATGACAAAACTGAAACAAGTATTTGAAGGACATGCAGACGTAGAGACTGAGCATGTTCCTGGTGGTGGTGGAGCTGTGTGCACCCCTCACCTGGCTTTACTGTTCTCTACGGCCCAGTCCTCACCCGACAGTGTATATTCGTGTATCTTCTGTCTCCAGACCTTTTGTACAGCAAACTCCGTGAGAGGAGTGACTTTGCTGTGTCTTCTCCGACTCTGTAACCAGGGGTTCCGTGAGATTCATGTTTGAATAGGATTTAAAGATGCTTTGGATGGAAAGAACAATACATGCCAAGTGTCCAAATAACCTGTCACCTGGGTTCAGGACTCCTTTATTATACCAGAAATATTTTGTATTTGTTTAATTTATATACCTGGCATTGGGGTACACATAGTGTTCTACATGTAATCTTTTTTCTTTCAACATTATTTTTTTGAGATATGGCCTTAAAAATACATACATATATATATAGTTTTAATTTAGGGTTCTCAACCAGGTTGACTTTGCCCACAAAAGGACATTCTATAATGTCTGGAGTCATTCTGGGTCAATACTGCGGGTGGGAGGATACTGGCCATCCAGTAATTGGAGGCCAGGGATGTTGCTGCAGTGCAATGAATTGCTTAGTATGGCCCTTCTAGCCATGGTCTTTGTGACTCACCCACAATGACTGGGTGGAACCATACAAATAAAGTATATGGAACTCTAACGGAGGGATTGGTCAGCTTTATCATCCTGCTAGGCTTAAAATGAGCCATCCCAGAGGCGGGAGGAGAGGGTCTTGCGACCACCAAGAACGAAGAGCCAGGAATGGAGCGTGTCTTTTGGACCTGGCATCCCTGCACTGAGAAGCTCCTGGAACCAGGAGACCGAGAGAGAGAGACAGAGAGAGATAGCTGTGATACCAAAGATGGTGAGATGTAGTGGCAGAGAAATGGTGGCAGCAGAACCAGAAGACGGTTAGAAGACTGCCTGGCCCGCAGAGTGAGAAAGCCGAGCACCTTCGGGCTGAGGCTTACTGGTGGAGTGGGGTGCCTCTGGGCACTTACTGGCAGAGCTAAAAGGGCTTTGTAACACTTGCTGGAGCAGGGCAGAGGCCAAGGGGCCACAAAGAGGCCTGCCTGCAGGTATTGCTGAAAAGAGACTGTCTGGATTGAAGAGCTGTAGCCTGAGCATACCTGAACCTGAATTGTAACCTCTTACTTCCCTAATAAACCCCATAATTATGAGTATTGTCTGTGAATTCTGTGTGGCCATTGCAATGAATAATCAAACCCAGCAGAGAAGCAGAAAGAGCCATGGGAGGGATGGCTGGTGTCAGAATTGGTGAAGATGGAGAAGAGAGGACGCCTCATAAGTATCAGCCTTGGGCTGTTGATCTTGATTCTCCTCCCCCTTTGTGAAGTTAGAGGGGGTCAGATGCCTCCGCCGTGCCATTTTTACGGTTGCTAAAATCCTACAGTTTATAAGACAGCCTCAAACAACAAATAATTATCTGGCCCAACACATAAATAATGTCAAGATTCAGAAAACCTTCTGTAGAGAGTATCTTATTATATGTGTCTGAAAGAAAGAATGTGACAATCTCTATAACAATAAAGCTGCCTCTTTAAAAAAAACAAAAGAGAATTAACCTGCTTGACAAGTTTATAGCACACCCTGGAAAAGCACAGGGTATATGGAACCAAACACTGTAATTTCTTTCATGAAAACCTCGCTAAAGTTTTGAAGTGTGCATTCTACAGCTGAAGCAAAGCGTTATCAAGCAACACATACGTTTCACGGCTGTGCCTGAGTTTGGAGGCTTGTGGAGGATGGGTAAACACAGTGAAGACCCAGAGGGCCCGGGTCCGAACAGCATTCTGCAGGCACACTCTGTACACGTCAGCGTGGCTGGATGCGCTACATTCCACAGCAATGTTTAGACAAGTTTGGAAGAGTACAGAACTACAGAACCGGCCATGAAAAATCACATCTTCTAGGCTGAACATAAGGATGTGTGCCTGGCCAGACTTTAGAGAGCTACTTCACATGAAATCATCGATGTGATGTTTTTGGCACTTTTAAAAGCTTTTGTTCCTTAAAATGCTTGTCACTGCTTCGACATAGCAAGAGTGACAATTACTTTTGTTTTTTAAATTCACCTCAGTTAAGGAGTGCCTTGGTGTTACAAATGGTTAAGTGCTTGGCTGCTAACTGAAAGGTTGAAAGTTTGAGTCCACCCAGAGGCACCTCAGAGGAAAGGCCTGGTGATCTGCTTCCAAAAGATGAGCCAATGAAAACCCTATGGAGCACGGTTCTACTCTGACACACCTGGGGTCACCATGAGTCAGAGTTGACTTGACAGCAACTGTTTTTTTTTTTTTTGCCTCAGTTAATGACAGCTCAGTCTGCCTTCCCAATGCCTGTGATGAAGATGTCTGCTATTTCCTCCCACAGACTGACACCTGGAGCACCTGGCTGGCAGGGACAGGGCGTGCTGGCAACCTGCGGCCACGGCCAGCTTACCTGCCTGAGTGATGAGCACGCCGAACTGCGCGAGCTCCGCGGAGTACACGGTCCAGTCACCATGCGAGGCTGTCACCCACTCCATCAGTGCGCCCACGTGCTTCTGGTAGACATCCTGGGGCCCATCAGAGCCCTCTGCCACAGCCAGCAAGCCCACCGTCTCCTGCACCTGGAGGGAAAGGGGGGTGCTCAGGGTCCCTGACTACAGACCCATGCATGTCAGTGGCAGCTCAGGACCACCCACTCAATGTGGACGTTACAGTGGGCACTGCCGTGCGCAGGGGCACTCTTGAGTGCAGACTGCAGAGCTGGGACCGCGGACGAGATTGTAATGCTGACTCCAACTCATGTGTGCCCATACGACTCGTACAACAAATGACAAAGCAGAAAGCCAAGCATGTTCCCTTAAAAACTCAGCTGCCAGTCCTCTGGTTTTATGTGAATCTAGAGTGGGGTTACCTTGCGGAACAGTGCCAAGACTCCCACCAAGGAGCTGCCCCTTAAGCTGCTTCTGTACCCCACTATGCAGACAGAGGAGAACGAGGGTGCCAGTGGGCTCCTCCAGGGGAGCGAGAGAGGGACTGGTGGTTTGGAGAGTCAGAATGCACAGACTTAACCCCGTACACAGACACCCGGAGTCCCCTTGCCTCCCACCGACGAGCAGGGGAAACCACACGGAGGCTGTCTGTGGATGGGGAGCAAAGGGTCAGATGACTCAGTGCTACAGTGGTCCTCCACCTTCCACCAGAGCCATCTGTGCCTTTCCCCTCAGGGCCTGACAATATTCGGAAGCCCTTGAGAGGCCCTGCAGTGACTTCGAGGTGGCTAGCGTCAGCCCGGCAGAGTGGTCTGTAATCTGCTGGTTGCTCAGCTTCCTTCTCCACGGCCCCAGGCTCTGTGTGTTTCCAGCACTGGCTGGTATTTATGGCCCTACCAGTGACAAGTTGTCTCCTAAGGCAGATGCCCTTTGGAAAGGTTATTCTTAAAGAGAGAAGTAGAACAAAGTTTGAACAGGCTCTCAGGAAGGAGGGAGGAGTGAGATTCCTTCAGGGAAAGTCCCATGGAGGGCAAGCAGGCTTCATACATCTCACAGAAACGCCTCCCCTGTCACTCTTGAGACGGATGGTCAGGTTAGGGAGAGGGCTGGTGAGGACTGTCAAGAAAGAGAACCAGAAAGAAAGCCCTGCTCTGAGCTCTAGGAGACTGGTGAGGCAGCCTGGGCTCTGGATGGTCCTAGCAGCCCAGAGGGAACCTGAGGTTAGAAGATGCTAAAGCATAATCACAGCACCAATGGGACAGAAATAATCTTGTAAAACTGGGCTCCAATAAAGACAGCAAAATTACGATGAGACTTCCCTCTAGACCGTCAGCCCCAGGCACTGGTTCTCGGTAAGCTACACTTAAATGCACAGATTTAAGGCTTAAGCTGGTCTTGTTTCTTTGCTTCTTTTGCAGTAGACTCCAAGATTAAATAGTCGTCTCAACCCTGAGATATAAACCAAATCAGCAGCTGGAGGGGATCTAAGATTTTGTGCACCCCCAGGCCACATCAGATTGACTCGTCAAACATCTAAACTCTCTCATCCTCCCCGTCAGCTTGAACAGGCATGCCGGAGGCTGGGAAGACAAGAGTAATGATTTACAGCGATAGGTGTATTACTCAGAGGCTCAACTGCCTCTCTGTCAGGCCAAGCAGCCAAGGAGACGTACTCCCGACCTGTCTCACCTTCTCGTCCAGGTCTGTGGCACCAGAGGCAGCCAGGATCGCCACCAGCACTTGCGTGAGCTGCAGGCTGCACGCAGAGCAGTCCTCCCCACACACAGCAATCAGGGCTTGCACACAGAGCAGCAGGTGCTCCAGATAGCGCTTCTGCAGAGGGGACAAGAGGCAGAGTCAGTGCTCTCTGTGGGCCCCCACTTCCACACGCACAGCACAAAGGGTCAGACCCCAGACCCCAGACCCATGACACTGAACTTCCACGGCCCACACTGCAGACTAGACATATACAGCAACCAAATGCAGCAAGTGCTTGGATGCTGACTCAGACCACCAACCATAAACAGACAACAGGGAGAAACTGAGCAGGGCCCAGGCATTAAGGAATTAGCGTCAACTTTGTTGAACACTTACTGATACTTCAGTTACGTTAAAAAACAAGGTCTTACCTTTTAAAGACAGAGACTATAGTATTTATAAGAGAAATGACATGATATCTTGAATTTGCTTTAAAACACCCCAGCTCCCCACTCTGCACACACACAAAGTAAAAAATATGCATAAAAAAAGTGGAGCTTGAAAAACCATCTAATAAGATCAAAAGGTCAACAATAACTCTAAAGCAAAGATGAGAAGATAAGCGAGCAGGGAAACTAGAGTACTGGAAATGAAACAACCAGAATGGAAACGAGAATGTTGTAAAAAATGTAACTAATGTCACTGAACAATTTGTATAGAAATTGTCAAATAGGAACCTAATCCGCTGTGTAAACTTTCACCAAAAACACAATAAAATATTATTATAAAAAAAAAAAAAGTGGAGCAAGGTAGATAAAACAAGAGCTCAAAAGAGTTGATCTATGTTGAAGCTAGTGATGGGTATGTGGGGGTTCACTCTGCTATTCTCTCTACTCTTATGAATTTTTGAATATTTCTATAACATTATGTTTTAACAAAAATAAAATTCTGAGGTTCAAAAAGTGCTTCCTTGAGACCAGAAGAACTAGATGGTGCCCGGCTACCACCAATGACCGCCCCGACAAGGAACACAACAGAGAGTCCCGGATGGAGCAGGAGAAAGGTGGGGTGCAGAACTCAAATTCTAGTAAGAAGACCAGACTTAATGGACTGAGACTGGAGGAATCCTGGAAAGCATGGCCCCTGGTTTCTCTATCGGCCCAGAACTATAACAATTTCTGAGGCCAACTCTTCAGACAGGGATTGGACTGGACTGTGGGACATAAAGTGATACTTGTGAGGAGTGTGCTTCTTAGCTCAAGTAGATACAAGAGACTAAATGGGCAGCTTCTGTCCAGAGGTGAGATGGGAAGGCAGAGAGGGTTAGGAGGTAGTTGAATGGACTTGAGAAATCAGGGATGGAAAGGAGGAAGTGTGCTGTCATAGTATGGGGAGAGCAATCAGAGTTACTTAACAATGTATGTAGAAATTTTTATATGGGACAAAATAAAAAAAGTGCTTCCTGATAGGTGGAGGGGCAACAAGGAGGGGGAGCTCAGCTCCACCACCAAAATGGTTCTATTGGTCCAATTGTTGGGAGTGCCTGGGTGGTGCTCACGGTGAACACGCTTGGCTGCTAACCAAAAGGTTAGGGGTTCGAGTCCACACAGAGGTTGCTCTCAGAAGAAAGACCTGGCCATCTATTTCCAAAAATTCAGCCACTGAAAATTCTATGGAGCACAGTTCTACTCTGACACACATGGGGGTGCCATGAGTTGGAGCTGACTAGAGGGCAGCTGGTGGTGGTGGTGCGGTCCAGCTGCTCAGCCGCTCAGGGCTTCAGCCTCATCAACTACAAAATAGGTCTGAGAGTGGGGACTGTGTGACGGGCACGCAAAAAGAATTTACTAGAATGTCTCCTTAAATTTACTTCCTATCACATCCTCTAACTTGTCGATTTTATATGTGTTTCCTAAGGTGCAAAATAAGTCAGGAGAGTGGTCACGTATGTGATTTATAAATATGGCAAGTAAACAGACGTGTTGGAGGCGTATACTCAAACATCTTTACTAAAGGGGAAGTGAATTCACAGGACTTTCGTGACTCTTTGGTAAGACAATGAACAGTTCTAAAGCTGCATCAAGGAGCCCTGGTGGCGCAACAGTTAATTGCTCAGCAGCTAACTGACAGGTCAGTGGTTCCAACCCATCCAGCGGCTCCGAAGGAGAAAGACCTGGCAATCTGCTCCAGTAAAGATTACAGCCTAGGAAACTCTATAGGGCAGTTCTACTCTGTTAGTTGGAATTGACACACAACAACAAAGTTGCATAGTCCCAAAATCCCATGCCTCATCCACAGAGACGGGAACCACGGAGGTCTGCACTAAACACTCA